>NC_057804.1:298165549-298466278 GCF_018294505.1 Triticum aestivum | reverse complement strand
CCTTATCCATTCCTATGAGCTTAAATAGTCTTGATCGCGTGGGTGTGAGATTGCTGAGTCCCTGTGGCTCACAGATACTACAACTCCAGATGCAGGTCCAGGTGATTCTGCTCCAGTTGACGATTACGAGCTCAGGTGGGAGTTCGACGAGGACTCTCAGCGATACTACGTGTCCTTTCCAGATGATCAGTAGTGGTGCCTAGTTGGGGTTGTCGATTCAGGACCTTGTCGCATGTTGGGGTCTTTTCTATTTTGGCGCCGTAGTCGGGCCATGAGTGCTTGTTTGATGGATGTTATTTATGTACTCTGATGTGACGTGGCGAGTGTAAGCCAACTATGTTATCTCCCCCTTTTATTATATATTACATGGGATGTTGTAATGATTGCCTGACTTGCGACATTGCTTTCAATGCGGTTATGCCTCTAAGTCGTGCCTCGACACGTGGGAGCTATAGCCGCATCGAGGGCGTTACAGACTGTTTGGATACAGAGTAGATCTTGAACTCCTGATGGTCGAGTGAGTCTTCATGGTCGAGTGTCTTTAGGTTCGTCGAGTGTCTTCTAGCCGGTCGAGTGGAGTCTCTCTTGGTCGACTGGAAGATAGCTTCGTCTAAGGATGTCCTTGGGTACGGTATCCTAGATAGGTCCATGACCCTACCCTAGGTACATAACATCATCAGGCGCCACTTCTTCCCAGCCCAGTGTAGGTAAGTCACTCATTTCCTGTCCATGTTCTTTCTTTTTCTTGAACCTTGATCTTGGCTCTGTCTTACTCTCCTCCTCGGTATCTAGACCCTTCCTCGGCGGGGCAGGAAAACATCAATATCGTTATCGAAGAGGTCGCCAGGGATGCCGAGGCCGATGTCGGATATCGGGTTCCGGCAAAACCTTTATGGTTCGAACACTGGGGTGCACACGAAGATCTCCTCCTACCGAATCTCGCTCTCAGCCTCGCCGCAATCCCTAAGCTAGATTTGATAAACAACACAAGAGACACAAGATTTATACAGGTTCAGGCCACCATTGTGGTGCAATACCCTACTCCTGTGTGTGGTGGCGGATTGCCTCTTGGGCTGATGCTGAACAGTACAAAGGAAGAACAGCCTCGCGAGGAGAGGCGTTCTTGGGTTGGTGTTCTGCTTGGGTAGGGTTCGATCTGTCTCTAGATGAGATGCCTTCCTATTGTGGTGGCTAGCTCTATTTATAGAGGCCCTGGTCCTCTTCCCAAATATTGAGCGGGAAGGGATCCAACAATAGTTGTTTTGAGAGGGGACAGCTAGTACAGGCTATCCTGACTAAAGGTGGTCTTCGCCTGCCAAAGATGCTGGTGGTGACGCTATCTTGGGCTCCACGGTGACCTCCGTCCTGCCGTCCTGCTGGTCTTCGTCTTGTTGCACCGATATGGAAACCTTCGCATGATGCCTCGGTACGCCGAACCTGCGCTTGCCTCCTTTGCACGAAAGAGGAAACGAGGACACTGCACGGGCTGGCGCCCGCCTGGCACCCGCATGGCCTTGATCATCATGGCTTGCGTCATGGGCACCTCGTGATGTACCCCTTGCCTTGATCTCTCCACCTCCTCGCGAGCCTGCCTGGTGAGGCCAATCCTGAGGAGGCCTTGTGTCATCTGACCCACGAGGCTTGACACCTCGCGAGGTCTTGAGTGTTGGTTAATGAAGATGGGCCGTAGTGGGCCACCGATTGAGCCATGAAGTAGGTCACAGGCAGGCAATTCTGGGGACCCCCGTTCCAAGAACGCCGACAGTAGCCCCTGGGCCCAAGCGTGCTCGGACTTGGCTTAGTGGTGAAGCCAAAGGGCAAGTGCGAAGCGCCGCGGGCCCCAACAGCCTGCGGCCTTGGTTGCCGCGTGGCGACTGATTGGACATAGGCGTCTCCGCTTCCCCATGCTGCCTTGGAAACTTCCCGATTTGACGAGTCCCTGCTGCATGCAAAGAGACTCATCATTACCTGCGATCATGGAGGTCGACGGTTGGCCTCCCTTGGGCTATAAAGGAGGAGGGGCAATAGCCCTCGTCACCCATCTCTTCTTGCTTCGCTTGCGCGCTTCTTCTTCCTTGCTCCTGCTGCTTGCAGCGCCCCCATGGCGCCTGTGAAGAGTTCTTGGCCGCGGAGAAGGGGAAGGCTCACCAGGAAGGGCATGGCTCTCCTTCGACCAAGCGTGGTCGCGGTCGTCCTCGCAAGCATCCCGCGACCCCTGTCGTGGCTTCCCGTGGTTGCGGTGGTGGCCCTTCATGCGGTGGTGGCCGCCCATGTCGAGGCATCCCAGTTGGCGGGGGAAGGCGTTCCGTGGCTGCGTGGCCTCCCCGGCCACGCTTCCACTCGGCGGAGGTGCTGCCGGAGTTCATTGTGTGGTCGGATAACCTGTCGGCAACTGGTTTTTGCACCCTCGCTCCTTCGTCGGCGAACTGCCGGCCGCTGGCCCCGGTGGGCTCTGGTCGCAGGCGGATGGCTGCTGCAGCAAGGCCTCCTGGGTCATGGTGGAGATCTCTGTCGCCGGCAATGTAGCCCTGGTCCAGGGCTGGTAGATGTTTGCCCGTGCGCATGGTCTGGGCAGGCGGTACACCCTCCACTTCAAATATGACGGCGGCGCGACCCTCTACGTGAGGGTGTTCGGAGAAGATCGCCGCCATGTCGGGTGCTTCCCTGAAAAAGATGATGGCGATGAGGTGCTTGGCCTTGGCGACGGCCGTGACAAGGGCGAAGGCGGACCTGCTCTTGGTGGTGACCGTAGCTCGTCGAGCTTCAGCGGCTCCTCCTCCGGCGACAGCTCCTCCAGCGGAGGCTACGATCAACCACCACGCCGTCGTGCCCGCCTCGTGGGCGGCGGCGGGTCGTCCCGTCGCCGCGCTCTGGTGAAGCACGAGGCGGGGTCTGACTGAGCTCAGGAGGACACTGCGGATCCCTCCTCACGAGCTGTTGCAAGGCGCGTGCCGCTTTTGTTTTGTTTTTCTCCTTTCCCTACATCGAGAGAGAGAAGCATGGGGCCCCGTGTGGGCGTGCAACAGACTATGAATCCCTAGTTATCGTGCTGCATTTATTGTTCCTATGTTGTGTTATGGTGCCGTTGTTATGTGTCTGTGCATTGGAACAACTTAGCTTGGGACGTTTGAAGTAGTTTCCGCCTCGTGAGGTGCCTGCTTCAAGGCTTGCCGGGCGCCTTAAGAGCTGCAAAAAATCTGTTGGGAGAATCACTTTCGAACCTTGGTCGCGAGGGTTGACGGCCATGGCCCGGTGCTTTATGTTGCGATGCCCGAGGGGCACGGACTGGGAGGGGTTCTCCCGCTGCGAACTCGAACGAGAGAGCCTCGTGAAAATCAGGAGAGGAAGGGCTCACGAGGGGGCCCGCGCAGCCCCCTCACGAGGTTAGCGAGAGAGAGAACGAGTCAGACAAAAAGTTGAAAACAAAAAACGTGGGCAGAAGACGATGGGCAGAACCAGCAAAGAACACTAGAAGCAACTTTAATAAAGGTTCAAACAAGGAAGAGCGAGCCAACTGTGGAAAGCAAATGAAAAGCCTCGTCCGGCACCTAGTCTAGTCTTCGATGTCTTCTCACCAGCGCGGAGCTAAGTGCTGCCACCGGGCGTGGGAGGGAGCCCCCGAGGCCCAAGGGCGGCACTCCGGAGACTCCAGCGTGTGTACAACCCCACTCATTATTACGTGAGAGTGTCACGGGCGGCGAGCTTCACAGGCACTGGGCCTTCTTCACAGGCACCAGGCCTTTCTTCGGGCAGCGAGCTTCACAGGCACTGGGCCATCTTCACAGGCACTGGGCCTTTCTTCGGGCGGCGAGTTTCACAGGAACCGGGCCTTCTTCACAGGCACTGGGCCTTTCTTCAGGGGTAAAACTTCCGGAGGTGCTGGATGTTCCAGGCGTTCTGGATGGGTACCCCCTCCTGAGTCTCCATGCGCGTGGCACCCGGGCTGGAGACGTGGACGACCTTGAACGGGCCCTCTCACATGGGTGAAAGCTTATGCAGCCCTTCCGTGGAGAGCACCCGCCTGAATACGAGGTATCCTACCTCGAGAGTTCTCGGGCGGATGTTGCAACAGTGATACCGCCGCAGCGCCTGCTGGTATCTTGTTGCCCGTAGCGTAGCTTCACGGCGGCATTCCTCCCCCAGCATGAGGTCCATCCCCCGCATGGCATCCTGCCGCGCCTCATTAAATGCTAGGACCCACACGGAGCGACGCCTGACCTTGTGAGGGACAACCATTTCTGCTCCACAGACGAGGAAGAACAGGGTCTCGCCAGTTGGCTTGGTGGTAGTAGTGCGGATGGACCACAACACGGACTGGAGCTCGTCCTACCAGCCCCTGCCGCAGGCCTCCAGCTTCTTCTTGAAGGTCCTAGTCTTGAGTCCCCTCAGGACCTCCATATTGGCGCGTCCGGCCTGACCGTTACTCCGGGGGTGTGCCACCGTAGCATATCTACTTTCCAAGGTTAGCACAATACGATTTGAGGAGATTGCTGGTGAACTGCGGACCGTTGTCGGTGATGATGCGGTTAGGGACCCCAAACCGGCTCACGAGACCCTTGATGAACTTGACCGCAGAACCGGCTGGGATGGTGCGGACGGCTTCCACCTCTGCCAACTTGTTGAACTTGTCGATGGCGACGTAGAGGTAGCGGTAGCCCCCAGGCGCTCGAGGGAACGGGCCCAAGATAGCCAGCCCCCAGACCGCGAACGGCCACGAGAGCGGATGGTCTACAGGCCCTGAGCTGGCTGATGGATCTGCTTGGCGTGGAATTGGTAGGCTTCGCAAGACTTCACGAGCTCGGTCTTGTCGTTGAGTGTCGTACGCTAGTAGAACCCACTGCAAAATTCCTTGACAACGAGGGTCCGTGATGATGACGCGCTTCACTCCCAGTGCCGCTGTAGCTTTCAGGCCTGCTATGAGGCCCTCATATTCTGCTATGTTGTTGGAGACCTTCTCGCCCTGCTGGAAACAGAGCTGTACGGCATAATAGAGCTTGTCCTGAGTGGGGGATATAAGCACTGCACCAGCCCCCGCGCCCTGCCGCGAGAGTGCTCCGTCGAAGTACATGGGCCGGCCATCTGGTGCCTCACTTCCTGGGGAGAGAGACCGATCCTCACCCACCTTGAGCCCTAGTGCCTCTGTCCATTCTGCCACAAAATCAGCAAGTGTGGCTCCCTTGACGACCCTGGTTGTGCTGAACTCCAACTGAAATGCTTGCAGCTTGATGTTCCATTCGGCGACCCTTCCAGCGGAGTTGGGGCTCCTGAGTACCCTTTCCAATGGGTAGGCCGAGACGACCTTGATGGGGTGACCTTGAAAGTAGTGCCACAGCTTATGCGAGGCCACCAAGAGCACGAGTAAGAGCTTCTGAGGCATGGGGTACCGTGCCCTTGCATTCCGCAACACCGTGTTGACGAAGTACACTGGATGTTCGACGAGGGTGGGTGTGTTGACGCAGCATGTGTCCTCTGGAGGGTGAGGCGCTTCCTGAGATGATGGAGCCCCCAGCGCCTGGTTGCTTGGTGCGGCCTCTTCAGCCCTGGGGGCATCTTCCTGCTGAGATTTGTCTCCGGCTGCCGTGGTCGTGGTCCTCGCGAGGCCCTCTTGGTCTTTTGTTGCCATGGCTGAAGTCGTGGCTGGGCGTGACGCGGCCTTAGCCTGGCGTTCCTCTTGAACCGCCACCAGAGCTGCGCTGGCGGGAGTGGCGGCGAGGTAGAGCACCAAGGACTCGAGAGGGCACGGTGCCACCATCACTGGAGGGCTGGTCAGATATTTCTTGAGGTCTTGAAACACTTGGTCGGCCTCCTACGTCCACTCAAACGGGCCTTTCTTCTTCATCAGCTTGAAGAACGGTAGGGCACGCGACCGGCGAGCTTCTACATTTCTCTGAGGGTTTGCGGTGGACTCATGTCTTCGACTGCCTTGACCTTCTTCGGGTTGGCCTCGACCCCCCTGTGGGACAGGAGGAAGCCCAGTAGCTTACCGGAAGGGACGCCAAACACACACTTCTCCGGGTTAAGTCGGAGGTCCACCTGCCAGAGGCTCGCGAAGGTCTCCTCCAAATCCTGGATCAAGGTCCTTGCCTCCCGAGATTTCACCACAATGTCATCGACGTAAGCCTCGGCATTTTTCCCGAGCTGCCGGCCGAAGGCAATGTGCATCAGCCGCTGGAAGGTCGCGCCCGCGTTGCACAACCCGAACGGCATGCAAGTGTAGCAGTACACCCCACATGGGGTCATGAAGGCTGTCTTCTCCACGTCTTCCACCGCCATCTTGATTTTGTGATAACCCGAAAACGCATCTAGGAAACACAGCAGGTCGCACTCGGCTGTGGAGTCAACAATCTAAGCGGGGGGGCGGGAATGGATCTTGAGGGCAGGCCTTGTTGAGGTTGGTGAAGTCGACGCACATGCACTCCTTTCCTCCCTTTTTTGGCACGACAACAGGGTTTGGCAGCCATTCGGGGTAGCGAACCTCGTGAATAACACCTGCTGCCTCTAGCTTGCGGGTCTCTTGGAAGATGAAGGCCTGCTTCTTGGTGGACTGCCGCCTTGCTTTCTGCTTCACGGGGCATACATTGGGGCACACATTCAGGTGATGCTCAATCACCTCCCTTGGGACCCCGGCTAGCTTCTTGGGTTCCCACGTGAACACCTCCTTGTTCGAGCGCAAAAACTTGACCAGCGCCCCCTCTTGGTGAGGGTCGAGGTTGGCACCTAAGGTGAAGGTGGCTCCCGAGGACCCGTCTTCCTCAACTGGCACATGCTTGGTCTCTGCCTTGTCCTAAGTGAACAACTGCTTCTTCTTGGTCGGTGCAACCCCCTTGGCCTTGGAGGTGTCCGTGCCGGCTGGCTGCGCCGCCGTGGCGGTCTTGAGGGCGAGCTTGAGCGCCAGCAGAGCCTCCTTGGTATCTCCAGCTATGGTGAGGACGCCGCTGCTCCAGGGCATCTTCATGAGGTTGTAGGCCGGATGGGTTGCTGCCATGAACTGAGCCAAGGCAGGGTATCCAAGGATGGTGTTGTACGGGAGGCCGATGTGGGCGATGTCAAAGTCGACCAGCTCCGTGCGATAGTTGTCGTGGGTGCCGAAGGTCACAGGAAGGCGGATTTGCCCCAAGGAGGTGGAGGAACTGCCTCCAATGCCCGAGAAGGGCTTGCTGGGTCTGAGCCGTTCCAGCGGTACATGGAGGAGGCTAAAGGCCTCCACCGAGAGCACGTTGAGGCCGGCGCCGCTGTCGATGAGGGTTTTGGTGACGGTCACCTGGCAGATGGTGGGCTTGCAGAGCAACGGGAGCGCGCCCGAGCAGGCGGTGTTGATGGGGTGATCATCCGAGTTGAAGGTGAGGTCGGCCTTGGGTGCCACCCAACCCGGGGGAGCTCCTTGCCGCGCGAGGGAGGCGCCGATCTGGCGGAAGAACGACTTGGCATGGCGGTTTGAGGGTGGTGCCTGCGAGCCGCCCAGGAGAGCTGCGATGACCGGGGGCGCTGGCGCCGCGTAGTGGGCGAGCAAGAGGCCGCATATTTCCTCCCAGGAGGCCACAGAAGACGCCGGCATGTTGAGCAGCCAAGCATGCGGGACGCCAGTGAGGGCCATGGGAAGCCAGTTGGCCATGACCTTATCGTCGCATCTGGCCTTTAGGATGACCTCCTCGTATGCCAGCAGGAAAGCCAGCGGGTCCACCGCGCCATCGTAGCACGGCGGCATCTCTGGCTTGAACTTGTGCGGCCACTGCACCTTCCTCAAGGCAGGGGCCAAGGCTCGGAGCCCCCTGGCCCCGGTGCTGGCGCTGGCCGCCGGTGCCGGAGGCGTGATGCTCACCATGAGGGCGAAGCGCGGTGTTGGTGGAGAGCGGTCGGCGGAAGGAAGAGCTCCGGTGCACCCCTACCTGGTGCGCCAAATGTCGGATATCGGGTTCCGGCAAAACCCTTAAGGTTCGAACACAAGGGTGCGCACAAAGATCTCCTCCTACCGAATCTCTCTCTCTCAGCCTCGCCGCGATCCCTAAGCTAGATCGATGAACAACACAAGAGACACAAGATTTATATACGTTGGGGCCACCATTGTGGTGTAATACCCTACTCCTCTATGTGGTAGTGGATTGCCTCTTGGGCTGATGATGAACAGTAGAGAGGAAGAACAGCCTCGCGAGGAGAGGCGTTCTTGGGTTGGTGTTCTGCTTGGGTAGGGTTTGATCTGTCTCTAGATGAGATGCCTTCCTACTGTGGTGGCTAGCTCTATTTAAAGAGGCCCTGGTCCTCTTCCCAATTATTGAGCAGGAAGGGATCCAACAACGGCCGCTTTGAAAGGGGACATCTAGTACAGGCTATCCTGACTAAAGGTGGTCTTCGCATGCCAAAGATGTTGCTGGTTATGCCGTCTTGGGCTCCACGGTGACCTCCGTCCTGCCGTCCTGCTGGTCTTGGTCTAGTTGCACCGATATGGAAACCTTTGCCTGATGCCTCGGTACTCCGCGCCTACGCTTGCCTCCTTTGCACCAAAGAGGAAACGAGGACACTGCGTGGGCTGGTGCCTGCCTGGACTTGATCGTCATGGGCACCTCCCGAGGTACCCCTTGCCTTAATCTCTCTGCCTCCCCGCGAGCCTGCCTAGTGAGGCCACTCCTGAGGAGGCCTTGTGTCATCCCCCCGCAAGGCTTGGCCCCTCGCGATGCTCTTGAGTGTTGGTTGATGAAGACGGGCCGTACTGGGCCACCAATTGAGCCACGCAGCAGGCCGCAGGCAGGCAAGTCTGGGGACCCCAATTCCCAGAACGCCGATAGCTGAAGCCCACAGGATCGCTGCCGAGGAGGCCGCCAAGAACTCCACCGAAGAGGCCGGCAAGGGGCCTGCCGGTGGGACCGTCAATGCTGCTGCCGAGGAGGCCGTCAAGGGGCCTGCCGGGGAGGCCGGCATGGCCCCTGCCGAGGAGGGGGTGTTCGGCGATCAACCCTCCTCCACCGCCACCTCTGGCTCGGACAGGTACTTGAAGGTGGGCGACTACCTGTTCGTCCACCTTCCAGGGACGGAGGGCACTAGGGCACCAACCGAGGGGGAGGTGTTTGACGACGAGGCACTCGCCTCCATGGGGCTCGAGGTTGTTGACGAACCGAGCACCGGTGGTGGCAGTTCTCAAGAGGAGCGGCTTCTTCGGGCCATGAGAGCTAACTTCCAGAAGCTCCAGGCGCTCCACCGCGCCTGTCTGGACAAGGTGAAGTCCAGGGTGGTGGTGGTGGACAAGGCGGAGGCGGACCTTGAGGAACACATTGCCGAGACGCAGGACTGGTTCCGCCAGGCCCACGAAGAGCTGAAGGCTGCTGAAGATCTACTGGCCGAGCGCAAGCAAGAGCTCATCTTGAAGCAGGCTAACGTCAAGAAGGCCCAGGAGGTGGCGGGGGAACAAGCCGCCAAGGACGAGGCCGCCTGGCACCAGCACCAGGCCGAGTTGAACTCCTAGGAGGATGACCTCACCGCTCATGAGGAGGCGCTCGCCGCCACACTCCATGGCAAGGATGAGGAGCTCGAGAGACTCGTCGCGCAGCGGACCCAGGGGATGGAGCAGAGGCACAGAGAGGCACTCGATGCTCAAGCCCTGGTCCACGACGACAAGGTGAAGGAGCTGGAGGTGGAGCGGGACGGCCTGAAGAACAAGGCCCTGGATCTAGCGAAGGAGAAGGACACGATTAGCGGCGCCTTGGCGGAGGCGCATGCTGCAGCCCTCGGCAAGGCTGAGCTACTCTCCCAAGCCAACGACTCTGACAACGACCTGAAGCTGAAGCTAGAGGGCCTTGAGGTGATGCTTTCGGGGGCTAGGGCCCGGGAAGAGTCCCTGGCCAAGGACATCGAGGAAGAGAGGGAACTGCGACGAAATGACGCCACCGAGAACAAGGATTACGCGGAGGGCATAAACTGTTGGATCAGCCGCCTTGCCGACGTCGCCGACAGGATCACCACGAAGCTGGTTACCATGGGGATGCCAAGTGTGAGGTACGCCCCGGAGCCGAACGTGAGTCCCCTACGCCTCGGGCCTCCTTTTATAGAAAAAAGGGGTCGCCACAGTGGCACACATGAGGTGGAAAGGTGTACAGTGGCTGAGTATATCCTCTGACATCACAGGACAAAACACATAAAAAGCTACTAAGGTGTCCTCTTGCTTTATCAGGGACGACAATGAAGCCCGTCCCATCCGTCGCCGCTTCGCCTTGCTTCGACACGCGTCCAGGCCAACAAGGCGTGCAACACCATGTAAGCTGGCAGGCTACTGAGCTAGCATGGTGGCAGGGTCTTCACGAAGATCTGCATGCCACCATGTAGGTTCTTGACTGGTTGGCTTAGGAGGTCGCACGTCGCCACGCTGGTGCTCACCTAGCTAGCTGAGCTGGCAGCTGCATGGGAACAACGGCGGAGTCTTGCCAGATGTAGGCCTGGCCGCGGCCCCGCTGATGTCCTTGGCAAGGGTCTTGCCGAGGTCCTGGCAAGGGTCTTGCCGTGACATCGTTGTCATCCCCGGCAAGAATTTTGTTGGAGGAGTTCAAGTATCTTTTCTTCTTGCCTCTCGAAGTGCAATTAATTCTCCGTATTCTTTTGAGGTGGAGTTTTGCATTTCTTCGTTCTTCTCAGATATTCAAGCATTTGGTTGGGGCATAATTTCATCTCAAGTTTTGAGATGTTTTTCTATAAGTCCTCAACAAGATTATTCTTTTCGTTGTTGAATTTCCAACAACTCTGTTCAATCCTTCTTTGCAAGGATGTTTTTCAAACTCAATTATGGTAGAAGTTGTCATTTTCTTCTCCGTTTTTTTCATTCCATTCTTTCAATTCTTTCGGAGGCATTGTGTTGTTCCTCTCGTCAAGTATCGTTCCACTTGTCAAGTTCTTGTTATATTCCATCCATGTTCAACCGGAGTGCTATCTAAATTTTCTTGTTCTTATTCCTTGTCCATCTCGTTTAATGGGAGTGGTTTCAATGTCTCTCTTGTCACTTGGTTCTCGTCGTATTCCTTGTTTCCTCATTTAATGGGAGAGCCTCAATCTCGTTCGTCTCCGTTGTACCCTTTCTTCCAAGTTTTTCAACCTCTCTAGGTTCTTTGGTTTCACTCATTTGTCCAACAAGCAACTTTGTTTTTCTAACCCTCTTCCATCTCGTTCCTAACATCTCGGGACGAGATCTCTTGTTAGTGGGGGAGTGTTGTGATACCCCGAGATCGGTGCTCTCTTTCCTTCCAATTATTTTGTTGGTGTGGTGTGTTCAATTGTTTGTTGCCATGATCATGATGAGTGTCTTTGTCATATTTTTCCTTGTTGCATCATGTCCATCATTGGTTATATTGAATTATGCCATCCTTGTTCTTGCCATGATCATCTTGCTTTGTTATATGTTTCATGATTTTTGTTGTGCCTCTTGCCATTTTATTGCATTGCATCATGATCATCTTGATTGTTGTTGCATGTGAATTTTAATTGTGTATGTTGGTGTGATCGCTTTCTCTTCACCTTCATTGCTGTTGGCATCTTCATCCTTCAAGTTAATCCATCTCCAAGCAAACCCCATCTCCTTCTTCCTTTCTTTCCAGTTTTAGCTATTTACTCGAGTGACATTTTCCTGCCTCCAATAATGTTCATTCTTTCCCTACAATTCCTGCACATTAACTTTAACCTCTCTCACAAATGTCATCTATTTTGGAGTTGTTTTGGTTGGGTTAAAAAATGGCTCAAGTTTGAATTTAATTCAAACTTGAATTATATTTATACCCTTAAAAAATGACCAAACCAATTTATTCAAATAGTGCATAAATCCAGGATTCCATATATATATTTAACTCTGACAGTTTCCTTCCCAAAACCCCCTGGCCTTTTCAATCTTGGAGGTGTCTTATTATTTTAGGAAGAATAAAAGAAAGGAAGGAATGCCTCAATCCCATCCGAAGCCCACCTGGGCCTTTCTTTCCCTGGCCCAGCCGAGCCGAACGGCCACCTGCTCCCTCCCTCATGGCATCTTCTTCCTCCAGAGTACAGCAGCAGCAGCACCGTGAGCAGAAGGCTCATGGACGTCGAAGGTAGCCGTCCCGCGCCCCTATAAAGCCCCGCAGCGACCCCTAGGGTTTCCTCCTCCATCCTCTTTCCCTCCTCGCGCCGGCATCTGTCTTCCTCCCCTCTGTTTTCCCTTCTTTTTCCAGAATAGAGAACTGAGAGCACCACCGAGAGCTTCGTCGTTGTTTGCATGGTTTGAGGCCACCATGGTCTGATCCGTCATGTCCATCTTCTTCCCCGACATCGTCTTCGTTGACTCTGATCACTATGGCACCGCAGGACGTCAAGATGGCGCGCCGGTATCCTCTGCTTCCCCTGCGACATGGACACCAAGCCAGAGGCTGTTCTCTACTCGCCGTCGTCTCTGTCTTCTTCCTCGGGTGAACTTGTCACCGGCCGAATTCGTCGCCCCTTGCCTCCCCAAACTCGATCGACTCCCCCGAGCCTCTCTACGTGAGCAGCCGCGCTTCCCCGTACTTTTTCCCCATCGATGTCATCATCTGTCGCTATACCTTCGCCATGCACATGAAATAGAGCACATTGCTCTCTGTCCGTAGCTGCGTCCACGGATCCCGCGCCATGCTCACGTCCTTGCCAGTTCTCTTCACTCGCGCACCCACGAATCACAACCCATCCCCTGTTTCCGCACACCCGCCGGTGCTCCGCTGCTTCAATGGTCGCCGTTTTGCTCACCGGCGTTGTGACCCAGTCCGCTGTGCCCGACGGAGAAGAAGGCCAGTCCTTCTGCTTCGAAAGAAGCCATGACCCTTTTCACTGCTATCAAGCAGCTAGCGCAGTGGCTACTAGCGATGCCTTCATCCGTGAGGTCCTGGGTTCAAACCCAGTTCCCTCCCTTTTCTTTTTGTTGTTACTAGTAATGGTGCCCGTGCGTTGCAACGGGGCATACATATTTGAATGATTCAACACCATATGGCCCCCCTAGATTAATTCCCCTTTGCTTTCTATTTAGGTTTGCAAAGACTACTGAAGATGGTGTATCATTAACATGCAATGGCCAAAATTAGAGTTTTCGGGAAATAAAGTACTGCATCTAGTAGAATATATGGTCAAGATTCATAAAGAAACAACAACAAAACTATGGATATTGACTTTGTTGTTATTCTTTGTGCATATACAGAAGTCCAATCCGAGAACGATCCAACCTACAGATGGTCTAATGTGTCGATTAAGGTGTTCAGCTAGTCCATGCAGGCTTGATGCTTCACACACGAAAAGAAAAGAACTTCAACTTTGTAGGGGTTATGGCCTGGACGAAGGCACTTTTTTCCCCTGGTTCTTCTTCGGAAGTTAAAGTCTAAACCCCATTTTCTATAGCAGCAAAGGATGACAGGTTTTCAACCACATTTGATCATCCTTTAAAAATATTTTTTTACAGAACAGGAAAACGGAAAAGATATTATGTGAACGGGGTGTTGTGTTCTATTACTGCAGGATAGTAGAACCCGGCCAATGCTTTGTCATATGAATGAAAAAGGGCCAAAAGATGTTTCTACGAAGAAGCCATACCATCTCTTATTGCACATCCCGCTCCTGGGTCGTAGTTATGCTCTCTTCTCTCAGCTTCATTGTCATCTTTTCAGCCTAGAAAATCCAACACTCATCAAATAATTACAAAATTGGAAGAACAGGTCACTTGTGAATCACATTTGGGCACTATACTGCAAAATGTAGTTTATGCCTAGAAGAGATTGGCAGGTTACAACAATTGCCATGTATAAAGGCATACCTAGCTTGCATGGGGGCATCATGCTCCAAGTGTTGCAGAAGTCCATGGTAAGTCTAATTGGCATGCAATATTTGAGCTACTCTGCCCTGCATGTTGCTACACTGCAATTTTGGCACGCTGGTGTCTTGTACCTGGCACTCGCAAGAAAAGAGTGATGTGATATTCTATCGGACATATTGGACTCAATTTTTCGTTGGCAAAGGTAGGGTGTTGGTGTCGGCAACGAAGAGAAGATCCACATTTTTATAGTATAAGGACAAAACGTGTAACTTCAAAGCTAATAATACTACCTTCTCCCTCGAGACTTTGTTTAATATGCAATTCTTGCACCTGTAAACCATCATTTTGTCAACCATTAAATAAATAGCATTAACAGAGGGAGCATGTAATTCTTGCTGATGAAGTAATACTTTATTCTGCAAAAACATGCTACTTTTGTCATAAGTAAGGCAAAATCACCAAAATAATGTGACACACACACACACACATAACCTAAGTAACACTATAGAAATACTCTCTTCGTCCCAAATTACTTGTCGCTGAAATGGATGTATTTAGAATTAAAATACATCTAGATACATCCATACGGGCGACAAGTAATTCAAAACGGAGGGAGTAATTCTTAAAAGGTCAGATACACATTCTTCATGGAACCAGGTACTTTTGTCAGTTAACAAAATTAAATCTTTTGACAAACCTTTCCTAGTTGATTTGGTGCTCATCCGAAAAAAAGAAAATTGTAGCCGATGCTAGCACGGTAAGCACACATAGCAACATCCAGCAACTTCCCCTCAAATCTCTATCAAATTTAAATAAAACTCCAGCAGCTTCTAGTCGGTAGCAGCAACAATTTCATCATTAAAAAAAGCACAAGTCCCCATCAAGAATCTCTCACCGCTCCTTATCCATACGCATCGCCTCACCTAGCGCGGTTGCTTTGCCTCCATCCATGGCTCCATTTTCCTCCTCCTGCTACCTCATCAGTCACCACCCGCTCCTCTCCTCCTCTGCTCCATCCACCTAACCACTCGTCGCTCTTCTCTTCTATCCAGCCCATGATGGCGGCTTGGCGTCGCCCCGCCCCTAGTTCACTCCTGGCCGTGCTCCACTGCAGAGCCACAACAGCCGCCCTCCCTTGCCCCTGATCTCCCGTTGGCGACCTTTCCGAGCCGACGATGCACTCCACTCCTGGAGTGTGTTGTGGCCCGGCAAATACCCCCCCCCCCCACCGGTGTTGCACCAGGAGGGTGCCAGGGACTGGTGAGGGTGGTAAGGCCGGTGCCGATGCACGGCACCGAGGCAGCAAAGCCGAGTGAGGCACCAGTTGCACCGGGCACAGGCGCACAGCCACCAGATATTCCACTGGCTGGCGCGCCTCCAGCCACAAGGATGGAGAGCTCCCTCGATCCCCCACTCCACACACCCGAGCCCCACCTCACGCCGACGGCCAGTGAGTCAACGGCGAGCAGCAGCAGGAGGACCACGCCGCACCTCACCACTCCCTTCTCTCGCCCTCCAGCATCCCATCTCCTTCCTCCGCCCTCCCTTCTCTCCCGCTCAACTCGCTCCGTACCCGACGTCGTGCCGCCGCCCACCAGCTGTCGTGCTCCAAGCTCCTTCCGCTTTCCTTCCAGATCCACCGCCTACGCGCCATTTTTCACCGGATCTGATGAGATCCGGCAGGTCCTCGCCGACCACACCACTACAAGGCCCCCGCCGGTCTCGTTTGTGTAACTGGCGCCCAGCCTTTGCCCAGCGCAGCCCCTCCTCCCTGCCATGGCCGCCCCTGCAAAAAACGAAACACTGCCTCAAATTAGCCATGCGCCGCGCCTCTGCTTCCTCCCCGCCGGCGACCAGCAGCATGGCCACCACCGCCCTTTGCCATCTACGCCAGACTGCCTCTGGTTCTGCCATCTCCGCCCCTGCCTTGCTCCACCTCTTCCCGACGCGACCATCTTGCGGGCGGATGATGAAAGAGGCCGGGGATGGAGGCAAGTTGCGACACGTCTGCCGGCCGCCGTGAAGCCTCCTGCAGCACGCTCGCCCACGAGCCCACCCGGAGCTGTCGCTGCCGTGAAGGGCGCCGACTCACCGCTCTCGAAAGGAAGCGTCTAGATATAATAGAACAAAGGATCACGAGCTGAATTGTTACAAATGTGGGGCCTTTTTTGTAAAAATGAATCGTTTTCCCAGATTCACTTAAACAGGTATTGTGGGTTGAATTCTTAGAAAGAGAGGGGCTTTTTCGTAAAACTGCCACGACGACGGACGACAGAAACCCAATTTTCTTTATTATTAGGTCAAGATTTCAGTTTTTTCCACATGCACACTCACCCTTGCTGCATTAGCAAGTTCCGCTGCTTGTTTGCGTCCAGCCACGACCACAGAGCAAGCCATATTCCATTATCAGTTTCGTCAGAGCAACGTTAGAGTATGTATCATCTTAAGCACAAGGCATTTCTTACTGCAGTTCCATCGTAGCCCATCTGGTTGATAGCGCATGCACGTATCCAAGGGATCTCGGGATCAAATCCCAGGCGCCCCTGCTTCTTTTTCATCTTGTTTCTGTCAGGTTCACTCGAACTGTTGGTTCATAAACAGTTTGTCTGCGAATTACCTCAATTGCACTTCTGTTGCTACTGGTTAGACTAGCAGGTTTGCACGCAGGCAACCAGGGATCAAATCCCCATGCCAACATCTTTTTGCATCAATTTTGGTTCACCCAGATCAAGCCCTTGTTCTTCTTCATGTTGCGTCTATCCCCTATCATATCACCAACACCCCAGTGGTCTGCAGAGTATGCAGCGATTTATCAGGTCCTGGGTTCGATTCCCAGGTGCTCCTAATTTTTTGCCCTGTTTCTTCTTTCTTTCCGCTCCACACAACACTGTCACTTGGGCCAAATCTTCCTGGGCCGCTGCAGGTTGCTGCAATCTGGCCCGCATTTGTTTTTTTCAGCTCAGAGATTTTTCTCTAGTTTCAGTGCATGGATAATTACAGAAAATCCATCATTTTAAAATGCTCATATTTAAATGTCCATGCATCCATATGAAACATGTCGTACATGCATCTTGCTCAGTTTTTCATGTTCTTTAACAATACACAACTTTGGTCCCTGTTAAATATGTTTAAATTTGTTGTTTGTAATAATTTGCATAAATGGCATGTTAAAATGGTTTATTTCATAACTTAATAACCGTAGCTCCGAATTTAATAAACTTTATATGTATTTGGGGTAGAAAAATGCATAGATTAACTTGATGCACTTACTTTTGCTGTTTATCAACTTTAAAATATGGTTTAGGGCAGAACAGTACCAATTTTCGAAATATGCATATGGGGATTTTCCGGTTTTGTTGGTCGTTGTTCCGGGCCCTTTTAAACTTGCCTAGATAGGAAATTTTATTATGCTTCACCTCTTGGCATGTTACCAACATTTAACCTTGTCATGCATCATACTTGGTTGTGTATCATGCCTTGTTCATGTGTTGTTTGTTTCCTATGTTGTTTGCTTCTTTCCGGTTGTGCTTCTTCTCGATAGTTCCTGTTTTGTTTCGATCGTGAGGATTCGTCCGACTACGCTTGGTTCGTCTACGCCCATTCGTCTTCTTCATGGACTCGTTCTTCTCCTTAGCGGGATTTCAGGCAATATGATCGTTACCCTGGATCTCACTACTATCATTGGTATGCTAGTTGCTTCGTTCTATCGCTATGCTGCGCTACCTATCACTTGTTTATCAAGCCTCCCAAATTGCCATGTCAGCCTCTAACTTTTTCACCCATCCTAGCAAACCGTTGTTTGGCTATGTTACCACTTTTGCTCAGCCCCTCTTATAGTGTTGTTAGTTGCAGGTGAAGTTGAAGATTGCTCCATGTTGGAACATGATTATGTTGGGATATCACAATATCTCTTATTCTAAATAATGCATCTATATACTTGGTAAAGGATGGAAGGCTCGGCCTTATGCCTGGTGTTTTGTTCCACTCTTGCCGTCCTAGTTTCCATCATACCGGTGTTATGTTCCTTGATTTTGCGTCCCTAACACAGTGAGGGGTATTGGACCCTCTTGACTGTTCGCTTTGAATAAAACTCTTCCAGCAAGGCCCAACATTGGTTTTACCATTTGCCTAACATAACTAAAATTTAAATAGGGGATTTTCTCCGGACCCCTAGTTTCTTAATCAACCCCCCCTCCCCGGGCCAGTGCTCCTCCAAGTGTTGGTCTAAAACGGGCAGACTGCGGGGCCACCGCGGGGCAACTCGAGGTCTGTTTTTGCTCGTAGGATGACCTATCCGTTGTGCCCTGAGAATGAGATATGTGTGGCTCCTATCGGGATTTGTCGGCACACCGGGAGGTCTTGCTGGTTTTGTTTTAACATTGTCGAAATGTTTTATGCACTGGGACCCCGAGTCTGATCGGATGTCCCGCGATGGAGGATTGTCTCCATGGATCGTGAGCTTATAATGGGCTAAGTTGGGACACCCCTGCAGGGTTTAAACTTTCGAAAGCCGTGCCCGTGGTTATGTGGCAGATGGGAATTTGTTAATATCCGGTTGTAGAGAACTTGACACTTGACTTAATTAAAATGCATCAACCGCGTGTGTAGCCGTGCCGGTCTCTTCTCGGCGGAGTCCGGGAAGTGAACACCGCTTGGGTTATGTTTGAACGTAAGTAGTTCAGGATCACTTCTTGATCATTACTAGTTTGCAACCGTTTGCGTAACTTCTCAACTTATTCTTGTATTCGGAAGTTAGCCACCATATCATGCTTAGTCGCTGCTGCAACCTCACCACTATCCTTTCCTTACCCATTAAGCTTTGCTAGTCTTGATACCCATGGTAATGGGATTGCTGAGTCCTCGTGGCTCACAGATTACTACAACAACAGTTGCAGGTACAGGTAACGGGAATGATCATGAGGCGAGAGTGATGCTTGCTTGTTTTGAGTTCTTCTTCTGCTTCGTCATTCAGGGGATAGGTTCCTAGTCGGTAGCCTAGGCTAGCAGGGTGGATGTCGTTTGAGTTTCTATTTGTGTTTCATCCGTAGTCAGATGTTGCTCTTGTGTATGATGTTGTTGTATTCATGTGGCATTGTATGCCTCTTGTATGTATCCCCAACTATTATGTAATGATACAATGTAATGATATCCACCTTGCAAAAGCGTCTCCAATATGCGCTTCTATCCTTGGTGGGACCTTCGAGTTCCTTTAGGATAGGGTCGCATATTGGGCATGACACCGCTGCCTGCCTGGGGTTCATCCCCCTGACAGTAGTCCCAAAAGCTGTGAAGGTCCGCCGTCTTCGGATGAGTGGGCCTTCATAGTTTCCCCCTTAAGCAAGGGGGATTTTGCGAGTGCTGGGTCCGGCAACACCCACTGTGTGCCAGTTTTTTCGGAAACCGAATCACGGCATACCCGCGGTGGCGGGAATCGAGGAGTCCATCTAATCTTGGGGCAATCCCTCTGGCTTTGCGCGGGCGCCACGTGGTGGCCGGAAGTCGGAGGGGCCTGACAGGCCACGCGTGTGACGGGACTGGGCGACGGGCTGGGGCCCGCCACCACGCGCCCTTGGCCCGCACGTGCAGATTTATTGCGGCGTTTGGGGGCCGGTTGCTCTTCCCCGGGCAGTTATTGCGTGCATACGTGTGCACGTATTGCGGGGTAGTGGGAAAGGCGAGCGCAGATGATCCCACTCCCCGATGTTCAAACCGAGGGCTATAAATTGGGGGCAAGGGGGGCGGCGGACATTATTCTCGCTCGCGCCCTCCTGCCCCTTCGCTCTTGCTCTACTTCTTGCGACCGCCGCACTACGACGCCCGTTGCTTCGAGTAGAACCTCACCGTCGTCCATCTTCTTTCTTCCTCTTTTGCCTTCATCGATGGCATTGCCGTCGGGCTCTTTGATGGGCTCGAACGTCACCGTCGAGGACATCGCCCATCTTCGCGCGTCCGGCGCTTGGCGCGGGAATCGGATGATGCCGTCCACCTGTCGCGCGTCGAGCAGAGGCCAGAGCCCCAGGGGATGGAGCATGTGGTCTTCCTTACGCATTTCGAGCGCGAATTTGGGTTGCCGGCGAGCACCTTCTTCCGCACGTCCCTAGAGTTCTTCAGGCTCCAGCCTCACCATCTCGGCACCGGCGCCGTCGTCCAGCTTTCGGGCTTCGTCACCCTTTGCGAGGGGTGTCTGGGGGTCGAGCCTATGATCGACCTTTGGGCACGCTTCTTCTCCCTGAAGCAGTAGGGACCAATGGCCGGAGAGTTCGCCGACTGCGGTGCCGCCGTCATCTCGAAGCGGTCGGGGGCGGACTGCCCCAAGATTCCGTTGGAGAATTCTGCCAAGAAATGGTAGAACTCCTTCTTCTACGTCCGCAACTTGGGTGCGGACTGCATCAATCTTCCGGCCTTCATCATCGCGCCACCGCAGGCGAAGATGAACTGGGGCTACTCCCCCTGGCGTCCGTTGCACGAGATTCTCAATCTCTGTGAGCGGGTGGCAGTGATGAGGACGCAGGAGGGGCTCATCGGCAATGGCCTCATCGCCGCGTTCATTATGTGTCGGGTTCTCCCGCTACAGAGGCGCTCCTGCCTCATCTACGAGACGGCCGGTCTTTAAGACCCCAATCGCATGGGGACGGTGTGCCTATCGGCGGAGCAGATCGCGCGTCGAGTGAACGATATCTCCAAGGCCAACCTTGGGGAGGACTGGTGGTTCGGCAAGGTGCCATACAGCGAGTTGAATCCGGCGCCACTGGTGAGTGTTTGGTCTCCTTAATTTGCTGCTGCGCATCTCCTTGTTCGCCCTGACGCAACGCGGGAGGTGCTTCCGAATGCCATCCGGCATCCTTACGCTCGGGCTCCGTCATAGGTGGTGCGGGTGGTGTCGGAGGAGCCCGCAGCCCACGGCTGGGAGGAGGAGGCCGAGGTCGACGCCGGCGCTGGGCATCGCGCGGGTATGTCTTGTCTTTTTCCTTTGTGTTTCTCGAGCTGTCGATCGTGACACAGCGCGGGCGATGCTGACGCCAGTTGTTGGTGTAGTGGCGCTGGGCGGGGGAGGCGGCGACGTGGGCGGAGCCGGGTCGTCGTGTGGTGCAGCGCCGAGCCGCCCGCATGGCAAGGACAGCGTTGCGCCGCGGCCCCGTCCCCGAAGTGCATGGCGGACACGGCCGGGAGCGGGAGGCCGGCCAAGAGGAAGCGTGGCGCTGGGCATGGGAGGCCAGCCCCCGTCCCTATCCTGACAGGGTAAGTTTCTTCTCCTGTACGCATCCAAACGGGCGAGCTGGCTTTGCTTTTGCTCATTCTGTCTTCTTCTTTAGGTCGCCGATCGCGCTGGCGACGGTGGCGGCGGATGCCGCGGCCGCTGAGGAGGCCACGTTTCGCAGGAGCCAGTCCTACCCCATCGACCAGGTCGAGGAGGAGGAGTGAGCCGACCCGGACCTCGGCCTAGACCCGACCGACGCCAAGGTCCTGGCCTGGCGGGACAGTAACAGGGCCGAGGCAGAGTTGGAGGCGGCGTCGGTCCAGGATTGGACCGATGCTGCGGCAGCAGCGTGAGCCGGCGAGGAGCCGGCATGGCGCGGGATGCCAGAGAGTTCGGTGGTGGCGGCGACGGTCTTCGAGCTGTCGTCGGTGAGGGAGCACGGCCGTGGAGGCCGGGCTAAGGTGGTGATCCTCGACCAGGAGGTCGTGGAGGTGGAGGACGACACCCCACCGCGGGTCGACGCAGTCGAGCAGGCATGGGCCGACGGAGGCGGCGGTGGCGCCGTCTTGTGGGAGCCGCCACAGGCGGTGGCGCGAGGGACGCCGCCGGTGTTGGAGGAGGCGCCGCAGGCGGAGGTGCCGCAGGCCATCCTGGCAGCTGGGCTGAAGGTGGTGCAGCAGGCTGGTCCGGCGTCTAGACCGGTGGCGGTGACGCAGGGCATCCTGACATCCGAGTCGTCGACGACTCCGGAGGGGGCATCAGAGGAGGTGCTGGCTACGTCAGGAGCGACCAGTGGGGAGCACGCTCTGGTGCCCCAGCAGGGAGGGCGTCGGGCCGCCGTGCCGCCGCCGGCGCGGAGCGGGGGCACCGTGGCCTTCAGACCTCAGACCTAGGAGGAGGCGGCGATGGACGCCGTTAGCCGGCGTCTGCGTGGCTAGACGGACCGGCTCGAGGCCTTCACCCAGGCCGAGGTGGAGCGGACGCAGGACCTGGAGCGTGCCGTGCTGGTAAGCTTCTTTTGCAACTTCTTCTTTGTGGGGGCGCGCCAGAGAACCCACTGGGTGTAGCCCCCGAGGTTCGGGCCAACTATGTAGTAGTTGGGTCGAATCTTTAGAATGTCGTCCTTGTTTTGATTACTGCTTTCTTCAGCATCTCGACGCCTACCAGACCGGCACCTTTAACCGCCTCCTGGGCAAATACCGGGAGCTCAAGGAGCAGCTCACCGCCAAGGAGGAGGAGCTCCGCGTTGCCGCAGGTATGTTCATGCTCTTTTATAGTGGGGACGTGCTAGCGCACCCACTGGGTGTACCCCCGAGATTCGGGCCAACTGTGTAACAGTTGGGCCAAATCTTAAGTCTTGCTTTTTCCTTTCCCGAATCTTCCTTTTTGTAGCCGAGGTGTTGTCCCGGCAGACCCGACTGCTCCGGGCTGGTCATCACTATGACCGGCTTGTTGCCGACAATGGTCGCCTTGGCGCCGAGGTGCCGCAGGCGAGGGTGGAGGTGGCAGCGGTCTATCGATCACTTAATGAGGCCAACCAGCTGCGGGAGCAGCTGGCGGGCTATAAGAGCCGCCTTGAGGCCGAGGTGGAGCTTCTTAAGGCGAAGGCCGCCAAGGTGGTGGAGGCGCAGCAGGCCCTGGTCGAGGCGGACCAGCGGTGCGGCAGGCTAGCCGACAACAAGGGCCAGCTCCAAGCCGAGGTGGAGCGCCTGAGGGAGCAGGCTGCCACGGCAAAGGGGGCCCATCAGGATGAGGCCTGTCGTCGCGAGGCGGCCGAGAAGGCGACCAACGACAAGGACGCCGAGTTGAAGGCGGCCCTTGCCAAGGTGGCCGACCTGGAGAAGGCGCTCCAAGAGCATGACCGCACCATTGATCGGGAGCGGCGCGGTATGTTGCTCGAAGCATAGCACCTGGAAGATTCTTTCTCCTGTAAGTGCTTTCCTTGTGTTCTGCCGGGTTGGGATCCGCCTTTTTGTCCTTGTTGTCCTTTTTCCTGGCATGCTTCGCTTTCTGGCAGGGGCCTTCCCCGAGACACATCGGCTGGCGGAGGAAGCCGTCCGCTTTCAGCGCGACCCGACGGAAGTTGTCCGATCCGAGACGGACCAGCAGGTGGCGTGGACCTTCCGGAAATCATGACCACCGCCGAGGCCCGCCTGCGGGTCCTGGGGGAGCAGATGGGGCGGCTGTCCCAGGCCGGCACGGCGATGACGACGACCCTCTAACCGGGCTCCATCGAGCCGAATAGCTTCACGCGGCTGGCACGCTGGCTGGAGATGGGGCCAGACCGGCTTCATGAGTGACGTATCTCCATCGCTTATGCCGGTGCTGAGATGGCGCTCCGGTTCACGCTGTCTTGGCATCCAGATCTGCAGCTGGACACCCTGATGGGCCAGCGGGCCAGCTCGGAGCAGTTGTTGCAGGAGCAAGTTGGTCGGATTGCCTCCCGAGCCAGCTACATCGCCGAGTTCACCTTCCACGACGAGTTCCACCCCGAGCTAGCGGAGGACGGAGGGGTCGTGGCCGGCGACGACGACGGCCTGCTTCTCCATGACCCGGAGGGGAGCTCCGAGGAGACATGCGTCTATCGCGATGGGGGTGCCAAGGAGGACACCGGTACCTCGCTGGACCCGGAGGCCGCCAGGGGAGAGTCGTTGACGTTGCGACGCAGCGCTGGAGATGCCTCAGATATCTTAGTAGGATTTGTTAGGTAGGAGGTCCACCCACCCACTGGGGGTTCTGGGTGTAATGAACTCGGGCCAAGGGCCTTTAAATATTTGTGTGTACATGTCGCGAATGTTTCTACTCTTGCTTTTCGTTTTTTGGACCGATTTCTTGCGCTTTTCCTTTCTCAAACTCCACCCCCCCCCCCCGCGAGTCAGATGGCCGAGGTTCCGGTCCGTGACAAGGAGTTCGGTTCTTCAAGAGGAGGGCGCAGTACTTTCAGTTTTTCAAAATGTTGAGCGCGAGCGAAACACCCACTAGGCCGGCTGGCGGCAACCCGGCGGAGCCGGTTGGTGAGCAGCCGGTCATGCGGCTGTTTACTCTTATCTTCTGAGCGACGGGCCGGGTTGGTCGACCTAACAGCCTTTGACTTGGTGTCTGAAGCGTAAATGAGTTCTGGTCCGTTGTGCTTGCCAGCCGACAACCGAAGCCGGGTCTGTGGCTTAGGGCGAAGTGGGGGATCGCAGCGTCCTTAGTACATCAGGAATCACCAAGTGAGGCGGCGGGGTGGCGATCAAGCCGGCCAGCCCCCGAGCCCCTGGGTCGAGCGAGTCGGACTGGTGGCCGGGTTCAGGAGCATAGTGATGCAGAAAAAAGTAGGGACATAGTAAGTTGGTCGATAAAAGGCAGCCCCCGAGTCTCGTTCGGGGACCCCATAGTTTCATGTGTTTACAAAAGGCGGCGATACATACACTCGTGCGGCTAACTGTAAAACGGGCAGAGGAGTTCCGTGTTCCACGGTCGGGTCGTTTCTTCACCGGTGGTGTCTCTCTTGCGCTTGTTGGACTTGCGTGCGTCGATGAGGTAGTGGGCGTTGCAGTCGTGCAAGGCCCTGCTCACGATGAATGGGCCCTCGCATGGAGGGGACAACGTGTGCTGTCCGACTTGCTCTTGGCCGAGTCGGAGGACGAGGTCGCCCTCGAGGAATGCGAGGGGCTTGATCTTCTTGCTATGGTAGTGCCCGAGGCCTTGCTAGTAGATGGCCGAACAGCTGAGCGCCAGGAGGCGGGCTTCTTCGAGTAGGTCGACGCCGTCTTGGCGGGCTTCTTTGGCTTTGGCTTCGGTGTACATTATGACACGCGGCGATTCGAACTCGACGTCGGTCGGGATGACGGCTTCGGCTCCATAGATGAGGAAGAACAGGGCGAACCCGGTCGACCGATTCGGCGTGGTTCGGAGACTCCAGAGAATGGACGGCAACTCATCGAGCCAGCTGTCGGGTGAGCGGATGAGTGGCTCGACGAGTCGCGGCTTGATGTCGGACAGGATGAGTCCGTTGGCCCGCTCGACCTGCCTGTTGGACTGCGGGTGTGCAATGGAGGCCGGGTCAAGGCAGATGCTAGAGACAGAGCAGTATTGCTCGAGCGCGCCCTTGGCGAAGTTGGTGCCGTTATCCGTGATGATGTTGTTCGGCATGCCGTAGCGAACCGCTATGTCTTTGATGAACTGGACGGTTGTTGGCCCGTCCAGTTTCTTGATTGGTCGTGCTGCGATCCACTTGGTGAACTTGTCCACCACCACCATTAGATGCGTCATGCCACCTCTGGCGGTTTTGAAGGGTCCCACCATGTCGAGTCTCTAGACCGTGAAGGGCCAGGCGATCGGAATGGTGCGGAGTGCTGACCCCGGCTGGTGGCTGTGCTTGCTGAAGCGTTGGCACCCCTCACACTTGAGAACGAGGAACTCGACGTCTTGGAGGGGTGTGGGCCTATAGAAACCGTGGTGGAAAGCCTTGGCCAGCAGGGATCATGACGCAGCGTGGTGCCCGCATTCGCCCTGGTGTATGTCGAGGAGGATGTCGACGCCTTGCTCCTGCTCGACGCAGCGCTGGAAGACACGGGTGGAGCTGCGCTTGACAAGATCGTTGTTGATGATGCTGTAGGTGGACACCCGGCGTTGCACTTGCCGGGCTTCGGTCTCATCCATGGGGAGAACCCCATTCTCCAGGAATTCTGATATTGGCAGGGCCCAAGACGGAGTCGTTACTACGGCGAAGACGTCCACCGGGGCGGGTTCTGAGTTGGCAGCCCCCGAGCCGGGTTGAGCAGCCCTCGGGTCGGGGTTGGCGACGGCCGAGTCTGGGGTGATGGTGGTCGGGTCGAGTTGAGCAGCCCCAGGGTCGGGTTCGGTAGTCCCCAGGCCGGGTTTAACAGCCCCCGGGCCGGGTTGAGATGCGGCCGGGTCGTATGGAACGTGGATGGACTCGGAGTCCGGCGACGACTTGACGGATGGCTTGGGCAGGTGCTCGAGGGAGATGCCGGACGGGATGGACTGCCGGGACGAGGCGATCTTGGCGAGTGTGTCGGCCGCTTCATTCTTCGCGCGTAGGACGTGGAGGAAGTCGCAACCCTCGAAGTACCCGCACAGCTTCTGGACTAGGAAGCGGTAGCTTGCCATGTTGGAGTCGCGGGCGTCCCACTCGCCAGAGCACTGCTGCACCACCAGGTCCGAGTCGCTGTAGCACAGGATGCACCGGATGCTGAGTTGCTTGGAAAGCCGGAGGCCATGCACAAGGCTTCGTACTCGGCGACGTTGTTGGAGGCGGCGAAGTGGATCTGGAGTGCGTAGCGGAGTCAGTCTCCCTTTGGGGATGACAACACGATGCCGGCCCCTAGGCCGAGTCGCATCTTGGACCTGTCAAAATGCAAGCGCCAGTGCATCAAGTCGGGAGGCGGAGGTAGGTACGGGTTCTCGGTCCAGTCGACGAGGAAGTCGGCCAGGGCCTGAGACTTGATTGTGGTGCGGGGCTCGTAGAGGATGGTGTGGCCGGCCAGCTGGAGCGCCCACTTGGCGACCCGGCCAGAGGCATCCCGGCACCCGATGATTTCTCCGATGGGAGCCATGCTGACAACAGTGATGACATGCTCTTGGAAGTACTGCTTCATCTTCTTGGTGGTAAAGTACATGCCGTAACACATCTTGTGGTAGTGCGGGTAGTTCTTCTTGGAGTTGGAGAGCACCTCGCTCAAATAGTAGACCGGGCGCTGGACGGCTTGGATCTTGCCCTTCTCTGGTCGCTCGACCACCAGCACCGTGCTGACCGCTTGTGAGGTCGCGGCTATGTAGAGCAACAGCGAATCCTTGTCGGCCTGCACGGCCAGGACTGGTTTGGTGGAGAGCATGCGCTTGAGGTCTTGGAAAGCCTCGTCTGCCTAGTCGTTCCATTCGAACGACTTCGTCTTCTTCATTAGCTGGTGCAGGGGTAGCGCCCTCTTGCCCAGCCGGCTTAGAAACCGGCTGACCGAGGCCAAGCAGCCGGTGAACTTCTGGACATCGCACAACCGAGCCGGCTTGCGCATGCGCTCGATGGCCTTGATCTTCTTCGGGTTTGCCTCAATGCCGCGTTCAGAGATGAGGAAGCCGAGTAGCTTTCCGGCCGGGAAGTCGAAAACGTATTTTTCTGGGTTAAGCTTGACCTTGTATTTGTGGAGGTTGGCGAATGTTTCCTACAAGTCGTCGAGGAGCGTGAGGTGCTGCTTGGTCTTCACCATGATGTCGTCCATGTAAACGTGGATATTGCGGCCGAGTTGCGGCAGCAGGCATTTCGGCATGCAGCATTGGAAGGTGGAGCCGGCATTCTTCAAGACGAACGGCATGGTGATGTAGCAATACGCCCCAAAGGGCGTGATGAAGGACATTTTCAGGGCGCCGGCCTGGTCCAGCTTGATCTGGTGGTAGCCGGAGTAAGCGTCCAGGAAGGGTAGGAGCTCGCACCTGGCGGTCGAGTCGATGACTTGGTCGATCTGCGGGACGCCGAACGGATCCTTGGGGCAGGCCTTGTTGAGGCTGGTGTAGTCAATACACATGCGTCAGGTCTTGTTCTTCTTTAGGATGAGGACTGGATTGGCCAGCCACTAGGAGTGAAACACTTCCATGATGAAGTTGGCTGCCAAATGCTTGGTGACCTCTTCACCGATGGTTCTTCTCTCCTCTTCTGAAAAACGTCGCAGGGGTTGATGGACAGGCTTGGCATCCTTGCGCTCGTGGAGTTTGTGCTCGGCGTACTTCCTCGGGATACCCGGCATGTCCTTGGGGGTCCATGCGAAGATATCCTGATTCTCATGGAGGAAGTCGACGAGCTCGCCTTCCTATTTGCTGTCGAGGCGGGCGCCTACGACAAAGTACTTGCTGCAGCTGGGATCCTCCGGGTTCAGCTTCACTTTCTTGGTCTCCTTGGAGGGCTTGAAGGCAGCCTCGTCGGCCGGGTCCTTGGTCAGGATCGACGCAGCTGAGGCCTCGCCCGCCATGGCAACGATCCGGTCGAGCTGATGCCACTCATCCGCAATGACCAGCCACTCGGCCAGCTTGGCGTCGTCTCGGGCGCACTCCAGGGACTTGCGGTGGTCGCCGGTAATGGTGATGAGGCCCTTCGGACCCGGCATCTTCATCTTCAGATACGTGTAGTGGGGGACCGCCATGAATTTGGCGAGCACGGGTTGGCCCAGCAACACGTGGTTCGCACTAGACAATTCAACCACCTCGAACCAGATCGGTTCACGCCGGAAATGGTTGCTGTCACCGAACAGGACGTCGAGCCGGACCCGGGCAATGGGAGAGCAGGAGAGGCCGGGTACGATGCCATGGAAGATCGGCCGGGTCGGTTCCAGGTCCTCGGCCTTGAGGTCGAGTTTGGTCATTGTGTCGCGGTAGAGGATGTTGATGCTGCTACCGCCATCGATGAGGACTCGAGAAAACTTGCACGTGCGCCGTGCGATGATGGTGGGGTTGAGGACGAGGGCGTAGCCACCCGTATTCAGCATGACTGTTGGGTGGTCCTCCCGCGTCTAGGTGACCGGGCGGTCCGACCAGTGCATGAACTCTGGTTTGGCTGGGATGACGGTGTTCACCTCCTGCTGAAGGAGGCGCTCGCTGCGCTTGTCATTGCCGAGGCTGGTGAAGATGACGTAGGTCGCGTTCTGGTTCGGGTAGGCGTCATCGCGCATCGCTCCGCCGGCTAGAGGCGGCGGTGGAGGCGGAGGCGGCTGCCCTGCGCCTAGAGCCGGAGCCGGAGGAGGCGGGACGTCGCCCCTCATGATGCGCTTGGTGATGCCGCACTGCCGAAGCGTGTGCGTGGACGGCCTTGCGCCAATGTGGTGCTTGCAGGGGGCGTCGAGCATCTCTTCAAAGCGCATGGCAAGTTGACACACCGTCTTGCCGGTCTGCCGGGGCTTGGCTGCCGGGTCTGCCACGGGCTCAGTGGCCGCGACGAGCCGGTTGTCGTAGTGCTGCGCCGGCTGGTCGGCCTTGCGCTTGTTGTTCTGGTGATGCTGCTACCAGCTGCTTTCACCAGTCGGCTTCGGAGAGGGAACTGGCTTTGCCTTGCTGGCTTCATCCAGTGCCACCTAGATCTTCATGGCGGAGTCGGCGTTGGCGTATTTGTTCGCCGTCACCATGAGCGCGGCCATGTGGTGGTCAGCCTTGCGTTTCGGTCTGACCGATTCTTCCACTTCGGTCATACCGAGATCACTAAGTCGATCTAGGTTTTCAATCTCGGTGCAACCGATTTGAACTTGTCGGTCACACCGAGTTGCTGTAAGTGCTTGTAGTTATGCATGTCGGTGCCACCGAGTTGTTCCACTCGGCCACACCGACAGGGACATGCTATATATATCCACGGGCCAAAATTTGGAAATTTCTTTGAACTCTTTCGCCCGCGCTCAGCCTGCTTTACCTCCCTGGGTCTCCGGATCATCCTCCTCGTCGCCAGCTGCCTCCCACTGCTGGTCTCCGCCGCTGTCAACGGGAATCGTCTCCGCCGTTGCCGCCATAGCAAGTCCATCGCTGAACTAGGGGATGGACTTGATCCTTGTGCTAATCCCACTCCGAATTCCTAGCACATTGTTTTGCCATGTATCTTGCCACGATTGGGAGTTTAGTTTCATCTTATCAAGTGAAAACACTCTGTAGTTTAGTTGTGAATTGAAAATTTAGGGTTAGCTTTCCGCCGAAACCATCTCGGACCAACCGAGTTGTAGAACTCGGTTTCACCGATTTGGCTAAGGCCATTGCACATGTGATTCTCGATCTGACCGAGAATTGCAAATCGGTGTGACCGAGTTCAGGACTTTGTGAAACCCTAGCAGTCTCGGTGCCACCGAACTGTGACTCGGTCTGACCGAGTTCACTAGTTTAGGTTCCAAAAGTTGCTTCGGTATCACCGAGTTTACAAATCGGTAGATCCAAAATGCTTTCTGTGGAAAACTAAAACTAAGTTTTTGACTCATTCTTTTGCAAAAACCTATGCATTTTGTGATGCTCATCTACTCTACTCATCTATATCTATTCACAGGGTCTGCTGTCAGTGTTTGCAACATATCTGATCAAAGTGACAGTCAGAACAAGTCCGAGGAGCAGGTTCAGATGAGTGAGGGCACTAGTCCCTCTAGCAGCTATGATGATGGAAGCGGGAGCACACCCAGCAACTTACCCAAGTAAGCCACCAGGGCCAGAAAAAAGAGAACCTCAGATTCTGAGGATGAGGACTATGTGGCTATTGAGGATGAGACCACTTCCAAGAAGAAGGTGCTCAAGAAGGAGTATGGCACAACTGCTGCCACTAAGCCTGGTATGAAGACCAAAGCACCTGCAAGAAGTATTCCCATGTCTAAAGCCAGATCCTCCACTTAAGTACCTTTGGAATCTGAACCCAAAGAGGCTGCTGCATAAGGGAAGAAGAGGAAGGAAAGGGTCAAGAAGACCATGGCTAGGGTTGTTGGAAATCCTTCCATGATGGAAGAAGAAGAAGAAGAGGTTGTTGCACCAGCTCCTAAAGCTCAAAAGCTTATGGGTGATGCCATCAGGTCAGGGGCTGCTCCATCAAAGCCCAAAGAAGCTCCTAAGGTAGCTGCTCCAAAGCCCAAAGCTGCGCCCAAGAGGAATACAAGGAACATTCCTGCTGGAGAGAAGAACAACGCCCGAGTGCCTGAAGCTGCTGTTGAAGAAGAAGATGATGAGGAACATGTCTTAAGAAAGTTGAAGCCCAAACTCCAAATCATAATGATGTTCATCCTGTAGCTGAGGATATGAAGCTGCGGAAGGATGCAGGCCTTAGACACTGGAGATTGACTGATCTCTATGAAGTCAGCAGGAGAACTGTTGTGGACTACAGGTTCCATACAAAGGAACAACAAGACTTCTATGAGACAGTGCTGCTTGACAAGAAGCCAATAGTCTGTGATATGAGATGGGTGGACTGGGAGTACATCAGGAAGAATGGAGAGCATTATCCAGTAGTGTATTACAGTTTCAATGCTTGTGGAGTGGATGACTTTGTTGGGCACAAGCTCACAAAGTGGAATGATGAGCTTATTATGCAGTTCTACTCCAAAACTCACTTCTATGCAGATGGAAGGATTGTCTGGATGTATGAAGGTACTAGGTACCAATCAGCACTTGAAGAATGGGAAAAATTGATCAATGCTCCTAAGGGAAATGAGGATGACTTGGATGTCTATGCCAAGAATAAGAAGGATCACAACTCCATGGCGCATATGTACAGAGAGATCCCAGATGCTGCTGTTGAGACACACAAGTTTGAATTAGTACATTACCTTCTGTCAGGACTGCCAACGATCAACTGGATCCTCAGGCACACTCTTTTGCATAAGTCAGGTGATCACAAGATGATCAGAGTCCATGCTATCAGCCTACTTCACATATTTGATGTGCCTCAAAAGTTCAAGGTCATGAGCCTCATAGTGGAAACTATCAAGAGAACAGCTGCTGACCAAAAGATAAGTTGTGGGTATGCCCCATAGATCCAGGAGCTAATCAACTCCAAGATGGGCACTGGCACATACCTCTTGGATAAGGAACACATGCCCATCTATACAAATTTTGAGGACAACACAGTGGTTATGGATGAAAATGAACCATCTTCTGTGCAAGCACAAGCAAAGAAGGAGAAGGCAAGGACTGAAAAGGCTGCAAAGATGCCAACCATTGATGAGGCATGTCAGTACTTCTTGAAGAGCAAGCAGGATTAGCTTGGCTACTTGATTGCCTCCACTCTGAGGATTGAGAAGGGATTGGCCACCCTGACTAAAAACCAGGAGAGCCTGGAGAGGATCATGGAGCAGAAGTTCTATGACTTAGATGTGAAGGTCACTGAGATACAGTCAGTTGTTGAGCAATTTCAGGATGACATGCAGGAGAGGAAGGGCAAGACTACCACTGATGCTTTTGCTAGAGTACCCAGGAGTCAGAGATTAGCTGCAGTGCCTGTTCCAAACACCAGAGCAACTTCATCTGCACCAGCCACAACTTCAGTGCCACCAGCTCCAGCACCTACTCCACTAGATACATCTACATCAACTGATGTCTTCGTCCTTGGAGTTCTATCTACACCACCACCTGAAGACCAAGCCTGAGAGTCGGTTTAGTACTATGCATTTTCTATGAACTTTTTGGTAACTTGTTGCCAAAGGGGGAGAAAAATGTATAGATCATAGGCTTCGAGAGAGAGTGTTGCTTTTGGTCTCTCTTGTTTTGATTTTTGGTGGTTGAACTTTGTTATTTGCTTGTTTGAGATACACTATGCTTCTGTGAGATACTTGGATGATCATGTGTTTGATCATATGCTACCTTAATGCTTGTTGGATGACACTATCCATTTATCTCTATATGTTCATCCACTTTGCTTGGTGATGAGTGCATGTATTTAATTATTATCATTTTGAGCGCTCCACCGAGATGTATGTTACATGGAACAGTAACCCATGATCCTAACTCATTGTGCATTTGCAGTCCAAAGCAAATCTTAAACTATGCACACATTTAGGGGGAGCTCTTACATTTCACATACTTCTCAAAGCCACAATGTTTTTCACTCTTATTATCATTTGTCGAAGCTTTGATCTATATGTTGTCATCAATTACCAAAAAGGGGGAGATTGAAAGTGCAACTATTCCTAGGTGGTTTTAGTAATTCCTAACAACATATAGCTCATTGAGCTAATGCTATTTCAAGATCAATATTTCAGGAAAGCTCAATGATTGTCATGGCATGGATGAGAAAAGTGGACCCCTCAAAATGCTAAGGACAAAAGGATTGGCTCAAGCTCAAAGCTCAAGACTCTACATTTTATATTTTAGTGATCCAAGATCGCATTGAGTCTATAGGAAAAGCCAATACTATCAAGGAGGGATGAGGTGTTGCTTAATGGCTTACTTGCTCAAAGTGCTTAGTGATATGCTCCAAAACCCTCAACTACTTTCTCACTTCCACATATGACCTAAACCAAAAGTCAAACTCGGCCCCACCGATTCTTTCTATCCGGCGCCACTGAGTTCAAATGTCATAGCCACTGCCACAAACCCTAGGCAAATCGGTATCGCCGATAGGGATATCGGTCTCACCGAGATGGGATTGTAATCTCTCTGTTTCCCTTTGTAACGTTTCGGTACCACTGAGATGAGGGATCGGTCCCACCGAGATTGCAATGTAAACTCTCTGTTTCCTTTTTGTAACATTTCGGTCTCACCGAAATGAGTGAACTGGTCCCACCGAGTTTACATGACCAACTCTCTGGTTATCTTATTACCAAAATCGGTCTCACCGAGTTTGTGTAATTGGTCTCACCGAGATTACGTTATGCCCTAACCCTAACCATATCGGTCCTACCGAGTTGCATGCCGGTCCCACTAAAAATCCTAACGGTCACTAGATTTGCTGAATCGGTCCGACCGAGTTTCCTAATTCGGTCCCACCGAGATTGGCAAGTTGTGTGTAACAGTTAGATTTTGTGTGGAGGCTATATATACCCTTCCACCTCCTCTTCATTCGTGGAGAGAGCCATCAGAACGAACCTACACTTCCAACATACATTTTCTGAGAGAGAACCACCTACACTTGTGTTGAGACGAAGATATTCCATTCCTACCATATGGATCTTGATCTCTAGCCTTCCCAAGTTGCTTTCCACTCAAATCTTCTTTCCACCAAATCCAAATCCTGTGAGAAAGGGTTGAGTGTTGGGGTGACTATCATTTGAAGCACAAGAGCAAGGAGTTCATCATCAACACACCGTTTGTTACTTCTTGGAGAGTGGTGTCTCCTAGATTGGCTAGGTGTCACTTGGGAGCCTTGGACAAGATTGTGGAGTTGAACCAAGGAGTTTGTAAGGGCAAGTAGATCGCCTACTTCGTGAAGATCTACCGCTAGTGAGGCAAGTTCTTCGTGGGCGACGGCCATGGTGGAAGAGACAAGGTTGCTTCTTCGTGGACCCTTCGTGGGTGGAGCCCTCCATGGACTTGTGCATCCGTTACCCTTCGTGGGTTGAAGTCTCCATCAACGTGGATGTACGATAGCACCACCTATCAGAACCACGACAAAAAACATCCGTGTCTCCAATTGCGTTTGAATTCTCCAAACCCTTTCCTTTACATTCGTGCAAGTTGCATGCTTTACTTTCCGCACCTCATATACTCTTTGCATACTTGCTTGAATTGTGTTAAGATTGCTTGACTTGTGGTAAGTTAGCTAAAATCCGCCAAAGACTAAAATTGGGAAAAGGACAAGCTTTTATTTGGTCAATTAGTCTAATCGCCCCCCCTCTAGACATACTTTCGATCCTATAGCATTTAATGCGCCGCTCAACATCACATCGTTGGTTGCCCGGCAAGGCTTGTTGGGTTATCTTGCCAGCTCCACGCCTGCTTGCCTGACATGTCATGGGACGAGCGTCATCTGTGGGTTCTCCTTGTAGAATGTGGCTGCCATGTGGCGAATGGCTGCCACTTAATCACTCCGCGGCTTGACACTTCACTAATCGATGATGTGAGTCGTGGTGGAGTGGTCGGGGAGGCGATCTGGCCTCCGTAGTTCCCGGCAGGCCCTGCCGGGATGCCTTGGTCATCTTCTTCTAGGGGTGGCCTCGCCCCTTATCGGGATGTCCTGCCCAGCAAGGGAGGCCTCTTTATTGATGTCATCTTGTTCTTGTGGCTTGGTCTTGGTCTCTCTGACCTGCTTTTTGGTTCTTCGGGTCTCTTGGTTTCTTGTATATCTTGGTTTGATCTTGGCTCGTCCATGCACGAGTCAGGGTAAAGCATATGCCTTGTATATTTTCCCCTACATAAGCCCTCGGGCCTGAGCCACATGTTTCGCAGAGCATGTTGGTTTAGGCCCCAACACTACAAAAAATACACTTCTGTGATGATACGTGTTTGTCATAGTAGGTCACTTTTTTGTCATACATGTACTTCCATGACGATTTTATGACAGAATCAAGATAGTCATAACCGTGCTGTCGTAGAAGTGTTCCATGACATTTCCAAAATTATCATCACGGAAGTGTCCACTTCCATGACGATAAATCGCGTGTCATAGAAGTGCGTTCGTCAAGGGTGACCGACATGTGGCACCCACCATAACGGGTCGCCGTTAAGCTATCAGGTCCGGTTTTGGATCTGATAACCCGCTAACGGCCATGACCAATGGGGATTTTCCATGTGTAAACTTCTCATTGGCCGGAGGAACCACGTGTCGGCTCACCGTTGGGACAGATTCATCCACTCATTGGTCGGAAGGGGTCTATGATACGTCGACACGTGGCACGGCCCAATAGAGGCCCATTCCGATGAAAAGGCCGGCCCATTTGACTTGGTCAAAAGGTAGCGGGCCAGCCCACGGAAAGCGTGTTAATGGCTTGTTCGCATATAGCCCATTTACAACCCGCTAACTCACGACCTGTTACGGCCTACCGGAATTAGGCCCAGTAGCTTCATCTGAACCGTCCAATATGATTCCAGCCCATTGTAACTTCCGGCCCATGTATGGCCCATGACGTCTTTCGGCCCATATGAGTCCCTTTGTAACTCTTGGCCCATTAATGGCCCATGGTGAAACCGGCCCGTAATGAACAATGTATCGCTTTATACCCATTAGTGGCCCATTATTCCTTTGGGCTGTTTCCAGCCCATGTTACCTTTCGGCCTTCTCAGGGCCCATTTATTCTTGGGCTCATTTCCAGCATTCGGTTACTTAAGGCCCGTTACTGGCCTTTTCTGCTTGTGGGCCAAATTCATCCTGTGGTTACAGTCGGCCCGTTTGTGGCCCGTTAATCCGTTGGGCCATTTTCATAGCGTCATCAAATACGGCCTATTAATGGCCTGTTATGGTCAGGCCATAAAACGTACGATTTCCACTCTAGCCCGTTTACGACCCATTTTGCCGACCGTTATTGGTCCATGAATAGTATGGCCCATGTTTGGCGAAACGAGAATACGACCCGTATAAGGCCCATAGATTAGACGGCCCATAGAAGGCCCATGGATCCTACGGGATGTAGAAGGCCCATGGATCCTACGACCCATAAAAGGAACATTGATCGTACGGCCCGTAGAAAGCCCATGGATCCTACGACCCGTAGAAAGCCCATGGATCCTACGGCCCGTGGAAGGCCCATGGATTGTAGAACCCGTGGAGGGTAGCAGGACCATGGTTACAATAGTCCATGTGTTTCCATGGTTATTGTGGCCTAGTTATAAAAATAGGTTATTGTGGCCACTAGAAAAAAGCAGAAAAAGAACTGAAGTTACTAAAAGAAAACAACTAAACAAGACAATAAGGAAATAAATAAGCAAGCAACTAATGCTAGGCTATTACGACTATTACACATATTACATGCAATGGGCATCAAAGTTCGCCACTAGTGCAAATATAGGGAACAAAGCAACATATTACATACACTGGCCGTCTAAATTGCCCAGCAGTGCAAATAAACGCGGCAGCAAAACAAGTCCATAACTGAAACAACTTCAGAAGAGCTCAAGAAACGTTATCCTGGGTATCCACCATGCTGGCAATAAGCTTAGCAAGCTTATTAGCTTTGTCTTGTTTGACGCTAAAATCCTCCAACGCTTGCTATTGCACCAGAAAGTATGCATCTAAATGCTCCAGGGACTTCTGCAGTCCTTCGGCTTCTTGTTGTAGCACACTTGATCGATGTCTTTCAGCTTGTAGTTGAGACTCAAGAAACCGAACTGATTCAGACAGTGAGTTTGAATAGTTTGTGCCAGTGGTAGTGGCCAGTAACTCGAACACTAAACCAAGATAGGACTTTGGGGTTATCTCACTGTCTTCAAGATAGTTTTCCCTAATTGTTTTATTAGCTTTGTTGGAGACCAACAAGGTTGTCTCACTATCTTGAACTTTATTTGCATTACTCCCTTTACCATTTCTTAATAAGGCACTCTTCCCCAATATTCTGTCAGCATTCTAAAAGAAGAAACAAGCAGACACATAACATGTTTAGCATGTACTAGTATATGAAGCTCATTCCCGTGAACCAGTTCATTAGCAAGGTGGACAGGATTAAACTACCAAGTCTTCTATTGCCAAGTAATACATAATAAAAGCATCAAACAAACATATATCTATGTCCTATGGTCACTGCATTGTCTAGCCAAATCGAAATAGAGAAACAGATCAAATCATATCAGTTCAAGACAAACAACACTGAAAGAATACAAAGCATGGGAAACTACACCGCACAACAAGATTTCATATGGGTACCATGGTGTCGGTGTAAAACAACACCTATGGGATCACTGGAATCCCTACTACAGTCGGCGGGCACGAGGTTGTGGAAAGAGCGGGTCCAGGAGTCAGCACAAGGATTGTTTACCCATGTTTGGGCCGCGAGGATGCATAATAACCTAGTCCTGCTTTGGTGTATATTTCAGTGTTCTTGAGTTCTTGAACTAGCTATGGCGCGTGACTTGTTCGAAAGATCCAAATCCCTCTCCCCTACGCTTCGGGCCTCATTTTATAGAAACAAGGGGTCGCCATAGTGGCACACAGGAGGTGGAAATGTGTACAGTGGCTGAGCCTATCCTCTGACATCACAGGACAAAATGCATTAAATGCACTACTTAGGTGTCCTCTTGCTTTATCGGCGATGGCAACGTAGCCCATCCCATCCGTTGCCGCTTCGCCTTGCTTCGACACGCGTCCAGGCCAACGAGGCATGCAGCGCCATGTAAGCTGGCAGGCTGCTGAGCTGGCATGGTGGCAGGGTCTTCATGAAGATATGCATGCCACCACGCAGGTGCTTGACTGGTTGGCTTAGGAGGTTGCACATCGCCACGCAGGTGCTCACCTAGCTGGCTGAGCTGGCAGCTACATGGGAACGGTGGTGCAGTCTTGGCAGATGTGGGCCTGGCCGCGGCCCCACTGACGTCCTCGGGAAGGGTCTTGCCGGGGTTCCAACAAGGGTCTTGCCGTGACATTGTGGTCGTCCCCGGAAATGATCTTGCCGGAGGTCTCACGAATTTCCTCGACAAGGATCTTGCCGAGGATCATCACCTTCTGGTCCTAATCTGATATTGTGTGTTTATGATCTTCATAAAGATCTGCATGCCACCATGGAGGTGCCTCCCGAGCCTTGGTTCCAATGTGGTTGATGGCGTTGGAACCCTTGGGCTCAAAGGGTGGCGCGCTTTGCTGGCGTTTGGGTAAGTTGCCCCGGCAACGCTCTTGCCGGGGCTGCGGAAGCTGTCCCGGCAAGGCTCTTGCCTACCTCACCCTCTTGCTTTTTGTGTCTCTGGTCTTGGTGTTGCTTTGATTTTCTTGTGCCTTTGGCTTCCCTCCTCTGCCCTGCTAAGTGTGGCCACGGGCGCGGTTCCGCCTGCCCGTGCACCAGTAAAGGGGTATAAAGGAGAGCCCCTTCTTTTGTACACCGACAGGAGCCCCCGGGCCTGGGCCACACATAAGTGTGACGCATTGTTGGGCTAGGCCCAGAACAGTGCGCGGGCAGGCAGGGCTGGTTTTTACTGCGGTAACTTCTTTGTCCACATTGCTTCCCCACGGCCCGCGTTGAATGCGTGACGTGGAGGGCCGTTTGTCACGTGGGGGTCATGCGCGGGATGGTCCTCGCATGCATGCGTCACATCGCAGTAAATGGTAAAGAGGCGGCCCGCGCCTTCCCCATAAAGAGGAAAAACCGTAGGCGCGCTGCTCATTTACCCTCTGCGCCCTCTCCAATCTCGGAACCGCCATCCCTTCCTTCTTCCTCCTCAAGCTCTTGCTTTCGCCCACCGTCGCCACGCCTTCCATTGTTCTTGATGCCTCGGCATCCCCCATTTGGCATGGCACCCAAGACCAACAAGGGCAAAGGGGCAGCGACAGACGCCGGGGAGGAGTCATCATCGGAGAAGAAGCTAGCGGTGCTGCGGACGCAGCTCGCCTATTTCCCCTCAACAGTTGATGTGGTTCACCTGAGGGATTACTTCAAGCCCCTGTGGGGGAGGGAAACGATGGGGCATCTCGCCACACGCATCATCCCTGCTGATTTCTCCAAGGCCGGCCCTAATCGGTATCCCTTTTTTGTCGATTACTTCTCCTGTGGGCTCTGTCCCCCTTTTTCTGATTTCTTCAATGATATCATGCGCACCTTCGGCTTCCACCTTCTTGATTTCACGCTGAATGCCGTGGCGTGCATGGCTTTCTTTGCCCATCTTTGTGAGGGCTTCGCCGGAGTGCGCCCTAGCACGACGCTCTTTCGACATTATTTTTACCACCGCATCCAGCCAGGGGGTGCCATCTCTGGCTGCGTCAGTTGGATCCCGAGGACCCAGGAGAAGGGCGCTTATCCGGAGGGCGCCCTGAAGGAGAGATGGGAGGAGTGGCGGGGCCGGTGGCTCTGGATCGTGGAGGAGGACCCACAAGAGTTCTGCTGGGTTCATCAGATCCCACCGGTCCATCGCAAGGACTGGGGTGACCTCAACGTCAAAGACAAGAAGCTCTCGGTCGCCACTACTAGGATCCTCCGCCTCACCACGTCCGGGCTCACCCTTGAAATGATTGGGGCGGATTTCCTCTGTCGCCGGATCGCCCGCTGCACAACAAAGGGAGGCCGGCCTGGGATTTCAGGAATGTGGCCGATGTCATGAGGCTCCGCCCTGGCATGAAGCAAAACTTCACGGTAATGGGGCACGCGCACTTCTACCTAAGGCTCTTCCAGCTCAATGTGGGCGATGATGGCTGGGTTGAGAGGGCCAGCAAGGCCGGAAAGTCCGGCAAGGCCGTCAAAGGGCCCTTGTTTGGGTTGCCGGCGGGAGTGCTCCCGCTGAGCAACAACTCCCGCCGGTCCGACATTATTGCCATGATGTCGGACTTCAACGTGCCCGGCCTCGACCCGGCCTGGGTCGAGCCGCCGGCACACGAAGTGCAGGAGTTCTTCGACACCTTCTAGGAGGGCTATGACCACGCCGAGCCGGAGCTCATCCAAGACACCACCAAGGAGGAGTTGGACTACATTGCCGCCCGAGTGGCAGAGGCAGCACTCGCCAGGGAGGATAGCAGCGCTGGCGGCATGGAGGACTAGGCTGACACGGAGACAGAGGAGAAGGAGCTCGCCCGATGGGCGGAGTCTGCCGGGGAGGCTAGCGGCGCTGGTGCCGAGGCTCCCCATGTTGAGGAGACGGACGGCGAGTCGTCCGAGGAAGATACCGAGTCGGATGACCCTCCACCAACATGGAGGTGATGCATCCTATGGAGGGCCAGCTGTGGCGAGCCGGTCCGGCCCGGCAAGACCGCGCAACCGCAACCGGCCCAGGAGCAACTTGTGCGCCAGACGAGGGCGATGAAGGCCGCGACGACGACGATGACGACGAAGGCCGCGGTGGCAAAAAGGACGGCTAATGTCTTCTCCTCGTCCAAGCGGCACTAGACTCCATCTCCCTCTCCTTTTGCCTCAGCCAACACCCTGGAGGCCGACTTCGACCTCAGGTCTTGTAGCCTGAAGAGGAAGAGGAATCCAGTGGAGGAGGAGGTGGAGAACGAGTAAGTATTTTGCTCCCTTTCACACCCTGTCCTTACGCCTGCATCATCCTCACTAGATTTGGTGTTGTCTTCATAGGGAAGCGGATACGCTGGCCCAGAGGGCGACAAAAAGGTCCAAGGTCTCAACGGGCGGCGAGCCCCCGGTGGGTACTTTGCGTATGCCATTGGTGGTGGAGAGCAGCCCGAATAGCAGCCCCCGACGCAGCCCCCAGCGTAAGCCTATCACTCACTCTGTAACACCCCGGATGTAACTTTCCATAACTCCAACTCTTGCCATTCCTGGCTATGTGTTATGTAATTTCCTCCATGGTTGGGTTTTTGTCTTTTGTTTTGCATTTTTGTTCATGTCATGCATTTCATCTCATAGCATCATTCGCATTACATCGGCATTGTTTTCTTAAAAACTTGCATCCGCTCGTAGTTGCCGCTCCTCGCTTCTCTCTGCTGCGTTCGTTGGCCAAGTCCAATCGGGTTTTTGATTCCCTCTTGTCTGACCATTTGTCCCTCTCTACACTTGTCAGACCCCTCGCGCGCGTCAGAAACCTGCCCCGTACCTGACCCGCTCAGTCATCACCGATGGATTCTGATCATCCCCAAACATCCCTAAAACATCTCTATTTTCTTAATTGGACTTCCTAACCTATATTTTTCTCAGTCGTCCGTTTATGATCCTAGGGACATGATATCCCCTAACCTAAATTCATCTGATATAAATATGAGTCCAACCCTAGATCCTAGGGGCTTGTCCCATCCACCAAATCCCCTACCCCGCCGCCGCCACTCCTCCTGTCTCGTCTTCCTCGGGATCCTCCCAGTCCCCTTCTCACCCAACCAGCGCTCGAAGCCTTCCCTCGATCCACCCGAACTAGCCACCGATCCAACCCATCCACCACCTCCCTGCCTCCGATGCCTCCTGGACAAGTCCGGCAGCTCGCAGCACCACCGGAGCTCCCTCCACCGGCGAGCATCACCACCAGATGAGCCTCGCGCCCATCTCTTCTATTCCCCCTCCTTCCATTCTTCTCTCTATCTCTCTCTGACCTCTCTCTCTCAACTGCATGTCCTTCGCACAGGAACCATGGCTGCCGCCCTTCTGTAGCACCTCATCGCCACGATCTCCCTGCTCTGCCCAACCTTGCCGACATCCGGCTTTCTCCACGCCCGTCGTCGCCGGGAACCGACAGGAGACCGCCCCTGCTCGTGTCATCTCCACCTAGCGCCGCTTCTCTGCTACGCCCTGCTTCCTCGCGCTCCATCACCATCCCATTGTCCAAGCCTCCTCTGGTCGCCACTATGGATGCCAACATCCGAGCTCCTCAAGACGATGCCGTCTAGGGTCCCGACGACCTCTCCGCCCTTGCCTCCTCCGCTGCGCCGGCGAGCGCGACGCCGGAGCACCGCAGGTCGCCGTGCCTCCGCCCATCCTCCTCCTCTTGTTCCTTCTCGTTGGTTTCTTTCATCTAATTTCTCTGATGCCCAGGGAGACACCCCCGCATCGCCGGATCACGTTCCTACCGCCTGGATCCATGCGTCCACCACCACCGGCTACCTCGAGGAGCATCGTCGCCCTGCTGTCATGTCCCGCCGCTGCCGCTACAAGTCCCTCAGCTGCGTTGCCCGTCTGCGTACTCCTCTGCTTCTAGCAGCGTCCTGCATCGAGCGAGTGCTCGTTCTCGAGCATTGACTGCGCCCCTGCTTTATCCACGTGCCTGGGCCTCCTCTGCTTCGGCCCAGCCGCTACCCTGCGTCGTGCAAGGTCCAACGCCTCACCACCGAGCCGGCCCATGAGGCCTATTGTAACACCCATGATGCGGCCATATCTCCCACATGTCGAAGCACGAGTTAGAGGCATAACCGCATGGTGGTTTTGTCGCAAGAAGGGTCATCTTCACACAATCCCATGTAATGAACAAGAATGGGATAAAGAGTTGGCTTACAATCGCCACTTCACACAATGAACATATAATTCATACATCATTCAGAGTCCACACATAGTCCGACTATGGACGAAGCCAAAAGAAAAGAAGATAACCCAACCGCTAGATCCCGGATCGTCCCAACTGGGCTCCACTACTGATCAATATGAAACGAAACATAGCAACGACCAAGAACTTCGTCGAGCTCCCATCTGAGCTCGGTTGCATCACCTGCACTGGTATCATCGGCACCTGCAACTATTGTGATAGTATCTGGTGAGTCACGAGGGCTTAGCAATCTCAAAACCCGCGAGATCAAGACTATTTAAGCTTATGGGTAGGAAGTGGTAATGAGGTGGAGTTGCAACAAGCACTAAGCATATATGGTGGCTAACATACACAAATAAGAGCGAGAAGAGAAGCAATGGAACGGTTGAGAAGCTAGAAGTGATCAAGAAGTGATCCTGAAACTACTTACGCACAATCATAACACAAAGACCATGTTCACTTCCCGGACTCCTCCAAAAAGAGACCATCATGGCTACACACGCGGTTGATGCATTTTAATTAAGTCAAGTGTCAAGTTATCTACAACCGGACGTTAACAAATTCCCATCTACCACATAACCGGCGCGCACGGCTCTCGAAAGTTTATACCCTGCAGGGGTGTCCCAACTTAGCCCATCACAAGCTCTCACGGTCAACAAAGGATATTCCATATCCCGGGAAGACCCGATAAGTCTCGGAATCCTGGTTTACAAGACATTTCGACAATGGTAAAACAAGACCAGCAAAGCAGCCCGATGTGCCACCAAATCCCGACAGGAGTCGCACGTATCTCGTTCTCAGGGCACACTGGAGGAACCAGACGTCGGGTTGGCATAGACCCCGGTTGCCTAGGGGGCGCCGGACATCGCTCGATTTGGACCAGCACCCGAAGGAGCACTGGCCCAGGGGGGGGGTAAATAAAGATGACCCTTGAGTCTGTAGAACCCAAGGGAAAAAGGCTTAGGTGGCAAATGTTAAAACCAAGGATGGGCCTTGCTGGAGGAGTTTTATTCAAAGCGAACTTTCAAGGGGTCCCATACATCACCCAATCGCGTAAGGAACGCAAAATCAAGGAACATAACACCGGTATGACGGAAACTAGGGCGGCAAGAGTGGAACAAAACACCAGGCATAATGCCGAGCCTTCCACCCTTTACCAAGTATATAGATGCATTAATTAAATAAGAGATATTGTGATATCCCAACATAATCCTGTCCATCATGGAGCAATCTTCAACTTCACATGCAACTAACAACACTATAAGAGGGGCTGAGCAAAAGCGGTAACATAGCCAAACAACGGTTTGCTAGGAAGGGTTAAAAAGGTTAGAGGCTGACATGGCAATTTGGGAGGCTTGGTAAACAAGTGATAGGTAGCGCAACATGGCGATAGAACGAAGCAACTAGCAAGCAAAGATAGAAGTGATAACGAGGGTAATGGTCATCTTTCCTGAGATCCCGCAAGGAAGAAGAACGAGTGCATGAAGAAGACAAACAGACGTAGTCGAACGAATCCTCACAACTCCAGAACGAAACCGAAGCTAACAAGAGAATCAAATCGAAAAGATGCAAACAACATGGTAAACAACCATCATGTAATCATGGCATGATGCACAACCAAGTATGATGCATGTCCGGTTTAATGAGGCATGGCATGGCCAAGTGCAACAAACAATACTACAAATTAAGTGGAGCTCAATATGCAATGAGTTGCATATTGACGAAACACCACATCCATTTATTTAGTTCTCTCTCATTATTAACAAGACAAGATTAAATGTTGGTTAACATGGCAAGAGGTGAAGCATAATTAAACTAGCTATTTAGGCAAGTTTAAATGAGGCCGAAAACAACAAACAACAATTCCGGAAAATCCTCATGTGCATATTTGAATTTGGTTCTGTTCTGCCCTAAAACATATTTTAATGTTGTTAAACAGTAAGACAAAGTGCACTATGTTAAACTAGGCATGTTTCCACCCCATTTACATATAAAGTTTATTAAAATTGGAGCTATGGTTATTTAGTTATGAAATAAATCATTTTAACATGGCATTTATGCAAAATTAAACAAGCAGCAAGTTTAAACATTTTAAACATGGATGAAAGTGGCATATTATGAAACTAGACAGAATTCTAAGCATTTTACATATATAATTCATTTTAATCCGCTGCACGGTTGTGGAGTTATTAAATGCATGATCATGAGGGTGCAATCTGTAAACATGCAGTTTTCTGGATAATTAGCAAATTTGCAGCCAGGTAAAAAAACACAATCGGGCTAAAACTGCTGGCCCAACAGTGCACAAGGGGTTTGGGTGGCTGCTCACATCAGGCTCTCGGGCCAGAAGCGAAGAAGCGGCTGGACGCAGGCTAGGCCTTGGAGGCCCTACGCTCGACCAGCGAGGTCAACGGGCACGGGCAGCTTCGTTCTGTCGCTCGAAGAAGAGGACATGCACAGGCGACGCGACTGCAAGCGGAGCTGATGCAGGGAACGGCGGCACGACACTGAAGATGGTGGGGTGGCCATGGCGCGGATCCCGGCGATGAGGATAAGGTGAGGAGGAGCAGATACAGGCGGAGGCGACCCAGAACTTGGCGCGCGAGCAAGGAACTTGGCGGTAGAGACTTAGGTGCAGGTAGGTGGGGACAACGTTAGTGCGGGAACAGCGGGCGGCTGCAGAGGAAGTCGACAGCTGGTGCGAGCTAGACCTAGGGAAGGCCGAGAACGGGCAGCGGAGCATGCTCCCGTCGGATCCAGTCGGAACCAAGGTGGGGCTGGAGGCAACGACGGTGGTGGACTCGAGCTTCGGCGGTGGCGCTGGTTCACTGTGAGAAAAAGGAACAAGACGAGGGGGATGGTCAGGGAGGAGCAGCGTGATGGGAAAAAGGAAAGAGAAGGCGCAGAGGAACGATGACGTAACCTCAGCATCTCGCTGGCCCGGCATGAACGAGAAGCTGGAGACGAGGTGGAGTGGCGCGGGTCTCTGGCGAGGTCGGTCGAAAGCGGTGGCTTCAGGGCAGGTGAGCTCGAGTTCCTTCTGCTGGGCCTCGGCGTAGGGAACGGGAGGCTAGAGATGGCGCAGCTTGGTGGATCGAGGCAGAGGTAGAGGGTGGTGGATTGGATCGGGGGGAATGAGGAGATCCCGTGGAAGAAAGGGAGGTGGGTGGCGGCGGCTCGGGAATAGGTGGATGGATGGGACAAGATCCCTAGTTTCTAGGGTTAGAGTAGACTGATTATATAGTGAGTGGGTTAGGTTAGGGGCTATTCTAGCCCCTCCAATTGTAATCGGACGGCCGAGAAAAAAAATAGGTAGGAGTCCAAATAAGAAAATAGAGATGTCTTAAGAATGTATGGGGATGATCTGGACCCCTTTGTCATGACCGTGCGGGTTTGGTTCGGGAGAGGTTTCAGACGCGCGCGAGGGGTTTGAGCACCGAGCAAAGAGATTAAGCGGACAGACAAGAGGGACGGGAAAAACCCAGTTGGTCTCGAAACAGACAACTGAGAGACATGGCAACTTCGAACGAACTAAGAGTTTTAAGAAAACATGCGGATGCAATGCGGATGATGCGACGATGAATGAAACAAACAAAAATAAAACACACGGCGACAACAAGATTGCTGGAAGACTTCTGGAGCGTCGGTCTTGGGGCATTACAACACTCCACCACTACAAGAGGATCTCGTCCCGAGATCTAGGATGGCACCGGAGAGAAACGGAAGAGGAAGAGAAGAGGTAAAACTAAGTTGCTTCTTTGACGAACGAGTGAAAGCACGAACCTTGAGAGGTTGAGCAATTTAAAAGAAAGAGTACAACAGAGATGAATGAGATTTCAAACAATCCATGAGAAAAGAGGAACAAGGAGCATTATGAGAACCTTGTAGGTTGAAAGACAAACAAAAATGGTTACGATTGGCAAGAAGTACATGCAAGCACTCCGGTTGAAACAAGATGTACACAGAACAATAAAGAACAATTACGACAACACTCCAGTAGAAAATGGAAGGGATATAATATGAAATTGAGAATATGGGATGATACTTGATGAAAACAACAACACACTGCCTCCGGAACTATAGAAAGAATGGCACAAGGGGTAAGAAGGATTTCAGACCGCAGTCCAGTTGAACAGAGATGCAAGACTTAATACGATGAAAAGAACTTGGAGAGAAGACACAACACTCTGGTTAAATGGATAAGCACAAAAAGAACACGATCCTCACAATTCGAGATGAGGAGTGAAGAGAGAAACATCACAATGCCTCCGGAACGAAAGAATAGAAGCTCGATTGTTGGGATAAAGGGACGGAGAAGAAAATGACATCTTCTGCCACAAATGAACTTGGAAAGCATCCTTGCAAAGAAGAATTGAACAGAGTTGTTGGAAAATCAACAACGAAAAGTACAAGCTTGTTGTGGGCTTATGGCAAACATCTCAAAATGATGAGTTAACAACCGGCCACTAACAAAAACAATTGATTGGTTGAGATCAATGAAGATAAGAGAAACTTCTTTCACCAAGAGGATAACTGGAGAACTTGGGTCATTGAGAAGCACCACAATTAGCAACATTCCCAATGGAAGGCTTTAGGTGAAATATAACCCAAGATACTCCAACAAAGAAATTGCTGGGTTGAAAAGATCTCATGATCGAAGAGAAAAATGATGGTTTTTAAAATATCTCATTCTTGACAACTTGTGAATCATAAAACTTGAAGGGAAATTATCAAGAATGACATAACACCACCTCAAAAGATAATATAGAAGTAATTGCACTTCAGAATGTAAGATGAAGAATGCTTGAACTCCTCAAAACAAAACATGTGTTAAGCACCATGTTTATTTTAGAGTATAGCTTGGCGGATCTTAACTTCGAGAGAAATCTTGAAGAACAATTGAAGGATGAAAGGAATCCTTGACGAACCACCATGTAGAGCCTCCATGAAGAACTCCGGTAATAAAAGGATGATAAAAAGAAAGGGAAGTTGACAACATAGGGTGAATCCTTGCGATGATTTAGATGGAGCTTCGCGACGAGATAATGCGGAAAACTTGGAACTCCGGAAAAGAAAAGATGAAGCATCTCGAACTGAGAAAAATGACATGATGAACAACTCTAGAAAGAAGAAACTAGATTACTTGGATGAAATAATAATAAGAATTACGTTATGCCTATCCTTCACCAATTTAAATTGATGACAAGCAACGGATTTGGCATAGTACTTATTCTCATTGAAAAATGATTACAGATCGAGATATAGCGCAAATTTGAGGAAGGTCTTCAACAACCACCGGTAGGATTGAAACAATGAAACAACGAATGAATTGATACGATAACGAAGGAAGAGAAATCTTGAATGAACCACCATAAGAATTGAAAATGAACGTAGCAAAGGCACAATTCACTGAGAATAATTAGAAAACGAATAAAGATACTTGACAGAATTTAGATACATGAGAACGAAGAGATCATGAACTGATTAGATAATACTTGAATGATGCACCAGTAAGATTTGGAGAACGACAACTACACGCTGAGAATGAATAATTATGAGATGATGGCTCCGGAGAATTAAACTGAAAAGACTCCTGAAATGCCCCACATGGGTGAAAGAATTCTCACAATCGAAAACAATTATGACAGGATGGCATCAAGCTAGAACCATGAATCTTGAAGAGAATGGAGCAAGCTTTAAGAGAAATCCTTCTTCGGTCTTCAAATGTTGAGAATGACGATGAGAAACACCACCATGAGTTGTTGAGATACTCCAGGATGAAAATTAGAAAGGTTGAACCAACGATGAAAAGAATTTTTAAAGATCTTGGAGAAAGACATTTGACTGATGAAAATACATTCTTATGTCAAACATGGAAATGAATTTGAGAATCACTCCTGATAATTAGAAGAGTCAGGTAAGATCCTGGGAAAAGACCTGTGGGTTAGGGCCCACTCAAAAGGAAACACCGTTCAACAATTGATTGAAAAGGGGGGGATTGCACCGGTTGAATTAAATGGCCTGAATGAGATAACAACCTCGAAATAATTTGAACGGATTGAGAATGGAAACACAAGTCTTGTGAGATATCTTCAGCATTCCAGAACAAATGAATAGCGAGAAGTGAATGATTAAGAGGTTCATCGGCAAGAGAAAGAATTTGCAACAAGGAAAGGAATATGATCAACATAGAAAGCTTGAGTTAAATCCACCGGAAAAGAATACGAGAATGAAGAATGATGCACTTGAAGCTGTTGAGCATCTTCATGGGAAATCATAGGATAAGAACACTGAAAGAAAAAAAATCAAGAGACTTCTCACAAACAAAGGATACATGATTAAGAAATCTGAGTCCTTGAAGAAAAAAGGGTGGGAGGGCGGGAAACAAAGGCAACTTGGGGCAGATGGAATGTATACCGTTGAGAAAACTTAGAAATGATCTTGCGGATGGGGAGAATGTTGGAATCATCTCGAAGAGAAGCGCACCGATTGGAAATAGAATTGGGATGACAAACTCAGTAAACAAGAAGGATTAGTATTCACATAGGAATATGAGAACACCGCTTAGGAAAGATATGGAATCAACACTTGACATTGAAGCAACTCGAATATCACAAAAAAAACAAAACAAAAGATTTGGCTTGCAGAATAAGCCAGAACAAATACATATGATAGAGATTTCGTCCGAAGTTTTCGTGGTGGGGCCCACACGGGCTCGATCGTACAGCACCATCATGTACAAGGCAGTGCACATGACATATGAAGCGTCCCCGAATCAGCATAGCCAAGGATTGTTTAAGACACAACGAGACCACTGTAAAAACGGCCATGGATAGGCGGACCACTAGACGTCGAACCCCAATCTCATATCATGCATCTGTCGGAAAGAAAAAAGCTAGAGCTACTTGAATTCCCACCTATAAAACTCCCGAAACTTTATGGTTATGCAATCTGGTGTTGGGGATACAGGGGAAGCAATATATATCTCACCCAAAACTAACAATCCCTACATCCAAGCTGTATCCATCCGTCAACACATAACCGAGAAACCTTCGGAAATCGTGTACCTCAACCTTCAAAAAGCATCCGTTATACAAGTTATGGCAATACTCCCAAACTCCCGCCCTAGTACTGGGTGGCGTTGAGGTTATCTCACCAACAACTGCATAAAAGATATTTCCGATGTCGGCAAAACTCAGGTATTCCAGAACTGCAACGATAAAATTATGACGACAACACCTCGGAGCTCAACTCCCCGGGACACTGCCACAACCCCTAAATGAAAGGAGGCACCAAGAACAATGTTCTCATCATAAGAATATCGGAATGATCCCAAGATACCCGCGTGAACCTAAATTTTTTTTAGTCAAATTTGAGGAGAGGAAAGTCAAAACATCTAAGTCATGAGACCTCACCAGAGCGATGAAGGGGCTGAGGAGTAAAAAGAATCCTACTCTCCGATATATATAATCCTAAGACTCAAACCATTTTTGTTCTAGACTCAACAAAGCCAGCGATTCGATCAATCAGGGGGCGCCTAAGTTGGGGATGGCTCTGATTACCAACTTGTAACACCCATGTTGCGGCTATACCTCCCATGTGTCGAAGCTCGACTTAGAGGCATAACCGCATGGTGGTTTTGTCGCAAGAAGGGTCATCTTGACACAATCCCATGTAGTGAACAAGAATGGGATAAAGAGTTGGCTTACAATCGCCACTTCACACAATGAACATATAATTCATACATCATTCAGAGTCCACACATAGTCCGACTACGGACGAAGCCAAAAGAAAAGAAGATAACCCAACTGCTAGAACATATCATCCCAACTGGGCAACATGAAACGAAACATAGCAACGACCAAGAACTTCGTCGACCTCCCATCTGAGCTTGGTTGCATCACCTGCACTGGTATCATCGGCACCTGCAACTGTTGTGATAGTACCTGGTGAGTCATGAGGGCTCAGCAATCTCAAAACCCATGAGATCAAGACTGTTTAAGCTTATGGGTAGGAAGTGGTAATGAGGTGGAGTTGCAGCAAGCACTAAGCATATATGGTGGCTAACATACGCAAATAAGAGCGAGAAGAGAAGCAACGGAACGGTCGAGAAGCTAGAAGTGATCAAGAAGTGATCCTGAAACTACTTACACACAATCATAACACAAAGACCATGTTCACTTCTCCCACTAAGCATCACCAGCTCTGTGGGGACCCCGACTCATAAGTTGTGATCACCGAATGCACGTGTACAGTGATCCCAGAGATCAATGCTCACTGAACATACAGAAGCTGAATAACAAGAGTCTTACATCCATACATACCGTCTTACACAAATTATGACCATTATGGTCAAGTCTTACATAGATAAAGCCACAAGGGCTAAACACAAATAAACTTAAGCAGCGGAAATCTTCGTTGATAAGTAGAACCCATGCCATCTACCTTAACCCTACAGGCATTCTGACTGGCAAGCGTCCTAGTTCGCGTGTTCGTCACCAAAGAACTCTTCCTCGAACTCCTGCTCTTCCATGCCTGGTCAGTTAAATAACCAGTGGCAAGCCAATGAGTACTTTGAATGTACTCGCAAGCAACCCATGATTTGGTTCAAAGTAACAATGCAATTGTACAACAAGTAAGCAGCCTGGCTTCAAGCTAGTTGAGATGTCCTATCAACTTTTGAGATATGCATCAATGAACATGGGTAACCTTGAGAAAAGGTTACAGATATCAACACAAATAGGGTTTGGATAAATGCCATTTCATTCAACATGTCAAGTCACCACCTTGACACAAATAGTTCTCTTCCACACATGCACAGAGATTGTAAAATTTCTGGACATAGTTTAAGTAGCACCTCCCAACTGTCCATGACCGTGGACACGACTATTCGAATAGTTTGACACTCTGCAGAGGTTGTGCACTTTACCCACAAGATCCGGGAAGCTTTCGTGTCATCCACGATTCCGCAGTACCTCAAGTACTCGGGGGAAGCACCCGATCATTACCTTTCCCTAGACGACACTAACATAGGGTCCACTCGTTGATACACGGCCCTCGTGTGTAAGCAAGAGAGCGTGGGGCTCTGCCCTTTTCACATTATTACGCATACACGAAGGGACCAACGGTGTGTCCCGTGCCCTGTGAAAACAGTCATGGCCGCCTATCCAAGCACGACCCCGTCCCGAGAGTGACCTCAAGTCACCCCCGTCACTAGTAATGTGGGCACCATGCTACTATCAGCCTAAGTAATCAATAATGCCCCGTCCCATAAAGGGGTAGAGTGGTTGCACATGTTTGGATGGGACAGTAGTCACACATAAATCTAATCCATCGTTTTACACACACACACACCAAAAGCTCTCTTTGGTACACCACTTCTTCCTCAAGTGGTGACCTTAGTTCAACATCTCCCAAGGGCATTAGGGGCACCCGATGGGGTTTTCAAAAGAATGTAACCATGAAGAGTTCATGGTTCACATGCATCATTATGCATCAACTAGTCTCTTGAAAATGCAATCATGAACAAGGTAAGGTCATGAGTAGGGGTATGCGTCATGGGGTGGTTCACAACAAGTTTTACTACCATCATATTTCATCATCATGCAATCGGAAAAAGGGTACCGATGAACAAGAGGGGTGACATGGTCAAAGGGCTGCTTGCCTTGGTCAGGGAGGTGCGGCGGTTCTAGATCGAGAGATAGAAGAGGCGAAGAGAGCCTATACCCCGAGATCGGCGGCGGCCCGAGGCGGTGAAGCTCGAGCTCGGGCGCTTCTGGAGATGAACTGGGGTGCGGGGGGCCTATTGGGAGTGGGATAGGACTAGTGGTGGTGAGGGAGAGGTTCGGGGATGCCTTTAAGTAGGCGAGCCACGACTCACCGTAGACCCGTGCGTCGGTGAGGCTGTTGCGGTCGCTGTGGGTCACAGGGGATCAAATGAGCGTGTCTGAGGCGTTTGTGGAGATGGTCCACGACCAGGGGAAGGAAGAGAGGGAGCAGGAGGGGCCTGAGGCGCCGCGCGTGTGAGCGTGCTCACTGGTGCATTCGGGCGGCCGATGCGCGTGCGAGCTGGGGCAGGAGGAAGGAGAAGGAGGAGGGGGACAGAGGCGTGGCGTGTCGCAGACATCGAGGCGCATCATCGGGCGCACTGGGGAGGCCCGAGGTGGCCGGAGGTGGTTGGCAGGGGGCGGCTACAGTGCGGGAGCACAATGTAGCATGCTCCAGAGCGTGCAAATGGCCGGCATGCCATTTTTTGGCAAAGTGGGCATGGCCAAGCATGTCTGGTAGCTCTATGAAGGAGTAAAGAATGCGGGGAAAGCCTTGGATGCCTTGGGTGGCCACTGGAGTGAGGAGGGAGGTGAGGAAGAGGGGTGCAAGGGCTGTCCAGAGAGGTAAAAGAGGTGGTCTCACCCCTCACTTATTGATTTGAGATGCAGCCATTGCTACTGGAGGTAGAAGAGCTCTAGGAGGGGCTGTGGTAAAAAGTTGAGGCATGGAGAAGGGTGGAAGTGGTCAAAACAGGGGTTTTAGTAAAATGGCAGAAGGTGTTTGTTGCTGGTTTGGGCAAGAAAATAAACTCCTCTTGTCTTGAGGCTTGACAGGGTCAACTGGCATGAGATAATAATAGGTTCCACCAAGGTTGAGTCCATTTGGGCAAAGTTGCAAATGCAACTTTTGTAAACCCTAGAAATCAACATAAATGAGTTTTCCAAGATCTAGACATGCAAAACTATTCTCCTTGATGCACCACTTGGTGAAGTGTAATCATTTGAGGTTCTGAACATGTCCACAAAAGTTGAGATCAAAAGGAGAAAGTTGCCAATGTAAAGTTGTTCAAATTTGGTTCTGGACAGGAAGGGTTTTGGGGCCCTTTGATCAAGTTAACTTGTTCTCCAACTTGTGCCACTTGGTCTAGATGAATAATTAGAACATTTGAGAATGTTCACAAGGTTTGAGAACATTTGGAAATGTTTGGCAATGTAAAGTTTCTCAAACTTCAAAATGGGCAGAAATGGTTTTGAGGGGATTTGATGATGTTATATTGTTCTCCAAGTCATGAGACGTGGCAAGATCATCTAATATGTCATATTTGACAAGCTAGAATTTTCTTGGAATTTTTAGAGAATATTTCCTTTGTAAATATTTCAAAAGCATGAAATATCCAGAAAGGGTTTTTTGAGGGGTTTGACCAATATTTTGAACATGACCATGTGTTGAAACTCTTATATATGGACAATATATGTCCACTGAGTTTCCCCAAATTTTCACAAATATTTTTAAAGTATCAAAATAATTTTAACCTATTAAAGACCATTTCTGGCCTAAAGGAAAAGCCTTTAAATAAAATAGCAAAATTACTTTTAAAATTATATTTTTGTGGTTTAAGGGGATCCTATATCTAATAGGTTTCAAATATACCCTTGAAATATTTTTCATACCCCAAAGCAAGTACTTGTAGTGCAAATATCAATTCAGGGGTTTTTGGAAAACTAATTTTTAAAAATACCATTTGGCCAAATTATTTTTGTAAGAAAATACTATATTTCACTATACACATGGCATGATCATTGGGCAGAAGTTTTGGATCAAGGAAATGAAGTATAGAAGGTGAAGCTATGTTGACCTTTAAGAGCACTTGAAAACACAGAGAGAAAACCAACTCAAATAAAAAGTCAAATAATGCAAAAGTTTTTGTCAAACCACACTTTATCATGATTTATCATCTTAAGTGTTGTGGCATGAAAATCAGGGTGTGACACGTCCGGATCTAGCTGGAACCGAGGCGGGGCTGGAGGCAACGACGGCGGTGGACTCGAGCTTCCACGGTGGCGCTGGTTCACTGTGAGAAAAAGGAACAAGATGAGGGTGATGGTCAGGGAGGAGGCGCGTGATGGGAAAAAGGAAAGAGAAGGCACAGAGGAACGACGACGTGACCTCAGCATCTCGCCGGCCCGGCATGAACGAGAAGCTGGAGACGAGGTGGAGCGGCGCGGGTCTCCGGCGAGGTCGGTCGAAGGCGGTGGCTTCAGGGCAGGTGAGCTCGAGCTCCTTCTACTGGGCCTCGGCGCAGGGGACGGGAGGCTGGAGGTGGCGCATCTTGGTGGATCGAGGAAGAGGCAGAGGCTGGTGGATTGGATTGGGGGGAATGAGGAGATCCCGAGGAAGAAAGGGAGGTGGGTGGCGGCGGCTCGCGAATAGGTGGATGGATGGGACAGGATCCCTAGTTTCTAGGGTTAGAGTAGACTGATTATATAGTGAGTGGGTTAGGTTAGGGGCTATTCTAGCCCCTCCGATTGTAATCGGACCGCCGAGAAAAAAAATTAGGTAGGAGTCCAAATAAGAAAACAGAGATGTCTTAAGAATGTATGGGGATGATCTGGACCCGTTTAGTCATGACCGTGCGGGTTGGGTTCGGGAGAGGTTTCGGACGCGCGCGAGGGGTTTGAGCACTGAGCAAAGAGATTAAGTGGACAGACAAGAGGGACGGGAAAAACCCAATTGGTCTTGAAACAGACAACTGAGAGACGTGGCAACTACGAACGAACTAAGAGATTTAAGAAAACATACGGATGCAATGCGGATGATTCGATGATGAATGCAACAAACAAAAATAAAACACACGACGACAACAAGATAGCTGGAAGACTTCTGGAGCGTCGGTCTTGGGGCGTTACACCTGGTGAGCTTCAGATCCAGCGCCCTCGCCCTGTGCACTATTGGGCCAGCTAGTTTCGGCCCATAGTGTTTTTTTCCGCTGCTGCGAATTTGCTATTTATCCAGAACTGTCAGTTTTCAGAAAACCCCATGTTGTTCATGCATTTAATAACTCACAAACTATGCATCTTATGTAAAAACATTATTTATGAAAAATGCTTAGATTTCTGTCTAGTTTCATAATATGCCACTATCATCCATGTTTAAGATGTTTAAATTGTTGTTTGTTTAAATTTTCTTAAATGACATGCTAAAATGCTTTATTTGATAACTTAATAACTGTAGCTCCAATTTTAATAAACTTTATATGGAAATCGGGTAGAAAAATGCATAGATTAAATTGGTGCACTTTATTTTACTTCTTTACAACATTAAAATATGGTTTAGGGCAGAACAATACCAAATTCGAAATATGGACATGAGGATTTTCCGGAATTGTTGTTTGTTGTTCTGGCCTCATTTAAACTTGCCTAAATAGTTAGTTACTTATGCTTTACCTCTTGCCATGTATAATAACATTTAATATTGTTGGGTACATAAACGAGAGAGAACTAAATAATCGATGTGCTGTTATTGAGCTCCACTTAACTTGTAGTTTTGTTTGTGCACTTTGCCATGTCATGCATATTTAAACCGGACATGCATCATACTTGGTTGTGCATCATGCCATGATTATGTGATGGTTGTTTACCATGTTGTTTGCTTCTTTCTAGTGGCGCTCTCCTTGATAGTCTCGGTTACATTGCGATTGTGAGGATTCGTTCGACTACATCCATTTGTCTTCTTCTTGGACTCATTCTTCTTCCTTGCGGAATCTCAGGCAAGATGACCATTACCCTCGATATCACTTCTATCTTTGCTTACTAGTTGCTTCGCTCTACTGCTATGTTGCGCTACCTTTCACTTGTTTACCATGCCTCCCATATTGCCATGTCATCCTCTAACTTTTTCACCCTTCCTAGCAAACCATTGTTTGGCTATGTTACCGCTTTTGCTCAGCCCCTCTTATAGCGTTGCTAGTTGCAGGTGAAGTTGAAGAGTGCTTCGTGTTGGAACATGGTTATTTTGGGATATCACAATATCTCTTATTTTAATTAATGCATCTATATATTGGGTACAGGGTGGAAGGCTCGGCCTTTTGCATGGTGTTTTGTTCCACTCTTGCCGCCCTAGTTTCCGTCATACCGGTGTTATGTTCCTTGATTTTGCATTCCTCACGCGGTTGGGTTTATGGGAACCCCTTGACAGTTTGCATTGAATAAAACTCCTCCGGCAAGGCCGAACCTTGGTTTCACATTTGCCTAACAACCTATAACCCTCCCTTGGGTTCTGCAGCCCCGAGGGTCATCTTTATTTTAACCCCCCGGGCCAGTGCTTCTCTAAGTGTTGGTCCGAACTAGAGCCGCTTGCAGTGCCACCTCGGGGAAACTTAAGGGTTGGTTTTAGCTATACATAGTGTTCATCTGGTGTGCCCTGAGAATGAGATATGTGCAGCTCCTATTGGGATTTGTCAGCACAGTCGGGCGGTCTTGTTGGTCTTGTTTTACCATTGCCGAAATGTCTTGTAACCGGGATTCCGAGGCTGATCGAGTCTTCCCGGGAGAAGGAATATCCTTCGTTGATCGTGAGAGCTTGTGATGGGCTAAGTTGGGACACCCCTACAGGGTATAAACTTTCGAGAGCCGTGCCCGTGGTTATGTGGCAGATGGGAATTTGTTAATATCGGGTTGTAGAGAACTTGACACTTGACTTAATTAAAATGCATCAACCGCGTGTGTAGCCGTGATGGTCTCTTCTCAGTGGAGTCCAGGAAGTGAACACGGTTTGGGTTATGTTTGAACGTAAATAGTCTTCAGGATTACTTCTTGATCACTTCTAGATGACGACCATTGCGTTGCTTCTGTTCTCGCTCTTATTTGCGTATGTTAGCCACCATATTTGCTTAGTGCTTGCTGCAACTCAATCTCATTACCTTGTCTTACCCTTAAGCTTAAATAGTCTTGATCTCACGGGTTTTGAGATTGTTGAGTCCTCGTGACTCACCAGATACTATCACAATAGTTGTAGGTGCCGATGATACCAGTGCAGGTGATGCAACCGAGCTCAGATGGGAGCTCAACGAATATCTTGGTCGTTACTATTTTTCGTTTCATGTTGATCGGTATTGGAGCCTAGTTGGGACGATCGAGGATCTAGCAGTCGGGTTATCTTCTTTTCTTTTGGCTTCGTCCGTAGTCGGACTATGTGTGCACTCTTAATGATGTATGATTTATTTAAGTACTTGTGTGAAGTGGCGATTGTAAGCCAACTCTTTATCCCATTCTTGTTCATTACATGGGATTGTGTGACCCTTCTTGCGACAAAACCACCATGCGGTTATGCCTCTAAGTCATGCCTCGACACGTGAGAGATATAGCCGCATTGTGGGTGTTACACACTCCTTCACCGATGAACACCAGGGTGCGAGGCATTGATGCTGACCTTGCCGGGTTTGCAGGAGAAGAATAGCAGAAGGAGGAGCCACTGAGGGCCACTCCCAACATGTTGCCCCCCTCGACTACACCGCCCCGAGGGGCATCCCCAGCAAGGGCATCCATCACCGAGCCCACTCACATGGAGGAGGAGGAGGTGAACTTGGGTGCTGGGGATTCTGCCCCGGCAACAAACAATGGCGGGGAGGGCGCCACTTCTTCCCAGCCCGGTGTAGGTAAGTCGCTCATTTCCCGTCCATGTTCTTTCTTTTTCTTGAACCTTGATCCTGGCTCTGTCTTACTCTCCTCCTCGGTATCTAGACCCTTCCTCAGCGGGGCAGGAAAACATCGATATCGTCATCGAGGAGGTCGCCAGGGATGCCGAGGCCGATGTTGGATAACGGGTTCCAGCAAAACCTTTATGGATCGAACACTGGGGTGCGCACGAAGATCTCCTCCTACCGAATCTCACTCTCAGCCTCGCCGCAATCCCTAAGCTAGATCGATGAACAACACAAGAGACACAAGATTTATACAGGCTCAGGCCACCGTTGTGGTGCAATACCCTACTCCTGTGTGTGGTGGTGGATTGCCTCTTGGGCTGATGCTGAACAGTACAGAGGAAGAACAGCCTCGCGAGGAGAGGCATTCTTGGGTTGGTGTTCTGCTTGGGTAGGGTTCGCTCTATATCTAGATGAGATGCCTTCCTACTGTGGTGGCTAGCTCTATTTATAGAGGCCCTGGTCCTCTTCCCAAATATTGAGCGGGAAGGGATCCAACAACAGTTGTTTCGAAAGGGGACATCTAGTACAGGCTATCCTGACTAAAGGTGGTCTTCGCCTGCCAAAGATGCTGGTGGTGATGCCGTCTTGGGCTCCACGGTGACCTCCGTCCTGCCGTCCTGCTGGTCTTGGTCTTGGTGCACCGATATGTAAACCTTCGCATGATGCCTCGGTACGCCGAACCTGCGCTTGCCTCCTTTGCACGAAAGAGGAAACGAGGACACTGCGCGGGCTGGCATCCGCCTGGCCTTGATCATCATGGCTTGCGTCATGGGCACCTCGTGAGGTACCCCTTGCCTTGATCTCTCCACCTCCTCGCGAGCCTGCCTGGTGAGGCCAATCCTGAGGAGGCCTTGTGTCATCCAACCCACGAGGCTTGGAACCTCGCGAGGTCTTGAGTGTTGGTTGATGAAGACGGGCCATAGTGGGCCACCGATTGAGCCACGCAGCAGGTCGCAGGCAGGCAATTCTGGGGACCCCCGTTCCCAGAACACCGACAGCAGCCCCTGGGCCCAAGCATGCTCGGACTTGGGTTAGTGGTGAAGCCAAAGGGCAAGTGAGAAGCACCGCGGGCCCCAACAGCCTGCGGCCTTGGTTGCCGCGTGGCGACTGATTGGACATAGGCGCCTCCGCTTCCCCATGTTGCCTTGGCAACTGCCAGATTTGACGAGTCCCTGCTGCATGCAAAGAGAGTCATCATTACCTGCGATCGTGGAGGTCGACGGTTGGCCTCCCTTGGGATATAAATGAGGAGGGGCAATAGCCCTCGTCGCCCATCTCTTCTTGCTTCGCTTGTGCGCTTCTCCTTCCTCGCTCGTGCTGCTTGGAGCGCCCCGATGGCGCCCGTGAAGAGGTTCTTGGCCGCAGAGAAGGGGAAGGCTCGCCAGGAAGGGCCTGGCTCTCCTCCGACCAAGCGCGGCCGCGGTCATCCTCGCAAGCATCCCGCGACCCCTGTCATAGCTTCCCGTGGTTGCGGTGATGGCCCTTCACGCGGTGGTGGCCGCCCATGTCGAGGCAGCCCAGTTGGTGGGGGAAGGCATTCCGTGGCTGCGTGGCCTCCCCGGCCGCGCTTCCACTCAGCGGAGGTGCTGCCAGAGTTCGTTGTTTGGTCGGATAACCCTACCAGCAACTGGTTTTTGCACCCTTGCTCCTTCACCGGCGAACTGCCGGCCGCTGGCCCTGGCGGGCTCTGGTCGCAGGCGGATGGCTGCTGCAGCAAGGCCTCCTGGGTCGTGGTGGAGATCTTCGTCGCCAGCAATGTAGGCCTGGCCCAGGGCTGGCAGACGTTTGCCCGTGCGCATGGTCTGGGCAGGCGGTACACCCTCCACTTCATGTATGACGGCGACGCGACCTTCTACGTGAGGGTGTTCGGAGAAGATGGCCGCCGTGTGGGGTGCTGCCTTGAAGAAGACGATGGCGATGAGGTGCTTGGCCTTGGTGACGGCCGTGACGAGGGCGAAGGCGGACCTGCTCCTGGTGGTGACCGTAGCTCGTCGAGCTTCAGCGGCTCCTCCTCCAGCGACAGCTCCTCCAGCGGATGCTATGATCAACCACCACGCCATCGTGCCCGCCTCGAGGGCGGCATCGGGTCGTCCTGTCTCCGCGCTCTGGTGAAGCGCGAGGCGGAGTCTGACTGATCTCAGGAGGACGCCACGGATCCCTCCTCGCGAGCTGTTGCAAGGCGTGTGCCGCTTTTGTTTTGTTTCCTCCTTTCCCTACATCGAGAGAGAGAAGCATGGGGCCCCGCGGGGGCGTGCAACAGACTATGACTCCCTAGTTATCGTGCTGCATTTATTGTTCCTGTGTTGTGTTATGGTGCCGTTGTTATGTGTCTGTGCATTGGAACAACTTAGCTTGGGACGTTTCAAGTAGTTTCCGCCTCGCGAGGTGCCTGCTTCGTGCCTCGCCGGGCGCCTTAAGAGCTGCAAAATATCTGTTGGGAGAATCATTTCCGAACCTTGGTCACGAGGGTTGCTGGCCATGGCCCGGTGCTTTGTGTCGCGATGCCCGAGGGGCACGGACTAGGAGGGGTGCTCTCGCTGCAAACTCGAATGAGAGAGCCTCGCGAAAATTGGGAGAGGAAGGGCTCACGAGGGGGCCCGCGCAGCCCCCTCACGAGGTTAGCGAGAGAGAGAACGAGTCAGAAAAAAAAAGCTAAAAACAAAAAACGTGGGCAGAAGACGACGGGCAGAACCAGCAAAGAACACTAGAAGCAACTTTAATAAAGGTTCAAACAAGGAAGAGCGAGCCAACTGCGGAAAGAAAATGAAAAGCCTCGTCCGGCACCTAGTCTAGTCTTTGATGTCTTCTCACCAGCGCGGAGCTAAGTGCTGCCACCGGGCATGGGAGGGAGCCCCCGAGGCCCAAGGGCGGCACTCCGGAGACTCCGGGGCGTGTACAACCCCACTCATTATTACGTGAGAGTGTCATGGGAGGCAAGCTTCACATGCACTGGGCCTTCTTCACAGGCACCAGGCCTTTCTTCGGGCAGCGAGCTTCACAGGCACCGGACCTTCTTCACAGGCACTGGCCTTTCTTCGGGCGGCGAGTTTCACAGGAACTGGGCCTTCTTCACAGGCAATGGGCCTTTCTTTAGGGGTAAAACTTTCGGAGGTGCTGGATGTTCCGGGCGTTCGGGATGGGTACCCCCTCCTGAGTCTCCAGGCGCGTGGCGCCTGGGCTGGAGACGTGGACGACCTTGAACGGGCCCTCTCACATGGGTGAAAGCTTATGCAACCCTTCCCTGGAGAGCACCCGCCTGAATACGAGATATCCTACCTCGAGAGTTCTGGGGCGGATGTTGCAACAGTGATACCGCCGCAGCGCCTGCTGGTATCTTGCTGCCCGTAGCGTAGCTTCACGGCGGCATTCCTCCCCTAGCATGAGGTCCATCCCCCGCATGGCATCCTGCCGCGCCTCATTAAATGCTAGGACCCACGCACAGCGACACCTGACCGTGTGAGGGACAACCATTTCTGCTCCGTGGACGAGGAAGACCAGGGTCTCGCCAGTTGGCTTGGTGGCAGTAGTGCGGATGGACCACAACATGGACTGGAGCTCGTCCTACCAGCCCCTGCCGCATGCCTCCAGCTTCTTCTTGAAGGTCCTGGTCTTGAGTCCCCTCAGGACCTCCGTGTTGGCGCGTTCGGCCTGACCGTTACTCCGGGGGTGCGCCACCGTAGCATATCTACTTTCCAAGGTTAGCACAATACGTTTTGAGGAGATTGCTGGTGAACTGCGAACCGTTGTCGGTGATGATGCGGTTAGGGACCCCAAACCGGCTCACGAGGCCATTGATGAACTTGACCGCAGAACCGGCTGGGATGGTGCGGATGGCTTCCACCTCTGCCAACTTGTGGAACTTGTCGATAGTGACTTAGAGGTAGCGGTAGCCCCCAGGCGCTCGAGGGAACGATCCCAAGATATCCAGCCCCCAGACCGCGAACGGCCACGAGAGCGGGATGGTCTACAGGCCCTGAGCTGGCTGATGGATCTGCTTGGCGTGGAATTGGTAGGCTTCGCAGGACTTCACCAGCTCGGTCGTGTCGTTGAGTGCCGTAGGCTAGTAGAACCCACTTCAAAATGCCTTGCCAACGAGGGTCCATGATGATGAGTGGTGTCCACAATCTCCATCGTGTATGTCGGCCGGCAGCTCTTTCCCCTGTTCCCTGGATACACAATGTAGGGAAACGTCATTTGGCCGCTTCCGGTATAACTCACCGTCTTGGATGCAGTAGGTCGTGGCTTGTCGGGCCACGCGTTCCGCATCCTCGTCTTTCTCTGGCAGCGTCCCTTGCGTCAGGTAGTCCTTGAATTCCATGCTCCAGCATCCCTCCTAAGGCTCTAGCGCCAAGAGTAGGCGCGCTCCCGAGGTCGGGCCACAGGCCGGGGCTCCTGTGGCAGGTGGCTGAGGGAGCTTTTCCTGAGGCTGCGCCGTGCTTGAAAGTGATGGTGCTGCCGACGGCTTGAAGAGTTGCTCCTCAAAAATGCCAGGTTCCTGAGGCAGTCGCCTGGACGCCCTCTTGGCGATGTCATCAGACTCTTGGCTGGTTCCGCGGGACACATGTTGCAACTCCAGTCCCCAGAACTGCTTCTCCATCTTGCGTACTTCCGCAAGATATGCCTCCATGTGCTTGTCCTTCGGCTCGTATACCTTTTTGGAGAAGTTGACGAGGAGTTGTGAATCGCCCTTGATGATGAGGCGCTTCACTCCCAGTGCCGCTGCAGCTTTCAGGCCTGCTATGAGGCCCTCATATTCTGCTATGTTGTTGGAGACCTTCTCGCCCTGCTGGAAACAGAGACGTACGACATAATAGAGCTTGTCCTGAGTGGGGGATATAAGCACTGCACCAGCCCCCGCGCCCTGCCGCGAGAATGCTCCATTGAAGTACATGGCCCAGCCATCTGGTGCCTCACTTCCTGGGGAGAGAGACCAATCCTCGCCCACCTTGAGCCCTAGCGCCTCTGTCCATTCTGCCACAAAATCAGCAAGTGCGACTCCCTTGACGACCCTGGTTGTGTTGAACTCCAACTGAAACGCTTGCAGCTCGATGTTCCATTCGGCGACCCTTCCAGCGGAGTTGGGGCTCCTGAGTACCCTTTCCAATGGGTAGGCCGAGACGACCTTGATGGGGTGACCTTGAAAGTAGTGCCGTAGCTTATGCGAGGCCACCAAGAGCACAAGTAAGAGCTTCTGAGGCATGGGGTACCGTGCCCTTGCATCCCGCAACACCGTGTTGACGAAGTACACCGGATGTTCGACGAGGGTGGGTGTGTTGACGCAGCCTGTGTCCTCTGGAGGGTGAGGCGCTTCCTGAGACGATGGAGCCCCCAGCGCCTGGTTGATTGGTGCGGCCTGTTCAGCCCTGGGGGCATCTTCCTGCTGAGATTGGTCTCTGGCTGCCGTGGTCGTGGTCCTCGCGAGGCCCTCTTACTCTTTTGTCACCACGGCTGAAGCCGTGGCTAGGCGTGACATGGCCTTAGCCTGGCGTTTCTCTCGAACTGCCACCAGAGCTGCGATGGCGGGAGTGGCGGCGAGGTAGAGCACCAAGGACTCGAGAGGGTGTGGTGCCACCATCACTAGAGGGCCAGTCAGATATTTCTTGAGGTCTTGAAACGCTTGGTCGGCCTCCCACGTCCACTCAAACGGGCCTTTCTTCTTCATCAGCTTGAAGAACGGCAGGGCACGCGACCGGCGAGCTTCTACATTTCTCTGAGGGTTTGCGGTGGACTCATGTCTTCGACTGCCTTGACCTTCTCCGGGTTGGCCTCGATCCCCTTGTGGGACACGAGGAAGCCCAGTAGCTTACCAGAAGGGACGCCAAACACACACTTCTCCGGGTTAAGTCGGAGGTCCACCTGCCGGAGGCTCGCGAAGGTCTCCTCCAAATCCTGGATCAAGGTCCTTGCCTCCCGAGATTTCACCACAATGTCATCGACGTAAGCCTCGGCGTTTTTCCTGAGCTGCCGGCACAAGGCAATGTGCATCAGCTGCTGGAAGGTCGCGCCCGTGTTGCCAACCAGAATGGCATGCAAGTGTAGCAGTACACCCCACATGGGGTCAGGAAGGCTGTCTTCTCCACGTCTTCCACCTCCATCTTGATTTGGTGATAACCCGAAAACGCATCCAGGAAACACAGCAGGTCGCACTCGGCTGTGGATTCAACAATCTAATCGATGCGGGGGAGCGGGAATGGATCTTGAGGGCAGGCCTTGTTGAGGTTGGTGAACTCGACGCACATGCACTCCTTTCCTCCCTTTTTTGGCACGACAACGGGGTTTGGCAGCCATTCGGGGTAGCAAACCTCGCGAATAACACCTGTTGCCTCTAGCTTGCGGGTCTCTTTGAAGATGAAGGCCTGCTTCTCGGTGGACTGCCGCCTTGCTTTCTGCTTCACGGGGCATACATTGGGGCACACATTCAGGTCATGCTCAATCACCTCCCTTGGGACCCCGGCTAGCTGCTTGGGTTCCCACGAGAACACCTCCTTGTTCGAGCGCAAAAACTTGACCAGCCCCTCCTCTTGGTGAGGCTCGTGGTTGGCACCTATGGTGAAGGTGGATCCCGAGGACCCGGCTTCCTCAACTGGCACATGCTTGGTCTCTGCCTTGTCCTGAGTGAACAACTGCTTCTTCTTGGTCGGTGCAGCCCCGTTGGCCTTGGAGGTGTCCGTGCCGGCTGGCTGCACCGCCGTGGCGGTCTTGAGGGCGAACTTGAGCACCAGCAGAGCCTCCTTGGTATCTCCAGCTATGGTGAGGACGCCGCTTCTCCCGGGCATGTTCATGAGGTTGTAGGCCGGATGGGTTGCTGCCATGAACTGAGCCAAGGTAGGGTATCCAAGGATGGTGCTGTACGGGAGGCCGATGTGGGCGATGTCGAAGTCGACCAGCTCTGTGCGATAGTTGTCATGGGTGCCGAAGGTCACTGGAAGGCGGATTTGCCCCAGGGAGCTGGAGGAACCGCCTCCAATGCCTGAGAAGGGCTTGCTGGGTCTGAGCTGTTCCAGCAGTACATGGAGGAGGCTGAAGGCCTCCACCGAGAGCATGTTGACGCCGGCGCCGCTGCCGATGAGGGTTTTGGTGACGGTCACCTGGCAGATGGTGGACTTGCAGAGCAACGGGAGTGCGCCCGAGCAGGCGGTGTTGACGGGGTGATCGTCTGAGTTGAAGGTCAGGTCGGCCTTGGGTGCCACCCAACCCGGGGCAGCTCCTTGCCGCGCGAGGGCGGCGCCAATCTGGCGGAAGAACGACTTGGCATGGCGATCTGAGGGTGGCGCCTGCGAGCCGCCCAGGAGAGCTGCGATGACCGGGGGCGCTGGCGCCGCGTAGTGGGAGAGCAAGAGGCCGCACATTTCCTCCCAGGAGGCCACAGAAGATGCCGACAGGTTGAGCAGCCAAGCATGTGGGACGCCAGTGAGGGCCATGGGAAGCCAGTTGGCCATGACCTTGTCGTCGCCTCTAGCCTTTAGGACGACCTCCTCGTATGCCAGCAGGAAAGCCAGCGGGTCCGCCGCGCCGTCGTAGCGCGGCGGCATCTCTGGCTTGAACTTGTGCAGCCACTGCACCTGCCGCAAGGCGGGGCCAAAGCTCGGAGCCCCCTGGCCCCGGCGCTGGTGCCGGCCGCCGGAGCCGGAGGCATGATGCTCGCCATGAGGGCGAAGCGCGGTGTTGGTGGAGAGCAGTCGACGGAAGGAAGAGCTCCGGCGCACCCCTACCTGGCGCGCCAAATGTCGGATATCGGGTTCCGGCAAAACCCTTAAGGTTCGAACAATGGGATGCTCACAAAGATCTCCTCCTATCGAATCTCTCTCTCAGCCTCGCCGTGATCCCTAAGCTAGATCGATGAACAACACAAGAGACACAAGATTTATATAGGTTCGGGCCACCATTGTGGTGTAATACCCTACTCCTCTGTGTGGTGGTGGATTGCCTCTTGGGCTGATGATGAACAGTAGAGAGGAAGAACAGCCTCGCGAGGAGAGGTGTTCTTGGGTTGGTGTTCTGCTTGGGTAGGGTTCGATCTATCTCTAGATGAGATGCCTTCGTACTGTGGTGGCTAGCTCTATTTAAAGAGGCCCTGGTCCTCTTCCCAAATATTGAGCAGGAAGGGATCCAACAACGGCCGCTTTGAAAGGGGACATCTAGTACAGGCTATCCTGACTAAAGGTGGTCTTCGCCTGCCAAAGATGCTGCTGGTGACGCCGTCTTGGGCTCCACGGTGACCTCCGTCCTGCCGTCCTGCTGGTCTTGGTCTTGTTGCACCGATATGGAAACCTTTGCCTGATGCCTCGGTACTCCGTGCCTACGCTTGCCTCCTTTGCACCAAAGAGGAAACGAGGACACTGCGCGGGCTGGTGCCCGCCTGGACTTGATCGTCATGGGCACCTCCCGAGGTTCCCCTTGCCTTAATCTCTCTGCCTCCTCGCGAGCCTGCCTAGTGAGGCCACTCCTGAGGAGGCCTTGTGTCATCCCCCCCACAAGGCTTGGCCCCTCGCGATGGTCTTGAGTGTTGGTTGATGAAGACAGGCCATACTGGGCCACCAATTGAGCAACACAGCAGGCCACAGGTAGGCAAGTCTGGGGACCCCAATTCCCAGAACGCTGATAGCCAAAGCCCACAGGATCGCCGCCGAGGAGGCCGCCAAGACCTCCACCAAAGAGGCCGGCAAGGGGCCTGCCAGTGGGACCGTCAATGCTGCTGCCGAGGAGGCCGTCAAGGGGCCTGCCGAGGAGGCCGGCATGGCCCCTGCCGAGGAGGGGGTGTTCGGCGATCAACCCTCCTCCACCGCCGCCTCTGGCTCGGACAAGTACTTGAAGGTGGGCGACCACCTGCTCGTCCACCTTCCAGGGACGGAGGGCACTAGGGCACCAACCGAGGGGGAGGTGTTTGACGACGAGGCACTCGCCTCCGTCGGGCTCGAGGTTGTTGACGAACCGAGCACCGGTGGTGGCAGTTCTCAAGAGGAGCGGCTTCTTCGGGCCATGAGAGTTGACTTCCAGAAGCTCCAGGCGCTCCACCGCGCCTGTCTGGACAAGGTGAAGTCCAGGGTGGTGGTGGTGGACAAGGCGGAGGCGGACCTTGAGGAACACATTGCCGAGACGCAGGACTGGTTCTGCCAGGCCCACAAAGAGCTGAAGGCTGCCGAAGATCTACTGGCCGAGCGCAAGCAAAGCTCATCTTGAAGCAGGGTGACGTCAAGAAGGCCCAGGAGGTGGCAGGGGAACAGGCCGCCAAGGACGAGGCCGCCTGGCACCAGCACCAGGCCGAGTTGAACTCCTAGGAGGAGGACCTCGCCGCTCGTGAGGAGGCGCTCGCCGCCACACTCCACGGCAAGGATGAGGAGGTCGAGAGACTCGTCGCGCAGCGGACCTAGGGGCTGGAGCAGAGGCCTAGAGAGGCACTCAATGCTCAAGCCCTGGTCCACGACGACAAGGTGAAGGAGCTGGAGGTGGAGCGGGACGGCCTAAAGAACAAGGCCCTGGATCTAGCGAAGGAGAAGGACACGATTAGCGGCGCCTTGGCGGAGGTGCATGCCGCAGCCCTCGGCAAGGCCGAGCTACTCTCCCAAGCCAACGACTTTGTCAACGACCTGAAGCTGAAGCTGGAGGGCCTTGAGGCGATGCTTTCGGGGGCCATGGCCCGGGCAGAGTCCCTGGCCAAGGACTTCGAGGAAGAGAGGGAACTGCGACGCAATGACGCCACCAAGCACAAGGATTACGCGGAGGGCATAAACTGTTGGATCAGCCGCCTTGTCGACGTCGCCGGCAGGATCACCATGAAGCTGGTTACCATGGGGATGCCAAGTGTGAGGTACGCCCCGGAGCCGAACGTGAGTCCCCTACGCCTCGGGCCTCCTTTTATAGAAAAAGGGGTCGCCACAGTGGCACACATGAGGTGGAAAGGTGTACAGTGGCTGAGTATATCCTCTGACATCACAGGACAAAACACATCAAATGCGCTACTTAGGTGTCCTCTTCCTTTATCAGGGACGACAATGAAGCCCCTCCCATCCGTCGCCGCTTCGCCTTGCTTCGACACGCGTCCAGGCCAACAAGGCGTGTAACACCATGTAAGCTGGCAGGCTGCTGAGCTGGCGTGGTGGCAGGGTCTTCACGAAGATCTGCATGCCACCACGCAGGTGCTTGACTGGTTTGCTTAGGAGGTCGCACGTCGCCACGCTGGTGCTCACCTAGTTGGCTGAGCTGGAAGCTGCATGGGAACAGCGGTGGAGTCTTGCCAGATGTGAGCCTGGCCGCGGCCCCGCTGACGTCCTCGGCAAGGGTCTTTCCGGGGTCCCGGCAAGGGTCTTGCCGTGACATCGTTGTCATCCCCGGCAAGGATCCTGCCGGAGGTCTCGCGGATTTCCTCGGCAAGGATCTTGCTGAGGATCATCGTCTTCTGGCGCTCATCTGATCTGTCACGCCCAATATGCGACCCTATCCAAAAGGAACTCGAAGGTCCCACCAAGGATAGACCCGCATATTGAAACGCTTTTGCAAGGTGGATATCATTACATCAACATTACATAATATATGGGGATACATACAAAAGGCATACAATGCCACATGAATACAACATCACAATACATAAGAGCATCATCCGACTACGGATGAAACACAAACAGAAACTCAAATGACATCCACCCTGCTAGCCCAGGCTGCCGACCTGGAACCTATCCCCTGATCGAAGAAGAAGCAGAAGAAGAACTCAACGCAAGCAAGCATCGCTCTCGCGTCATTATCAGCGTACAACCTGTACCTGCAACTGTTGTTGTAGTAATATGTGAGCCACGAGGACTCAGCAATCCCATTACCATGGGTATCAAGACTAGCAAAGCTTAAAGGGAAAGGAAGGGGTAAAGTGGTGAGGCTGCAGCAGCGACTAAGCATATATGGTGGCTAACATACGCAAATAAGAGCAAGAAGAGAGCAAGCGGAACGGTCGTGAAGCTAGCAATGATCAAGAAGTGATCCTGAACTCCTACTTACGTCAAACATAACCCAGAAACCGTATTCACTTCCCGGACTCCGCCGAGAAGAGACCATCACGGCTACACACGCGGTTGATGCGTTTTAATTCGGATCTGGTGTCAAGTTATCTACAACCGGACATTAACAAATTCCCATTTGCCTATAACCGCAGGCACGGCTTTCGAAAGATTACACCCTACAGGGGTGTCCCAACTTAGCCCATGACAAGCTCTCGCGATCAACGAAGGAATAGACCTTCTCCCAGGAAGACCCGATCAGACACGGAATCCCCGTTTACAAGACATTTCGACAATGGTAAAACAAGACCAGCAAGACCGCCCGATGCGCCGACAATCCCGATAGGAGCTGCACATATCTCGTTCTCATGGCAACACCGGATGAGCAATCCGTACAACTAAAACCAGACCTCAAGTTTCCCTGAGGGGGCGCTGCAAAGGGCTCTAGTTCGGACCAACACTTAGACAAGCACTGGCTCGGGGGGGCTAAAATAAAGATGACCCTTGGGTTGGCCGACCCAAGGGAAAGGGTAGGTGGTGGTGAGGCAAAAGGTAAAACCAAGGTTGGGCCTTGCTGGAGGAGTTTTATTCAAAGCGAACTATCAAGGGGGTCCCATAAATCACCAGACCGCGTAAGGAACGCAAAATCTGGGAACAACACCGGTATGACGGAAACTAGGGCGGCAAGAGTGGAACAAAACACTAGGCAAAAGGCCAAGTCTTCCACCCTTTACCAAGTATATAGATGCATTAATAATATAAGAGATATTGTGATATCCCAACCAAAATCCTGTCCACCATGGAGAAATCTTCAACTTCACCTGCAACTAGCAACGCTATAAGAGGGGCTGAGCAAAGCGGTAACATAGCAAAACAACGGTTTGCGTAGGAAAGGTGTCAAAGGTTAGAGGTTCATGGCAATTTGGGATGGCTTGATCAACAGGTGATAGGTAGCGCAGCATAGCGATAGAACGAAACAATTAGCATAGCAATGATAGTAGTGAGATCCAGGGTAGCGGTCATCTTGCCTGAAATCCCGCAAGGAAGAAGAACGAGTCCATGAAGAAGACGAACGGATGAAGCCGAACCAAGCGTAGACGAACGAATCCTCACGATCGCAACGAAACAGGAACTATCGAAAAGAAGCACACAACATAGGTAAACACACCACACATGAACAAGGCATGATGCACGAACAAACATGATGCAAGAAAAGACTACATGAAGCTACTCATGGCAAGAGATGATGCAAACAAGAGCAACACATCAAGGCAAGTTTAACTGAGGCCGGGAACAACATATAACAATTCCGGTAAGTCCTCATATGCAAATTTCGAAATTGGTCCAGATCTGAATAAACCTTATGTTCAAGTTGTTAAACAGCAAGTTAAGATGCACCAAGATGATCTACACGAGATTCTAGTCAAGTTACATATAAAGTTCATTCAATTCGGAGCTACGGCCTAGAAGATATGAGCAAAACAAGTTAAACATGGCATTGATGCAAAATGCACTCAAACATCAAGCAAACACTCCAAAACAAGGATGCAACATGATAATATGAAGCTACATGCAATTGTAAGCAAGTTTCATATAGAACACACTCAAAACGGAGCAACGGTTCAACACACACACATGAAACAAGTTTAAAGGACAAGCTGTCCAAAACAGCAACTAGGCATATTGCAAGCATCAAAACAATATACTACAGCACCCCAACATGAGAACAAAAGGCATGGACATGATGTACAGGTAAAGCACAACAAAACATGAACACTGAGCTATATCTAGAAATCACTAGAACATGCTCAAACACACGTGGTAAGATTTCAAGTTATAACAATTTCAGACTTTGCAGAAAATAACATCACGATGCAATGTTTAGAGCTATAAAACAACATGTTACAGGAACTTATCATGGCAAACAAAGGCATGTCATGAATCTACTAAATGCATAGATCAAAAGTCCCTTAGTGACCATAAGCCAAAAAGGATCAGAAGATATAATGGCACCCACGTAAACATAGTAAGTTATAATACAGATTCAAACATGGCAGGAACATAATTATGAAGGCATGTATATGAGCTTGTGCAACTCACTACAGAGCAACACATGGCATGGCAAGGCACCCAACAGTAAGAATACATGTTTGAGCAGCTAAGCATGGCAATAGCAAGGTCATAGGATGCATAGAACACTAGCAAAACACATGGGAACAAGTGAACTTAATGTTAACAGGCTGACAACAACATTTTCAAGCAACTTTGGAGCAAGATATGAACAATCTACAGCAAGCTATAAATGCAACCAGGGGCATGGATGGATATAGGATGACATGTAGATCAAAACATGTTTATAGAACATCTCCAGATTATGCATAGAATGATTAGTAGAAGCATGTTTATATAGCATCACGAAATAACAGATTCAGCCTAGCAAAACAGCAACAGCGTGAACACTACTTAACAAGCTCGATACACTCACCACAAGTCATTGCATGACAAGATAAGCATAGCATCATCAAGAAGACATGTTTGTGTAACAAACCAAGTCAAGAACAAGTCCATAGCATGCAAGGATCAACTATAGCAACCTTGGCCAAATTGAATAACATGTAAACAATCTGCCAAGAAACATTTTGAAGCAAAAGTAGAGCACGAAAATGACATGTTAGACTACTCCATAATTGCAACCAGGACCATGGATGGATAGATCAAAACCATGTTTTCAAAACACCTTTACTGAAGTATCTCAAAATATGCATGGATAGCTCTGTAGCAACATGTTTACATGGCATGAAAATTACAGCAGAACAGGGACTAAATCAGCATTAACACGAAGCCTAGTTTGCATGCTTGTGCTAGTCACCACATTGATCACAAAAATACATGGTAAGCACCTCTGTAAATAAGACATAGCATAGTTTAAAACACATGAAGACATCAACCTCATAGGATGCACACATCAATCACGGCAAAAATGACAAAAGAGCTCGTTCTGTTAACAGACAGCAGAAAACATTATGAAGCACCCTTACAACGATGATTCAAGCATCAAGATGAGCTCAAATGAATATGATGCAATGGAATGAAATGATGTACTCGTCGAGGCGAAGAATTTGACATATTACACGCGCAAAACGGAGCTACAGATGCAGAGCTATGGCATGACGAACATGGCATGAAAATTACGAAAATCTGGGACAGGATTTCGGGGGTCAACCTCTGGATCTGCACGGTTTACGAGGTTCGCCGGAGAACCTCGCCGGAGACGACGGAGATGGCCGGAGAGGCTCGGGGAGGCCGGGAGGAGGCGGATCCGGGCCGGATCTCGCCTGATCCGGCCGGGGCGACCCGGAGGGCGACGAGGGGCGCGGGGAGGCGCGGCGGCGAGCGACTCGGGGCGGCGACCGGCGAGCGCGGGCGACGGAGCTCGGCTCCGGCCGACTTGGGCGGCGGCGGAATGACGGCGCGGGGCGGCCTGCTCGGGGCCGGGGAGGAGGCGGCGAGCAGCGGAGGCGGGACGGCGCCCGGCCGGAGGCGGAGAAGGCCGCGACGGCGGAGGATGCCCGCGGCGGGGATCCAGGCGGGGGCGGCGGCGGCTCGGGCGCCGGCGGCTGGGAGCCGGGCCGCGGGGCACGGCGGAGGATGCCCGCGGCGGGGATCCAAGCATGGGCCGCGGCGGCGGCCGACCGGGCCGGGAGGGCCTCCCGCGGGCTGCGGCGAAGGGAGGAGAGAGAGGGGAGCGGCTGGGCTGACGTGTCGCCTTCTAGTTGGCTGAGGCGGCGGCGGGAGCTGAGGTGGCGGCTTGCCATTCGCCGGACGACATGGAGGGGAGCGGCGGACATGTCCAGGCAGCCGGGGAGATGTGTCCGGCGGCGCGCAGGGGAAGAGGTAGGGTTAGACCGCAAATTTCGGAGGGGAACGTGTTTATATAGGTAGAGGGAGCTAGGAGAGTCCAAATGAGGAGCGGTCTTCGGCCACGCGATCGTGATCGAACGACCGAGAGCATGGAGGGGAGTTAGGTGGGCTTTGAGCCAGTTTGGAAGGGGTGTTGGGCTGCAAAGAGAGAGGGGCTTTACGGTTACCCGGTTAACCGTTGGAGTATCAAACGGACTCTAAATGCCATGAAACTTGACAGGCGGTCTACCGGTGCTATACCAAGGCCGCTTGGCAAGGCTCGGGTCATTCCGAGAACGTTTTACACCCGCACACAACGAGAGACAAAAGGGGAACGCCGAGGGCATAGGAGTGCCGGATTGCAAAACGGACAACGGGGAAAATGCTCGGATGCATGAAACGAACACGTATGAAATGCAATGCAATGCACATGATGACATGATAAAATGCAACACGCAAGAAAACGACATGGCAACGACGGCGAATAACTGACAGACACCTGGCGCATCGGAACCGGGGCGTTACATGATCTTGTGTGTTTATGATCTTCCTAAAGATCTGCATGCCACGATGGAGGTGCCTCCCGAGCCTTGGTTCCAATGTGGTTGATGGCGTTGGAACCCTTGGGCTCAAGGCTGGCGCGCTCTGCTGGCGTTTGGGCAAGTTGCCTTGGCAAGGCTCTTGCCGGGGCAGCCTACCTCGCCCTCTTGCTTTTTGTGTCTCTGGTCTTGGCGTTGCTTTGATTGTCTTGTGCCTTTGGCTTCCCTCCTTGGCCCTGCTAAGTTTGGCCACGGGCGCGGTTCTACCTGCCCATGCACAAGTAAAGGGGTATAAAGGAGATCCCCTTCTTTTTTACACCGACACATGGGTCTACATGCATAACAACACAATTGCCTCTATTGTGATGCGAGTAATGTGCATGATATGAGAAGTCAACTGTATACACAATTGAAATTGAAATCAATAGAGCTATTTATAAGAGCAAACATGTTAAACAAACATGCGTGAACATACCTGTTGTGCCATTGGAGTTTCGATTGGATCCTTCAATTTAAAAATAATTTTGTATGAGTAAATACAGTGATAGAAGAGCAAAGCAGTATGCACGATAGCAATGGAATCTCAAATGAGAACAATTGTTCTTCAGGTTTAACACTTGTTCTACATGAATAGAGTATAGTAAGACGCAGGCATATAGTACTTACAAATAAAATGAGCTCATAGACCTTACCACATTCTTGGTTCGGGACCAGTAAAGAACAAGGCATTCCCAGTCATCGTCCAGTAAATGTGTCTCGGGAGAACGTAAGGGAATTTGATGAGTTTCTTTGCCGCTGATGTACATTTTCTTTTGGTAATGCCGATACTGCCACCAAGCATTCTTAAAGATAGCAGATGTATTAGCACATTACCTCATCCTGAGTTTCCATATCGGTCCTTCTCTGTAGAAAATTTGTTGTATTATAACCATCATGGAGGTATAATATATGGGACAAAGCAAAGTAATTGCCATGAATAACATTACTTACACATAACTCATGGACAAACACCTGCAACTAGCGTTTTCCTTCATCTTCAATATAATATTTCCTTGATGGGAAGATACACACATAGGATTTAACAACTTCAAACGCGATAGATGCTAAACTACGAATGGTTGGTTGTGCTTCCTCCAGAGGAATAGGTGTACTAACTGGTGGAGTTGGGGTTTGCCGTGGTAGTAATGGTGCTTTGGGCACTGGAGCTTCCTTACTAACTGCTCTTGTTGGGAGCTCTGTGCTGGAGATAGTGTTGTGTCAACAGGAACTGGGTTACTATCTGCTGGGGTTGGGGTTAGATTGGGTGAAGCTGGTTCTCTGTCCATCGCATTAGGGGTACAATCTGAAGTCTGGGTTATGTGTGGTAGGGCTGGTTCTCGTGCATGTACAACCGGGGTGCTATGTCCACCAAGACCTAGCACTATTTTATTTTAAGACCGTCTTTTTACTCTGCTAGTAACTGCCATCACTCGCTCCAATTAAAATGGCTGATAAACAGGAAACATAGTTTAATGTACAAACATCGTATGAGAGACAGATACAATAGATAGTTTGGAAAAAAGAGGGAATGAAATAGTTGACATGTATATTGTTTAACAAAAAAGGATAGCATGACATAATTTCACATATATGATGTCTATCTAAACTGGATAGCATAGCATGACATAATTCAAAGATATGATGACTAACTAAACAGGATGGCATGAGATAATCATATGATGTCTTTAGTAAATAGTCTGCATGACATAATTCACATACATGTTATCTAAGTAATCAGGATCGCATGATATAATTCACATATGTGATTTATATGCTAAGCAGAGGGCATTCGCATATATGATGTCTGAACTAAGAACATGGGGTTGAATATTGTGTATATGATGTCTAAACTATGCAATGCAAGACACCATACGTATGATATGAGCAGTATAACCATGCCAAGTTAGAGGATACACCTCAGTGGGGGAAAAGGACTGGTCATCTATCTCTGAATCCATCTCTGAGGAGCTATCAGGACTCGGCAAGAGATATCCTTTGATGGGTACCACTGTCTACTCTGAAGACCTTCTTTTCACTCCTGATGTTTCCATCACCCACTCAAATGGCCGATTCACAGGAAGAGTAGTTTAATGTACAAACATTGTTGAAAAATGGAAACGTAATGAAGAAAAGGATGGGCAAGATATCATTCGAATATATGATGCCTGGTTAAACAGGATGGAATTACATATTATTTCACATATATTATGGCTGGCTAAAAGAGATGAGACTGCATAATTCCTATACATGATATAGAAACTAAACAGGCGGCATTACAGAACATGTGTAACCTAAGCAGATGGCATATATGATGTCGAAAGTAGGCACTACAGGGCAACATATGCATGATATGACTAACATCATCATGCCAAATTAGAGCAAACACCTTGGGGGGTAAATAGGAGTGGTCAACTGTGTCTGAATCCGCCTCAAAACAGATATCTTCCTCTGGATTACAATGTGGGGAGGGGGGAGGGTTTGCCATTGAACCCACCATGGAGCGATGTCTGCATGACATTGTATTGCCGTGCATAACTCTTCTCTTTTTCTCTACATGTTCAGCATGATTGTGCAAAATATCTGACATGCATACGAAAAATATATAGTGAGATTATGTAAGGAGAGCATGAAGAAATCTAGAGTGATGATAACAACCAGTGGATGGATCCAAAAATAATGATAACAGGCTGATGATAGCTTTAATTCAATAGAAAGACAGATGATGATTGCTTTACTATTTCTTTCTCGCCCAAGATGAACAACATAGGCAGATATACTATTCATTGCTACCTCGATATGTGCTAGATAATACACAAAGATACTATTCATTGCTGCCTCGATATGTGCCCCACAACTAATTTTAAAACTCAAGTTTGAACATTAATTTGGACCTGACTTGGAGTCTAAGAGGTGAACAAGATGATAAAGTAGTAGGTAATATTAAGCAATGCATAATATAAACAAAAACAAAAGAGTGCGACCTCTCTTGTGGACCCGTGTACTCCTTAGGTTCATCTGCTGAGTCGATGATGGTGATGCCGTTGCGGTGGGTGCCCGTGGTAGGGAAGGACATTTGAGGCGGCAAAAGACGGTCAGGAGTCATGATGTCTGGTTTGGTGGATGCTTCTGTCGATGGAGCAGCTCAGGTGAGGTGGATGACGTCGCGGCGGGAGCAGGACAAACCACACAAAGTTTTCTTCGACACCTACGTGTAACTCAAGTAATTCTGTAAGGGCTCCTTTGGCTTGTAAGATTCTAAAAATGCAGGGATAGAAAAAACACCAAAAATGGATAGGAATGCACGTGGGAAACAGAGCATTTGTAAACACATGATTTCTGTCAACTTGGGTGTTTAGTTCACAGGAATTGGAAGAGCAGAGGAATGCAAAGAAACATGGCCAAATTAAAGTGAAACCATATGAAAGCGTGCACATTTAGAATGCTATTCTACCAGTAATGCACTTGGTCTTGTTTTGATGCATATGATTTTGAAAAGTAGGTCCAGGGGATGGTTTGCTCCATTCCTTTCAACAAAATGCATTGAATAGTAGAGTGCCATAGGAAAATTTTCTATTGCTATGTTTTTTCTTCAGTTTTTCCTTTGAACCAAAATAGCCCTAATGGATGGACATCAATGTAGAGTAATAAGTGATGCGACAAGTGCACAACCTCTTTGCCGTAGTTGTTTCGATCTCGACATCATTGGGTTGGTCGCCGAAGAAGTTGAGGCCGAGGTGGCTGCCGGAGGTGTGGAGGAAGATCTAAGGAATTTGTAGACGGCGTCTAGGGCACTGCTCTGTTGTGATGGATGGTTCCATCGTTGGAGCAGCTGCGGCAAGCCGTAAGACGTCGAGGCTGAAGCAGTACAAGACAAACATCGTTAATCTCATGTGGGATTCTAATAGCATCTCCAAAAGATGATGTAAAATACATTACCAAAAAGTGATAGATATAAAATTTACATCACCAAAAAACACCTGACTACAGCAGATGAGGTAAAAACTGTTGACTCTGGACTTAACTGTCGAAACTGAAATTTACTGTGGAATCTGAATGTTACTGTCAAAACCAAACGGGCTGGTAGCAGAGAGGCACTTCACGTGTAGTTTAGGCCGCTCGAGTACTAGTAGTAGAGAAACAGTGATCTAAATCAGTAGGTGATGACGGGTAACATAGTAGCAGATAGCAGCTAGAGCAGCAGCGCCTGGAGGAGCAACACGAACTAGAGCTAGATCAGCAAGTCGTGTACCAACATCAGCAGTGCGAGTGAGAGCATGAGCAGAGCAACTACATGAGCGAGGGGGAGAGCAGAGCACCAGCGTGAGCGAGCAAGCGAGGGACGAAGTAGCAGCAGCGGCGCGATCGAGCACCGGAGCAGCAGCAGCAGCGCGAGCGAGAGCCAGAGCATCAGTAGCAGATCCGGCTGGTATGGGCACCGCCGCTGAAGGGCCCTCGTGCTGGGGGAGAGCCGCCGTCGAGATGTCTCCCACGGCGCTGACTTAGAGGTAGCCGTGCCATGGGGGTGCGGGATGGAGCACCGTCGGTGCTGGGACATCAAGTTAAGGAGAAGGTGAGATGCGATGAGTGTACAACCTCCTTGGTGGCACCGAGTAGGCCTTGGCTTTGTCCGAGGAGTCGGTGAGGATGTTGCGGTTCCGGTGGAGCGGGTTAAGTCGGCACTGTGGGGATGGAGCAACCGTGATAGACGAGGCGATCGTCAAAGCAACTCCTTGGAGGTGGAGGACGGGGCGGCTGAACCGGCGGGATGACAAGATGAACGACGGATCAGAGGATGAGGGACATCGAGAAGTTGCGATGGACGACATCGTCGCCCACTATGCTATGCGACCTCTTCCTCGCCCACTATGCTGCGCCGGCGCCCTCGGTCATCGCAACTCTCCTGGGTGGCTCGCAGGCGCCACCCTCGGGCCGCCACGTCAAGCCGTTCGTACGCCAGATCGGTGCCGCCCTCACGCGGCACGGAGCTCCTCCTGGTTGGGTGGCACCCGAGGCCGAGCTGACCTTCATCTCCGATGATCACCCCGTCAAGACTGCCTGCTCGGGTGCGCTCCAATGCTTTGCACGCCCACCATCTGCCAGGTGGCCGTCACCAGGACCCTCATCGACGGTGGTGCAGGCCTCAACGTGTTCTCAGTGGAGGCCTTCAGCCTCCTCCATGTGCCTCTGGAACAGCCCCAACCCAGCAAGCCCTTCTCAAGCGTCGGAGGCGGCTCCTCTGGCTCCCTGGGCATATCCGCCTTCCGGTGACCTTCGGCACCCACGACAGCTTCTGCATGGAGCTGGTCAACTTCGACATTGCTCACATCGGCCTCCCGTACAATGCCATCCTCGGCTACCCCGCCTTGGCCCAATTCATGGCAGCGACCCATCCGGCCTACAACCTCATGAAGATTCCCGGGAGCAGCGGCGTCCTCACCGTGGCTGGAGATACCAAAGATGCTCTGTAGGCGCTCAAGCTCGCTCTCTAGACGGCGGCAGCAGCGCAGCCCGCCAGCACTGACACCCTCCATGCCAAGTGGGCTGTGCCGACCAAGAAGAAGCAGTTGTTCACCCAAGACAAGGAAGAAACCAAACAGGTACCAGTTGATGAGGATGGGTCCTCCGGCGCCACCTTCACCATAGGTGCCAATCTCGACCCCGACCAAGAGGAGGCACTGGTGAAGTTCCTGCACGCGAACAAGGAGGTGTTCGCCTGGGAACCCAAACAGCTAGCGGGGGTCCCAAGACAGGTGATTGAGCACCACCTGAATGTGTGCCCTAATATACGCCCCGTGAAGTAGAAATCAAGGCGATAGTCCACCGAGAAGCAAGCCATCATCATCCAAGAAACCCGCAAGCTGGAAGCTGCAGGTGTCATTCGCGAGGTTCGCTACCCCGAATGGCTGGCAAACCCTGTGGTTGTGCCAAAGAAGGGAGGAAAGGAGCGCATGTGCGTCGACTTCACCAACCTCAATAAGGCCTGCCCTCAAGATCCATTCCCACTCCCCCGCATCGACCAAATTCTCGACTACACCGCTGAGTGCTACCTGTTGTGCTTCCTGGATGCCTTTTCGGTCTATCATCAAATCAAGATGGCGATAGAAGACATGGAGAAGACTGCCTTCCTGACCATGTGCGGGGTGTACTGCTACACCTGCATGCCGTTCGGGTTGCGCAACGCGGGCACAACTTTATAGCGACTGATGCACATCACCCTGGGCCGGCAGCTCGGGAGAGACGGCGAGGCCTATGTCGACGACATTATGGTGAAGTCCCGGGAGGCGAAGACCCTGATATAGGACCTGGAAGAAACCTTCGCGAGCCTTCGTGAAGTGGACCTGCGGCTCAACCCGGAGAAGTGCATGTTCGGCATTCCCTCCGGCAAGCTTCTGGGCTTCCTCGTGTCCCACAGGGGGATCGAGGCCAACCCAGAGAAGGTCAAGGCAATCGAAGACATGAGTCCGCCACAAACCCTCAGGGAAATGTAGAAACTCACTGGACACGTAACTACGTTAGGGCGCTTCATCTCCAAGCTGGGGGAACGCATCCTGCCCTTTTTTAAGCTAATGAAGAAGAAGGGCCCGTTCGAATGCACACAAGAGGCCGATGAAGCGTTTCAAGATCTCAAGAAGTACCTGACCAGCCCTCCGGTGATGGTGGAGCCATGCCCTCAGGAGCCCCTAGTGCTCTACCTCGCCGCCACGCCCTACTCTGCCAACGCAGCTCTGGTGACGGTTCAGGAAGAGCGCCAGGCCAACGCCTCATCGCGGCCGAACACGGCCCGAACCGCAACAGCACCAGACCAAGAAAGCCTCGCGAAGATCACAGACTTGGTAGATAGGGACCCGCCTCAACAGGAAGACACCCCCGGGGCTGAAGGGGCTTCGCCAAGCAGCCAGGAGCTGGGGGCTTCGATGTCTCAGGAGGCTCTCAACTCTCCGGAGGGCGCGGGCTCCGTCGGTGCACCCACCGTCGAGCATCTTGTGTATTTCGTTAGCACGGTTTTGCAGGATGCAAGGGCACGACACCCCATGCCTCAAAAGCTCTTGCTCGCAGTATTGGTGGCCTCGCGCAAGTTACGGCATTACTTTCAAGGTCACCCCATCAAGGTTGTCTCGGCCTACCCATTGGAAAGGGTGCTCTGAGCCCTAATTCCGCTGGAAGGGTCGCCGAGTGGAACATTGAACTGCAAGCGTTTCAGTTGGAATTCAGCACGACCAGAGTCATCAAGGGGGCCGCACTTGCAGATTTTGTGGCAGAATGGACAGAAGTGCCAGGGCTTGAAGCAGGTGAGGATCGGTCACTCTCCCCAGGAAGTGAGGCACCGGACGGCTGGGTCATGTACTTCGATGGGGCATTCTTGCGACATGGTGCGGGGGCTGGCGCGGTGCTTATATCCCCCACTCAGGACAAGCTTTCTTACGCTGTACAACTCTATTTCCAGCACGGCGAGAAGGTCTCCAACAACATAGCAGAATACGAAGGCCTCATAGCGGACTTAAAGGCTGCATCAGCACTAGGGGTGAAGCGCCTCGTCATCCAGGGCGACTCACAGCTCCTTGTCAACTTCTCCAACAAAGTGTATGAGCCAAAGGATGAGCACATGAAGGCGTATCTTGCAGAGGTACGCATGATGGAAAAGCAATTTTGGGGGCTGGAGTTGCACCATGTGCCCCGCGGCACCAACCAAGAGGCTGATGACATCGCAAGAAGGCGTCCAGGCGGTTGCCTTAGGAGCCTGGCATTTTCGAGGAACGGCTCTTCAAGCCCTCGGTAGCACCATCACTATCAAGCATAGCGCAACCTCGGGAAGAGCTCCCTCAACCCCGTCCCTCAGGAGCCCCGACCTGTGGCCCGACCTTGGGAGCACGCTTGCTCCTGGCGCTGGAGCCTCGGGAGGGATGCTGGACTGCGGAGTTCAAGAATTACCTGATGCAAGGGACTTTACTAGAGAACGAAGAGGACAGGGAACACGTGGCCCGGTAGGCCACGGCCTACTGCATCCAAGACAGAGAGCTCTACCGGAAGCGTCCAAACGATGTTTCCCTGTGTTGCATCTCCAAGGAACAGGGGAAGAAGTTGTTGGCAGACATTCACGGTGGAGATTGTGGGCACCACTCGTCATCACGAACCCTCGTTGGCAAGGCGTTCCGTAGTGGGTTTTACTAGCCTACAACACTCAACGAAGCAATTGAGCTGGTGAAGGCTTGAGAAGCCTATCAATTCCACGCCAAGCAGATCCATCAGCCAGCTCAGGGCCTGCAGACCATCCCACTCTCGTGGCCGTTTGCGGTCTGGGGGCTGGATATCTTGGGCCCGTTCCCTCGGGCATCTGGGGGCTACCGCTACCTCTATGTTGCCATCAACAAGTTCACCAAATGGGCGGAGGTGGAGGCCGTCCGCACCATCCCGGCTGGTTCTGCAGTCAAACTCATCAAGGGCATCGTGAGTCGATTCGGGGTCCCTAATCGCATCATCACCGACAACGGTTCGCAGTTCACCAGCAATCTCTTCAGAACATATTGTGCTAACCTTGGAACGCAGATATGCTATGCTTCGATGGCACATCCCCGAAGGAATGGCCAGGCTGAACGCGCCAGCGCAGAGGTCCTAAAAGGCCTCAAAACCATGACCTTCAAGAAGAAGCTGGAGGCATGCGGCAGGGGCTGGTACGATGAGCTCCATTCCGTGTTGTGGTCCATCCGCACTACCGCTACCAAGTCGACTGGCGAGACCCCGTTCTTCCTCATCTACGGAGTAGAGGCGGTCCTCCCTCACGAGGTCAGGCGTCGCTCCGCGCGGGTCCTAGCGTTTGATGAAGCGCGGCAGGACGCCATGTGGGGGATGGACCTCGTGCTGGGGGAGGAACACCGGTAGGAGGCCGCGCTATGAGCAGCAAGATACCAGCAGGCGCTGCGGCAGTACCACTGCCGCAACATCCGCCCGTGGATTCTTGAGGTAGGTGACCTCATGCTCAGGCGGGTTCTCTCCAGGTAAGAGCTGCACAAGCTCTCGCCCATGTGGGAGGGCCCATTCAAGGTTGTTCATGTTTCCAGACATGGCACCGCGCGCTTGGAGACCCAAGAAGGGGTGCCCATTCCGAACGCATGGTACATTCAGCACCTCTGGAGGTTCTACCCTTAAAGTAAGGCCAAGTGCCTGTAAAGAAGGCCCAGTGCCTGTGAAGAAGGGCCCAGTGCTTGTAAAGAAGGCCCGGTGCGTGTGAAGAAGGGCCCAGTGCCTATAAAGAAGACCCAGTGCCTGTGAAGCTCGCCGCCCCAAGAAGGGCCCAGTTCCTGTAAAGAAGGCCCGATGCCTGTGAAGAAGGGCCCAGTGCCTATAAAGAAGGCCCGGTGCCTGTGAAGCTCGCTGCCCCAAGAAAGGCCCGGTGCCTATGAAGCTCGCCGCCCCAAGAAAGGCCCTGTGCCTATGAAGCTCGCTGCCCGTGACACTCTCATGTAATAATGAGTTGGGGTCGTACATGCTCCGGAGTGCCGCCCTTGGGCCTCGGGGGCTCTAGCCCACGCCCAGTGGCAACACTTAGCTCCGCGCTGGTGAGAAGACGTCGAAGACTAGACTAGGTGCTGGACACGGCTTTTCATTTGCTTTCCGTGGTTGGCTTGTTCTCCCTTGTTTGAAACTTTATTGGAGTTGCTTCTGGTGTTGTTTTTCGTGCCCTGCCCTTGTTCTCTGTCTTTGGTTTTCACCCGACTCATTCTCTCTCTCTCGGAAGCCTCGCGAGGGGTCTACGCGGGCGCCCTCGTGAGCCCTTTCTCACGTGATTTCGTGAGGCTCCCTCACTCAAGTTTACAGTGGGAGCACCCCTAACAGTCCATGCCCCACGGGCATCGCGACGCAAAACGTCAGACCTAAGCTGGTCACCCTCGCGACAAAGGTTCGAAAGCTATTCTCCCGATTGATCTTTGCAGACCTCAAGACACCCGGCGAGGCCTCAGGCAAGTACCTCGCGAGGCGGAAACTGCAGCGAACCTCCCGAGCTAAGTTGTTCCTACGCACAAGCACATAGCCGCAACACCATAACATAACACGCGAATGGTAAAAATAGCATAATAATTAGGTATGATAGTCTTGCATGCCCCCCCCCATGGGGGTCCATACTTCTCTCTCTCTCTCAATGAAGGAATAGGAGAAAAACAAAATGAAAGCGGCGCGCCCCGCGACGGCTCGCGAGGAGGGATCCGCACCGCCCTCCCGAGCTTAATCAGACTCCGCCTCGCGCTTCACCGGGGCGCGGCGGCGGGACGACCCACTACCATCTCCAAAGCGGGCGCAACGACGTGGTGGCTGATCACGACCACTGCTGTAGGAGATGTCACTGGAGGAGGAGCCGTTGAAGCTCGGCGAGCTGCGGATGCCGCCGGGAGCGGGTTTGCCTTCGCCCTCGTCACGACCGCCGCCAAGGCCAAGCACCTCGTCGTCGTCATCTTCGGGGCAGCAACCAGCACGGCGGTCATCTTCCCCGAACACCCTCACATAGAGGATCGCGTCGCCATCGAACTTGAAGTGCAGGGTGCACCGCCGACCTAGGCCACGCGCGCAAGCAAACGTCTACCAGCCGTGGGCCAGGGCTATGTTCCCGGCGACGGAGATCTCCACCGCGACCCAGGAAGCCCTGCTGCAGCAACCGTTTGCCTACAGCCAGAGCCCACCAGGGCCATCGGCCGGCAGTTCGCCGACAAAGAAGCGGGGGAGCTGGAGCCAGTTGCCGGCCGGATCTACCGACCACACGACAAACTCTAGCAGCACCTCTGCCGAGTGAAAGCGTGGCCGGGGAGGCCGCGCAGCGACGACGCGTCTTCCCCCGCCAACCGGGTGGCCATCACCACGCGAAGGACCAGCACCGCGACCACGAGGAGTCACTGCAGGAGTCGCGGGGTGCTTGCAGGGACGACCACGACCGCATTTGGGCGGAGGAGAGACAGGCCCTTCCTGGCGAGCCTTCCCCTTTTCCGCGGCCGAGAACCTCTTCCCGGGTGCCATGGGACACGGCAAGCAACTAGAGCAAGCAACTGGAGCAAGGAGGAAGAAGAAACAGGTGGGGAGAAGGGAGATGTGCAGCGGGGGGGGGGGGGGCTTGCGCCCCTCCGCATTTATAGCCCAGAAGAGGCCAACCGTCGACCTCCACGATTGCATGTAATCATGACTCTTTTTGCATGCAGCAAGGACTTGTCAAATCAGGTAGTTGCCAGGGTAGCGTGGGGGAGCAGAGACGCCCACGTCCAATCAACCGCCACGTGGCGACCAAGGCCGCAGGCTGTTGGGGCCCGCGGCGCTCCGCACTTGCCCTTTCGCTTCGCTGCTAAGCCAAGTCCGAGCGTGCCTTGGGCCCGAGGGCTACTGTCGGCGTTTTGGGAACATGGGTCCCCAGACTTGCCTGCCGGTGGCCTGTGGCGTGGCTCAAGCAGTGGCCCGGTATGGCCAGTCTTCATCAACCCAAGTTCAAGACCCTCGCGAGGGGCCAAGCCTCGCGGGGCGGACGACGCAAGGCTTCCTCAGGGGCGGCCTCACCAGGGAGGCTCGCAAGGAGGCGGAGAGATCAAGGCAAGGAGTACCTCGTGAGGTGCTTGTGACGCAAGCCATGACAATCGATACCAGGCGGGCGCCAGGCGGTGCAGTTTCCTCGTTTCCTCTTTGGTGCAAAGGGAGCAAGCGCAGGCGCGGAGTACCGAGGCATCAAGCAAAGGTTACCATATCAGTGCAACGAGACCAAGACCTGCAGGACGGCAGGACGGAGGTCACCGTGGAGCCCAAGACGGCGTCATCGCCAGTGTCTTTGGCAGTCGAAGACCAACTTTAGTCAGGATAACTTGTACTAGCTGTCCCACATCAAAATGGTCGTTGTTGGCTCCCTTCCCGCTCAATATTTGGGAAGAGGACCAGGGCCTCCATATATAGAGATAGCCACCATAGTAGAAGGCATCTAGATCTCACCTAGAGCCGACAGAGACGGAGCCATTCCGCTCCAAGCACACCACCCCAAGAACACTCCTCGCGAGGTTGTTATTCCTCTGTACTGTTCATCATCAGCCCCAGAGGCAATCCACCACCACACACTAGAGTAGGGTATTACACCACGACGGTGGCCCGAACTAGTATAAACCTTGTGTCCCTTGAGCTGTTCATCGTGTAAGTGAAATTCGCGCCGAGGTTTTGGGGAGTGGATCGGTAGGGAGAAGATCATCGTGCGCACCCCATAGTTCGAACCTTAAGGGTTTTTCCGGAACCCGATATCCGACAGGCTCTATCGCCGTAGTGTGCGGCTTCCGTGGTGGGGTCCATCCCCCGTCCTTGGATGGCATGATCTGCACTGGATCTAAAGCCAGGGAAGCTGCAGGTGAGATCTCTCGAACATTGTCCGATGGCAGATCTAGGTCGTGCTCTTAGTGGCCATGGGGTGTACCTGTCATGGGCTCGAATCCGTCGAAGATCAAGTCTCCGCGGATGTCGACAGTGTAGTTCAGGCTTACAAACCTGACCTGATGGCCAGGGGCGTAGCTATCGATCTGCTCCAGATGGCCAAGCGAGTTGGCCCGCAGTGCGAAGCTGCCGAATACGAAGATCTGTCCGGGGAGGAAAATCTCACCCTGGACCGCGTCATTGTAGATGATTGAAGGAGTCATCAAGCCTTATGGTGACGACACAGTGGAACTCTCAATGAAAGCACCAATGTTGGTGTCAAAGCCGGTGGATCTCGGGTAGGGGGTCCTGAACTGTGCTTCTGAGGCTAATGGTAACAAGAGGCGGGGGACGTGATGTTTACCCAGGTTTGGGCCCTCTCTATGGAGGTAATACCCTACTTCCTGCTTGAGTGATCTTGATGATATGAGTATTACAAGAGTTGATCTACCACGAGATCGTAGAGGCTAACCCTAGAAGCTAGCCTATGATTATGATTGTTGTCCTCCTACGGATTAAACCCTCCGGTTTATATTGACACTGGAGGGGGCTAGGGTTACACAGAGCCGGTTACAGAGGAGGGAATCTACATATCCGAATTGCCAAGCTTGCCTTCAACGCAAAGGAGAGTCCCACCCGGACATGGGACGAAGTGTTCAATCTTGTATCTTCATAATCCAACAGTCCGGCATAAGCATATAGTCCGGCTGTCCGAAGACCCCCCTAATCCAGGACTCCCTCAGTGGGACCGAAGCATTACAAAAGGGAAACATGGAGTTTGCATTGCAGACTCGGTAGGACCGATTGCTCATCTCGGTTTGACCGAAACTTACGAAGGGAAACAGAAAGTTTGCAACCCCATCTCGGTGAGACCGAGATCCCTATCGGTGAGACCGAAAAGACTAGGGTTTCTGGCAGTGGCTATGTCAAATGAACTCGGTGGTGCCAGATGGATCAAATTGGTGGGGCTGAGTTTGACTTTTGGTTTGGGACATATGTGGATATGAGAAAGTGGTTGAGGGATTTTGGAGCATATCACTAAGCAATATGAGGAAGCAACACCTCATCCCCTTTTAATTGTATTGGCTTTCCTATAGACTCAATGTGATCTTGGATCACTAAAATGGAAAATGTTGAGTCTTGGATTTTAAAGTTTGAGCCAATCTTTTGTCCTTAGCATTTTGAGGGGTCCACAATCCCTATCCATGCCATGCCGATAATTGAACTTCCCAAAAATATTTATCTTGTAATGGCATAAGTTCAATGAGCTATATGTTGTTAATCATTACCAAAACCACCCAGGGATAGTTGCACTTTCATACACCATGTTTATCACACAAGGTATAGTTCCCCACCCCCTACATTATGACAAATATTTAGCCCTGAGCTGCAAAAGCCACACATTATCCCAAATTATAATGAATGTTCTATATATTATATGTTGTACTAGCAAGATGCCCATGCGTTGCACAGAACATCAAGATGCATTTGTATGAGTAGTTTATCTTGTAGAAGAAAAGGATGAACAAGGGAAGGCCTTATTTGCAAATGTGGAGAGGGGTTTGGGTATCTTTTCTAAAAATTGCCATAGTTTCCTTCCTAACCGACAGATATAAATCGGACAGCCTATATTGTAGGATGGCAGGCACAACATCATCACCAAAATCATCATCACCAACTCTGTTAGTATATTATATGTGGTATAACATGTTCATAACCACACCATGCGTATCACCGTTATATATATTCACGCATGCGTCAGTTTAAAACACTATGATAAATTCTTCAAATATCTAAATTCACTTTTTACAATGAATTATGATCTCTTTTCGTCTTTTACACCCACATAATCCACTTATCTTTGTAGCTAGCTCTAATTTTCTCTTGTGCATGCAGACGCCCGCCTCCCTCTCAGCCTCCCTCAGCATTCTCTAGCTCCATGGCACAAATTCGTCCTTTCACGTTAGGTCGTTCACCGATGGTGTTTGTAGGCCCCCAGCTCCTTCTTCCCGGCACACACCGATCGATATGCCTCTCTAGCCAGGTGTGCTACTACAAACACAAGCTTTCCCTCTTCTCTTCTCACCGTCCATCTCTCACTCCTGCCCTGCTTTTCATTGATATCGTACTCGCACAATCCTCCCCCTCGATATAGTATGCCCCTCGCACCACCTCCTAGCTGCATTCCTCTCTCTGTACTTCTCTCCGGGCCTAATTTGCTTCTAACACATATTGATCGATCTCCCTACATATACCTAGGTCGACTTTAACTATTTTCCCCATGCATCAATCGACATACCTCACAAGTTATGTCTCTCCTTTCTCCGACCAAGGACGATTGATCTTCCTATGTAGTTACGTTTGCTTACCACAACCATGCCGTCCCCTCATCATTCGTGCATGCCTCCTAAGCCGTCTCTCACATGCACATGCACATATAGGCAGGCATCCCATCTCTTATTGATATTTCAGGCGTGCCCTCCGTTTGTCTAGCAAGCCTCTCCCACCATTTGGAGAAGCAACTCCACCACCAACCCTTCCGACAATCTAGCTCTGTCTCTCTCCCAACCTTTATTCCTCTCCTATACATATGCATGGATGCCAATCAATCTCCCTCAATGCATAAGGTAGGTCTCTCTCCTCATCCACACATGTACCAGCAATTGTACCTCTATAGTTAGGTCTCTGCCCCCCCCCACACCGATAGTCGAGCGTTGTAGGTAGGTATCCAAGACACAGAGATAAAATTCACCTGTCCCCTCTCATGTTCCAGTAGGCCAGCCACCCCATATATTTGATGTGGGCACACACAAAATCAATGACACTCTTTATCGATCGCGCGCCCACACACACACATCATCCCTCTCTTCGATTCTATGGATACCTCACACCGATGATACCTCCACTCTCTTCTCGTGGATAGCCCCCCTATATATATGTTATATTTAGGCCTCTATTTCACACACATTGCATATTTTACATTTTTTGATTGAAATATCATCAACACATATTCCCTGTCTATCTCTCACGCCCCCACCCCCACCCCACATACCGATAGTCAAGTGTTGTAGGTAGGTATCCATGCCAAAGAGACAAACTGCACATGTGCCTTCTCACATTCCAGTAGGCCAGCCACCCTATATCTTTGACGTGGGCACACACAAATTCAATGGCACTCTTTATCAATAGCGCGCGCAAACACACACACACACACATCATCCCTCTCTTAGATTCTATGGATACCTCATGCCGACGATACCTCCACAATCTTCTTGTGGATCGCCCCCTCTCTCTATATATATATATGATATATCCAGGCATTTGTTTCACACACATTGCATATGTTACATTTTTTGATTGAAATATCGTTGACACATATTCCCTGTCTATGTCTCAACCCCCCCCCAACAAAAAAATGCAGTCACGAACCCACACACTATATCTCTCTACGCCTGTATCTCTCTCACACAAACCCACGTAGGTGGTGTCCGTACACGAAGAGAATAGTTGCATGTACTCATGCTTCATGCGCAACCACACCCACGCGGGTACACGGTGGAGCTAATTTATGTATGAGATGGCAGCCCACATGCTAATTTGAGCGCGTGTAGTGGTTGTTTACCTATGGAGGTCGTGTACCACGCGTGTAGGAAACAAAGTTTTGACTTGATGCATCGGTGCGTTATATTGCTCAATGCCACGTACACAGAATATAAAACAAATTTTGTGGAGAAAAAGGTAGTCCGCTCCACTATATAAAATGGAGCCTGCCTTCCGGGATTCGGTATCTCGTCAGAGTATTTCACACAAGGCAGCGGTGGCCTCTCTCTCTCTCTCTCTCTCACCGCTGGTCACTAACCCGGCCGCGTCCCGCCCGCAGGAGGAAAGGAAGGATAAGCATCATTTCTCCGTTCGACGGCACCGAGGCAGCACGTCCCGAACTGTGGTACCCGTCGTTCTCCGTGACCAAGCTCCGGCGCGGTAGGGCCTACGCCACTTGCTTGCTGCCGCAATATGGGCAGATCCCGCCCGCCACCGCTCTCCTAGTCACATCCCGACGACCCCCAGGTATCCCCTCCGGCCTTGCTCCATTGCCCATCTTCCCACGTCGCTTCATGTGGAAAATCCTGCATGTGGATCTTCCCTAGTTCTTTGCCCAAAACGTAGCTCGCCCGGCGTACTTTCCATATTGCAATCTCGTCTTCACACCATTTTAGATAAACGCAACCGTGTTATTATCTTCTCTTAGGACAAGGAATATGCTTCTTTTTTGTCATCGTATGTGTCATCAACTATTATTGGCCAGTAATTATTTCCTTTCTACCTCTTTTTCGCAAACAGGGCTATGCATTTCACCTCGTTGCTATTGCTACCTTTTGGTGAACTCTACAAATCACTTTTTTCTTAAGAGTGTTTTGTGCAGTTCTACTAAAATGTCACACGGCAACGTCTCTAGATTTTAGTGCGACCGCAAAAAAGGAGATTAGTGTTGCTCTATCCTCCTCATCAAACTCCGAGCCTAATCTTCTCCAACTATTTGATTAATCTTCTCCAACTAGTTAGTCTTAAGGGAGACTACAAAGGTGACCGGCTTCTATTTGTGTGTTTATTGTTTCATCAACAGTCCTCTATTACTTTAATCATACTTAATATCTTTGGAACAAGGACACTCAGCTCTATTTTAGTGGAACTGCACAAAATGATCGGAATGTTGCATGCTCCTGTCAGCTACTTTTTTTCCCAACATGCCTTGTTGATTTAGACAGAGCTGGGGGAAAGTTGCTGCCAATGAAAGCATGGATCAATTTTAATTTAACACCTTCTCACAACTTTGTCTTCAGTTGTGATGTAAATATTAGCTCTGATCTGCTAATCATTGAGATGCATTAGCAAGGAAGTTAGTTTTTTATTTTTTTTTCGAAAGAGCATGGATGGCAAGATACACGAAACAAAAGCTGAAAGCTTAGAGCATTGTACAATTTCATGTCGCTAGAAAATTATTTGTATAGTACATCAATTATGTTGTTGGAAGCTTGATAGCATTGCCAGAAGCCTCTTTAGCATTCGGGTCCATGTGCCATGCACAAAATTATACTCCCTCCATTCCTAAAAATTTACCTTTTTAGAAATTTCAAATGGACACATTTTTGAGTGTAGATTCACTCATTTTGCTTCATATGTAGTCACTCGTTGAAATCTCTAGAAAGACAAACATTTAAGAACAGAGGGGGTAGTGCACAACCGCATGGGAGACTCAGCCCGGTCGTTGCGCCGCACCTAATAGTGAGTAATGAGCAGTCAAATCATAAGCCCCACCTTTCCCACTATAAGTTGCTCGGAAGAAGAAACCATCAATACACTCTTCTTTGAATTCGCTCATACTACTCCCTCCATTATTGTTTGCTTCAACAATCTCTGGGACCAAGGCGACTAGCGATCGACCTAAAAATAGCATGTCTATTACTACAGGAAATATGCGTACACACATGCATGCAGTGCTTCCACCCCGGGTACACACATGCATGCACTTACTCCACTCCGTGTACACACCTACATCGAGAGAAAATTGTGGACTTGATTGCGGTTACCACACCCTAATTAATTGAGCATTAAACCAAACAAGTCTAAAATCTCTCTGGTGGTGGAAATGCATGGAGAGAAATGCATGAGAATGAAGCGTGCCCTGTAAACTGTGACGGAGGGAGGAGTAGTATGAAGGTGCAAAACCAAGTATGTGTATGGCCAGTCAGTCAACGCACTTCCTCTTGGCATATCACTTACATGTGGGACCGAAGTGTGAGCAAACCGATCTCAATTGACGGCTAAATGGCCAACCCGCCATTCCTTGAGAGAGACGAGGAGCGAGAACACATAGACGGGCTTGCACTAAGGCCAAGATATATTAGAGCATGGTTGATCGATATCATCATTACATGTTCTACGCTTTTAATAGTACTATTAGGCTGCCGTTTTCCGCACTTCTCCCGAATAAAAAATGTGTACTTTATCAGAGATTAAAATAAAATAGCAGTACAGACGCTCCACCATGCGGTTCCTAGTACCTGTATACTAGTAGTAGTACTACTAAACCTTGCGCTTGGCTCTTCGCCTCTTCGTGAAGTCGACAATGGTGTTACTACAGTGTATGCCTCTGGCAATGTGACACCGAATGAACTGCTGCACGTCCACCTCCCGGGCGAGGGTAGGTTGCATTAGTCAAAAGATTCTCATCATCCTGCGAGCCACCAGGCTTGAGGTAGATGGAGAGGGCGTAAGCGAGCTTCACCTTGTCCTGTAGGCTTCTCCTCGTTTCACGAGTTGACGGGACACACCAAAAAGTAGTGCTAGTCCATACTCCCTCCTTTCCGGTTAATATGGCTTTAATATTTGTTGTAATTAAATGAGAGAGCTTTATTCATATATAAGCATTCTTTGGACAATCGGCCAAGAGACTGGTCACTAGGAAGCGAGGTACCCCAGAAAAAAGAAGAAGGAAGCGAGGTGTTTCATCTAGCCAGCTATCAGTCACATTCAAAGTGCAGCAAGCACGATTCGCACAAAGATGCGCCGCAAGGTTTTCTGACCTGTTTACATGATGAATAACAAAAAAGAGAAAATATTACCGAGCGCTCCTATTTCTAACAGGATATAGGAGCCATAATTAAGTGAGAATTGTGGTGAGTGTTCCATGCAATCAAGTTCCATTATCACATGCGAGAACCCTCGGAGAGAATCAAACGTGTTGAAGATTTCTTTATCACAGATTAAAATAAAATAAGAGTGCAGATGCTCCACCATCCGCTTCCTAGTAGTACATACCTATATAGTAGTAGTACTAGTAGTAAACTTTGCGCTTGCAGTTCGCCTCTTCGGGAAGTCGAACAATAATGGCACTAGTACATTGTATGCTTCTGGCAATTGGACACCGAATTAACTGTTGCACGTCAACCGCCTGAGTGAGGGAGAGTTTGCATTAGTCAAAAATTTCTCCTTGTCCCACGAGCCACCGCGTGCAACCTCCCCCTGTCCTGCAAGCTTCTTCTCCTTCGGAAAGTTGACCGGACACATCAAAGTAATGCTAGTCCATACTGTCTCCTTTGTGGTTAATATGGCTTAATTTGAAACAAGGTAAATACACAGTCTATAACTGTATATTTGTAAAAATACGGTCAATGGACTTCATAATACGCTCATTCCGCTCAATATATACATTTTCCGTTGTTTATACGATAACTAGCTCACCCTGGCTGAGTATGTGTGCGCATGCACGTGTAGGTTGAGCACTTGAGCGTGACCGTGTGTGTTCTCTCGTGTGCTCGAAGATGCATGCATTAGGGCGTTGCGCGCGTGTTTTGTGTCCATGTGTATGTGTGACTGTTGCATGCATGCACGAGGTTGTAGTCCCTCACATTCACATGTTCATAAGTCAATGCTTCGTCAAAATGTTGCATGCAAGGTTTAATCATTCGTTGTTCGCGCATGCATTCCCGATATTATTACGTTGACAAAGACAATTTCTTGAGGAAAACGAACCCATGATTTGAGTACAAAGGGGACCAATAAGCCAGGACGGAGGGAGTACTAGTAGTGAACTGGAAGGAGGGAGTAGGTACTAGTAGTACTACGTAACAACATGCAGTAACAAAATTCATCTATGCGACTCATGTCTATGTGTCATGCAAGAAAATAGAGAGAAGTGCAAGTGAGACTCAGGAACGGTCATACACATAGGGAGAGTACGTGTAGGGGGCACTCAGGAGCAGTCAGATCACACAGTTAGTTAGTTGGAAGAAGCAACCATCATTTCACTCTTTAATGACACATGTACAATATAAAATGGTTGATATGGAGAGGAAAAGAAAACCGCTCCACTATATATACACTAGCAGGAGCCTAAGCTACAAGCCTGCTTGCTTGGGGTGGTATCTTCACAAGCATAGAACGATGGTGGCCACACCGCCGGTCACAGATCCAGCCTGATCCCACCGCTGGGGGAAGGAGACGATGTTCCGCGTAGACGCGGTCGACAACGGCGAGGGAGAAAACCCACTGTCGGTGCGTCCCAATCAGGGGTCCTTGCGGTATGGGCTGATGCCGCCTTCCAACCACCCTTCTAGCTACACCCCGACATCCCAGGTACAACTTCCTTTTGGAGCCGGCTTGCTCCACTGCCGCAACTTTCCACATAGCTCCATCTTCATGTGGATCTTTCTCTACTTCTACCGGCTTCTATTTGTGATGAGTTTATGTCTCATGAACTAGTGCCAGCACTATTATTCTAATCACATTTCTTCAATATCTTTGCCAACAGGGATGCTCAGCTAGATTTTAGTGGAACTGCAGAAACGCATCGTATGATATGAGGGTGCCAACCATCTTTCCTTCGACAGGTTCTACCTAGCCAGGAAATTAAATCCTGCTTAGGGTTTAGGGTTTACGTCATAGGAACCCCATTAGTAGTTTTTGTACACACTCCCACAACTTTTGTCTTTAGTTGTGAAGTAAATATTGGTTATGATCTGTGAATCATTGAGATGCATCAGCATGCGTGTTAGTTTTCCTTTGTATCTGATGGAATCTTGTAATGGGGCAACCTTGTAGTCGGAATGAAAATGGAGCAGAAACTTTCCGTTTTTCTAGAGAAAAAATGGAAACGGAGAGAAACCAACATTTCGTTTCATTGGATGCGCCATCGAGCAAAACCAACGTTTAAATCACGTTTGTCACGTTCGTGTCTCATAGTCCTCCACAACTCCACCCCACACGGTCGCTTGGTATGCCACTCACCGCAAACCGACTATACGATAACTTTCCCACCTGCTTGTCGCTGGGTCGCGCCATGGAGTACTAGCACTACTGGAAGAGATTGACAAGGAGGGAGAGGACAGCTAGCTGTAGCACGGACTCCCAAGAACTTTTTACATGCATCTTGTGGCCGGCCATGGCGGCCTTTGAACGCGGAGCAGTCACATGCACCGGGAAGCGGCGCGGGCGGCGCTCTCTCGGTCGGCGCGCCGCTTCAATGCCGGTGCCAGTCAGAGGTCGCGTCCGCTCTGGCCAGGCATGAATGCGGCACTGACCATTTCGAGAGGGAAGCACGCGCGGGTGATGAAGAGGGTTTGGGTTGGTCAGGAGTGGGCGTGGCAGCCGTCCGAACACCCGCAAACAATAGATTTTGTACGTAAATATTGCTGCGTATATAATTAATAACATAAATAATGTGCCAGTTGGACAAATATGATTGGAGATGGAGATGGAGATATAATTTTACGTAAACACGGATATGCATGTCTATGTCTATGTGTGTGTGCACGACGACTCACACGACTACCCGTACACACCATCGATGTCTCGTTCTTCCTACACACACAAACTTAGTACCGCCTCATTTTGTTCCTGGGATAAGAATATCATAGGAGTGGGAAACATTATAAAGTGAGATAAATGGAGTACAACATACAAGAAGAAATGTACACACACTCACTCTGCCTTTGAGATACCCGCGAGTACACGATGGAGCGCATTTGTACACAAAGAGGCAGCTTACGTACGTATATTAGATTTGACCGGAGTCAAACTTTGTAAAGTTTGACTAAGTTTAGTCCGAACACAACAAACCATAATTATTGAGAGAGGGCAAACTGAACATACTCTCAAATCTTTCTGAAAATTGAAATTAAAATTCTTTATTTGTACACACTCTCACACCTTTCCGATAATTTGGCGCGTGTGTGGCTGTTCACTTAACGGAGGGTAGTGTACCGCACGTGAAGGACAGGATGTGAGACCAGGACGCGTGGATTGTTAGTTCATCGTAAGTAGTTTTCTTAACTGGTACGTTAAATAAAGAGTTTCGTTTTGTACTTACACAATTTAAAACGATTGTTATGGAGAGAAAAAGAAAATCACTCCACTATATATTAGTAGTATACACGAGTACTATATAAGTACTATATAAGTTGGAGCCTCCGCGCTTGTTCGCTAGCGTTTGCACTGTCCACACTCTCGCCGCACCTATATATATTCTAATAACACCCTTAAGACCTTATTTTGCACACCACTTTCTTATTCTGCTAATACCACCGAGCAACTCTAGCTACAGACTAATCCAACAGAAAATCCCACCTTATCTTCTCCCCACCCACCTAAATCCTCTCCCTCTCCCCCCACGGCTTCCCCTTCCCCCCGTCGGGCCGCCGCACCATCACCTCTCGTGCTTCCCCCGCGCCGGTGCCGCACCACCACCTCCCCTGCTTCCCCTCGCGCCACCGCCGCACCACCACCTTCCCCCGCATCGTCGCACCAGACCCTCCCCCACCACCTGCCTCCCCGCACCGCCATGGTGCGCCGCCAACCTCTCCCACGCGCGCCGCGCCACCACCCTCTCGCGCGGCCACCACCGCACCCCTATAGTGCACAGCCGTGACGCCACCCTCCCCTGCGGCCACCACCGCACCCCTCGCGGTACCGGATCCGGTGGGATCCGCACTGCCCGCGCTCCTCTCGGTGGATAACGGCGCAGGACAGCGGCTCCTAGACAACAACAATGACGGTGGCCTCCACCAGTCCCCACGGGGTAGGGCCGCCCCGGCTCCACCTTCCCCGTCCCTGTTGCTTCATGTCGACGGGCAAGCCTCTGATGTGGTCTCCTCCCGCTGCGTGCAGTTCGCTTCGTCAGCGGTGTGCAGTGTCGACCAACAACTCCCTCACTTCCCCACTCCTCCTCTGCTGCATGGATCAATTGCTTGCGCACCTCCCCAGCGAGCCCTGCTTCCTACCGACGAGCTCCGGTGTCATCCCGTTCGTGCTCCTGGCGCCCCACCTATCCCGTCCCGTTCCATCGAGCTGGGCAGCGCTTTTGTGCGTTTGTGTGGGATCCGGCGAGTTCCGAGTCACTTGCAGCTCTCTTCGCCAATACGTGTAGTTGGCATGTTGCGCCTGATGCAGTCCCCACCGTTGAGTTAGCCCAGGCGAGTGTCCCTTATTCCCCTGCTCCCTCCTCTCTCGCTCGTCCCTTTCCTCTCTCACTCTCTATGCTGCAGCAGGGACACAACCACCGCCGGTACTCGACGCATCACTGACAAGATCTCCAGTGTCAGCGCTCGCCTGGCATCGCCTGCATCTGATTTCGGTCGCCGTTGTCCCTTCCCACTTTGCTCCGGCGACATGGGTGGTGACTCCCACCTCTGCCCGCCTCCTCCGATCATGCTCGGTTATAGAGGACCAGCTGAACAACTTGGGGGCTGGGTGAAGTTCACTAATTAGTTTAGTGTTTTCCAGATATTGTTTTGTTGCAGTTCAGTAAGGTTTTTACTTTTCTTTTTAATGTGTTTGATGTGGGTGCATCTCCCTCAGGGACCATAGACGACAAGCGCGGAGATGGCTAGCATCAGCTCAGGGTTCACGATGTTGTGCTATGGTTCAGTTGCCGCCGGAGTAAGCTGTAGTTGGCTGTTTAGTGCACTCTAGTCTGTTGTTTTTGTTCTTGAGGTTTACTTTTGTTATTTTTGCAGATACAAAAATGACCAGCAAAAGAGTGAGGAAAAAGTGCACTGCAAGCCCAGATGAGACTATAAAAGAAACAAGTTCACTGCACGCCACTCGTTCCCTTGTTCTTTATCTCTGGTCTTTGTCAGTTGCGGTGTTGTTTCTGAGAAATGCAGTGCGCCGGCGCCGGCTTGCATTTCACTGTAGTTCGTTCGCCCCGCCTCGTAGTAGTCAAGAGATGTATAGATCGCAGCTCTCTCGAAAACCTGCATTGAAGCAAACAACAAAAAAACTTTTTTTAGGTGCAGCTCACTTGTTTCATTGCCGCAGTGATCTTCTCTCTCCCAATGGTTCACTATGTTGCCAAGTGCAAAAACAAATTGGAAAAGTTTATTTTTTTAGTGCAGCTCACTCTGTTGTTGTGTGCAGTAGAAAGAAAATTGGAAAAATAAAAATTGATGCGCTCACTCTGTTGTTGTGTGCAGTAGAAAGAAAATTGGAAAAGTTTATTTTTTTAGTGCAGCTCACTCTGTTGTTGTGTGCAGTAGAAAGAAAATTGGAAAAAGAAAAATTGATGCGCTCACTCTATTGTTGTGTGCAGTAGAAAGAAAATTGGAAAAAAAAATTGATGCAGTGCACTCACCTCGTCCCTGCAGTACCAACGCTCGACATGAAGTGCACTCCACCTCGTTTGGGAAAATTTACGTCCCACAAAAAAAACCATGTAGTGCACTTGCCCATCTAATGAAGTGCGGTATTTCGTCTGAAGCAGTGCGTTCTTCTTTTCCCGTCAGAGAAAAAATACGTCTAAACAAAAAGAAACCATGCAGTGCACTTGTCCATCTAATGAAGTGCGGTATTTCGTCTGAAGCAGTGCGTTCTTCTTTCCTCGTCCGAGAAAAAATATGTCTAAACAAAAAGAAACCATGCAGTGCACTTGTCCATCTGATGCAGTGCGGTATTTTGTTTAAAGCAATGCGTTCTTCTGTCCGATGCAGTAAATATGATGATTTTGATCTCGCGAAGAACAGAGTGTCCGCTTTTCGGTAAAATGAAACTGCTCTTAAACCATAAGGAATTAGAGAGAGTGTTCTACGTGAAAAAGTTGTGTCTCGTCGATATCTATCCAACGGCGTATGATTTGAATTATTCCGACCAGCCGTTCGTAAAAATTTCGCGAAAAAACAGCCGCTGCCTCTCGAAGTCAGCCGCACGATTTTCAAAATTAACTAAAAACCGTAAGGAACCTCAAAACCATTTCAACATATGAAAGTTGCGCCTTGTCCTTAGATTTCCAACGGCATATCATACGTCTCGTTTCGACAAACGGTTAGAAAACTGGAGCGAAAACAGTACCGAAAATTTCAATTTTTTTGAAAAACAGAGTTCCGCGATTTAGTAAATTTGAAACTGCTCTTCAACCGTAACGAATTAGAGAAAGATTTATATATGAAAAAGATGCTCATCAACAATATCTATCCAACGGCGTATCATTTGTTTCGTTCCGACAAGCGGTTTAGAAGAAATCGCGAAAATACGCACGCTGCCACTCGTCGTCCGCCGCGCCGTTTTTGAAACTGCTCTTAAACCGCAAGGAATCTCGAAAAGTGTTCAACATGGCGAAGTTGTGACTAATCCATAGCTTTCCAACGGTATATTATGTGCCTCGTTCTGATAAACGGTTAAAAAACTAGAGCGAAAATAGTACCAGAAAAACACTGCATGCAATTTTTTTTGACACGAAGTTCACTAGTCTCTATTGCAGTGCTCGTCGTCAAAATGATGCAGTGCACTTCTGTTGAACGTGCAGTGGTGAAGTGGTGTGCAGAATAGTTATTCTGCTAATATTAGCAGAATAGACCGTCTGTATATATATATAGGGTGAGACTATTCTACAAACCCTCTAGAGTTCCTAAATAAGGTTATTCAGCAACCACCACCCACTCCTACCTGTTTCTTTTCCCGAAGGAAGCGAGCGAGCGAGCTCCGGTCTGCCGTCGGCTGCAGTGCCACCACCTCTTACATGTTCCTTCCTCAGGCGCGCAGCGAGCGGAGCAAGTGAATAAAGGCACCACCAGCGACCACCTCTTCACTTTTCTCTGTCGACCTGGTCAGGATCGGGATCGTGCCCCGCCGCGTGAGCCCGTTCCCCTCCTACTCCGGCTGCCTGCCTCGCCCGCCTCAAGCTTATTGCCTCCCTGCACCTCCCCGTGCCCCACCTCTCTCCCTCCAAGCGCCGGTTCGTGCCATAGCTCTCTGCCTCCCTACGCCACGCCTCATCCCGACCGACCACCTTCCCCGGTCATAGCCCCCGATGCGCTCGTCCCCTTGCCGCCGAGCCACACAACCTGGGCTCGCCCTCGCTGTCTGCATCGGCTCCGCCCTGACTTCGTGGAGCCACGCGGGAGCACGGCTGCCATGATGATTGTATGGCAGCTACCCCTGCGGCTCCAGCGATGACCACCACAAGCCTGACCATGCTCCCTAGTAGTGGACCTGCCTGCCACAGCCGTGCACATCTCTCGCTCCACCTACAGCCATCGGTCGGTGCCCCTCTTCACCAGCATCCTTTCTTCGACCTGGCTCCCATCCACGAGATCTGACTGATGGACTCGTCATTGCCACGCGGTGGCCTCTGCCATGCTTCTCCCACGGTGGCCTCATTCTCCCCATCACCACCCAGCCAACCCCCTCCACCCTTGCCTCCAGTGCCACCACGCCCCCGACCTCATGCTAGGTTGGCCATGGCCATGGCGACGTAGGACGCCGACCCTCTTCCCTTGCTCCCCAAATTGCCGGTTGCTGCTTCCCTCTACCCCCTGTCTGGCACACGACTCTGTGGTTCCTCCCCTACCTCTAGGTTCCTCTCCTGCCTCTAGATTCATGGCTTCCATATCTCTGCTTCAACGACCTTATGAAGTTAGCTTAATTTAAAAATAGAAGTTAACCCAGCCCGCCTATGCAGGTAGCTTTACGTGAAAATGGTGAATTTAATTTCCCTAAACCAGCCGGCCTCACTTCAGGCGTCGAGCAGCATCAACTTCCCCCCAACGTAGTTAGCATTTTTTAACTCTACATGGTTGTTCTCTCCGAAAAATACTAGTAGGCACTGGTAGCGGTTGTGTATAGTTCAACAGTTACATAGTTTATAGTTTCTGAAGTTCTCAAATCTGGTTCTTTCTGTTTGTGTTTTGACTGTTACATATAGTTTCAGCAGTTAGCCATTGCGATTAAGGAATATACTTTGAGAAGAACAAACACCAGTTATAAAAAAATGTTTCATTGCACCGTCAATGACGGGTGAGATGGCAGCACCAATCGAGTTCATTTGGTTCAGTTTTTATAGTGCAGTTAAGAGTATTAGTGCTTACAGTTATTGAGTAAAAAAGGAAAAGACAAGCAATGTGAAAGAATAAGATTACGTGTGGTAGAGAGAAGTTCCTTCATTTTTTCGAAGTGCACTGCAATACTTGTTACTTTGTGCACCATAAGTAAAACTAGATAATTTTATGGAAATGTTGTTGGATTCCAGGATCATATTAGCATAAGTTTGAGCCACAAACTAATTGGGAGATGTATGTTACCTTGATCACCAGGTCCTGTCATCTCCTTATTCTAATTCTCCACCACCACCAGCTTGATCTAGTGGCTATGTTCTGTCTTTCCCAGTGCTCCTGTGCTGAGCTTGATCGACAGCTTAGTTGAGAGAGAGAGAGACAGAGAGAGAGAGTGGAGTGAGCGTGTGTGAATATACTGGCATAGAGCAGCAACCAGCACAACTCCCTTTCCTTATCTATCTCACCTTTATTTTATGCATAGTGCACTAGGGGACAAACACCTGGTTTAGTGAACTAGCCAGAGTAGGCGGTGTCTACTGTAGTAGTTAACTGCAGATATTTTTGCTTAGGCTTAATTCTTAATCCTTAATCTTAAGAACATAATAGTTATAGCTTACACTATAGGAATCAGCTACTTTGCCGTCTGCCACGGCGGACGGAAAAGGCATGAATGGCGGACGGCAAAGGTCTTTGTCGTTCGCCACAGACGGCAAACATGGACGACAAAGAAAGGTTCGGTAAAGAGCTACGTTGCCGTCCGCTTTTGGTGGCTGACGGCAAAGGGGCCTTTGCCATCAACAGTGGAGGTCAAAGAACACAGACGGCAAAAATTTCGCTGTTAGTCCGTTAGGTGGCTAACGGCAGGACTTTGCCGTCCGCCGCTGACGGCAAAATTCGTCCTGCCTTTGCCGTCCACCGCTGACAGCAAAATTCTTCCTGCCTTTGCCGTCTGCCACTGTAGGCAAACTGACTAAATGGGTCAGCTCCCAGGAAGCACAGTTGGCTGCCACATGCCTCAGTTGTCGTCCGCGGCTGTTGGCATATTGGCTCTTTTTTTCTATTTTTTCTGAATCCAACAATTTTCACAGCAAATATATATGACATATATAGATATATTTCACAGGGCTATTTAACAGCACATAAGTTTCATCGTACATACATATATAGTTCCATCCATTCATACATAGCAAGTTGCACATACACATAAGTTGCAACCATTAGGAAGTTGCACATACATATTACAATGCAAAGTTTCATCAAGATAGCAAGTTCCATCGTAGCAAGCTAGAAGAATACTAGAAGAGAATGAAATAAAAAAACACGCACTCCATCATAGCAAGCTAGCTTCCGAGAAGTGAATGAAATCTGCAAAATGGCAAATAAGAAAGTTAGGAAAAGGTGACTAGAAGAAGAAGACTTGAAGAAGAAGACTAGAAGAAGAAGCACGCTATCGTTTGTGAGGTAACTTAGGTGAAATGGATCGTTTATGAGCTAACTTAGGTAAAATGCATCATTTTAGAGCTAACATAGGTAAAATGGATCGTTTATGAGCTAACTAAGCTAATTATACCGTTTTTACATAAGTAAGCTAAGTACATGTCATTATTGAGCAAACCTAGTTAACTAACCATATTATAACTAACTTAGGTCATTTTGGTGGAAACAAAGCTAAGTATAGATCGTTTTAGAGCTAACTTTGGTAAAATGGCTGGTTTTGGAGGTCAGTAAGCTTATTAAGTCATTTTGGAGGAAAAGAAGCTAACTCTAGGTCATTAAGGTAAGCATATTGGAGGAAATAAAGCTAAGTCTAGGTCTTTATGCATTTGTTAAGTAAAAAACTAGAGAAACTTACCTTGATCATGGAGGTGTAGGAGCGGGCTGGCTCGTGCCAGTAGCTGGAGAAGGATCGTGTGATGCTTGTGTGGAGTTACGCTGCACCAAAGATCATTTCCAATGTTTCGTTAGCATGATGACACTCAAATGTTAAGACTAGCAAGTAACGTCCATTCAAATTAAACTCACCGTGGTCTCAGGAGAAATCTCTGAATCAATGGCTATGGAGCCACGGGACCTCCCGCCACTAGATATCATCACCTGCTCTGGATTGTAGGGAATCTGGCTCGGGTTAAACTCCTCCCCTTTCCTCGCCTTCCCCTTGACTTGCTTGTAAGAGGCAGTGTGGGCCATGGCATACATGTCGTACCCCTCTGGCACCTTATCCGTCTTATTGTAGCATGCCTAAAAGAGAGAAACAAAGTAAATTAGTAATTAAAGGGCTCAAGCTAGCATGATGAATGAATTGCATTAATCATGAAGCAAACCACATACCCAATTCCGCCCGAACTGATATAAGCTGGAGCTACCTTGATGGTGTGGCACACCTTCAATTTGGGCATGTTTTTCCTTGGCCTCAGTCGGCTCCCCTTCCATCTTTCAACACCTGCCATGACAAAGAGTAAACAAAATTAGTACAACATAAAAAAATACCGACATGAATAATAATATATATATCACTTAAGTGTATCATCTTCAAGTACAACATAAAAAAATTGAATACCTGACACTACTAATAATCTCGATCAGTATCATCAATAAATGCATAATCATCATCATCACTATAATCAATGATGGGCTCATAGGGTTCAGTGGCATCAACATGTGGAAGGCCACCTTTACGTAATCAGTCAAGCATTGACAGGTCATCCGCAGCAGTAACCTCTTCTTGTTCCGGCTCTTCTTATTCCTCCTCTAGGGTGATGTGGGATTCACTATCGCTGTCTACTTTAATGTTTTGGGGTGAAGTATACCGGTTCTTGAAACACTTTTTGGAAAGACATGTCTCTTGGAAGAATTCTCCTTCATATGTGCCTGGGTTAATGTGAGGTTCATAATCATCTTCCTTTGGGGGAGATAGTCTAGCACGTGGCGGCACTTCATAAACGACATCCCAACCTTTCAGATTTGGATTAGTTTGGCAGGCCCACGGTAGATAGAATACTTGGGTCGCCTGTTGAGCCTTAATATATACATCAGGACACATCTAAATGGGTGCTTTGGTTGATTTCAACTAGCCCTATATGTTCATGAGTCCTTCTAGTCTCCTTCGGCTGAAACCAATAACATTTGAAGACTATGACATTCGGTGGGTTTTCACCATAGAATAGAAGTTCATAAATTGCTTCAACTCTCCCATAATACTCGGTACCTCCTTCGCCGATAGCAGATACACAACAATTTGTAGACTTTTGGTCGGCCATAGATAGCTCTTTGCCATAGTTACGAAAGCGATACCCGTTGATGTCGTATTTGTCAAATGAATGGACCTTATAGTCAAAACCATTAGCGACTTGTCTCAATTCGGCGTCCATAGACCATGAATTAGCCTACAAGTTTAATATGAAAGGATTGTTGCATTACGCACAAATTAGCGAATGAAATGAACTTGTCTAATAGAATTTACCGTTTGTTTGAACCAAGAGATGAAACCGGGATAGCCGCCTCCTTGCTTTGCGAGAAGCTCATACTCTTCGATGGAATCCTTTTGGATCACCGCTCCATACGAGAATAGGGCGACGTATTGACTGTATGAAATGTCCAGGAATAAGAGCAGTTCAAAGGAAATAGAAGTTGCGAAACAATGTACCGAGAACTTACTCGATGTACGGCCGCACTTCTATCAGGTTGTTGAAGATATACAACGAAATGGTCTGCCATTCTTCGTTATCCAAAGATACTTGATTTGAAACACTGGCTGGTGCGAGATTCCCTTTGAATAGGCTGAGGTTGGATCCACCATTTTTAGGCTCGTCAGCATTGTACCGAGGCTTCGGATTATGCAAATGATGATTTTTGGTTTCGTAGTGTGCTGTCACGAAGTTTGCCGCCTCCTCAGTGATTAATGCCTCAGCCATCGATGCTTCAATTCTACGTTTATTTTTACATTTTTCTCGAAGCATCTTCTGCATCCTCTCAGTTGGGTAGCACCAACGATTTTGCACGGGCCCCCCAAATCTTGCCTCGGTCGGGAGATGCAAAATCAAATGCTGCATTGGATTAAAGAAGCCCGGTGGAAAGATCTTCTCTAACTTGTAGATCAACTCCGGCGCCAACTCTTCCATTTCTTCTAGCACGCAAGGCGATAGTTCTTTCGCACAAAGAACACGGAAGAAATAGCTGAGTTCTGCTAGTACTAGCCATTCATCCTCAGGTTGTGCAGAATAGGTTTCCAATGTTTGCTCCTTTTCCAGCCAGAATTCCAGGTGCCGGATGTCGTGGTTCTAAGTCTAACAGTAGTGTAGGGGGTACTAAGGAGAGGCAAGATCCTAGCTATGGAGTAGTTGTGCACACAAGTGTTTTACGAGTTCAGGCCCTTCTCGGAAGAAGTAGCAGCCCTACGTCTCGGAGCCCGGAGGCGGTCGACTGGATTATATGTGTGAGAGTTACAGGAGTGCAAACCCCTTTACCAGTGGAGGGGGTGGCTTATATAGAGGACGCCAAGACCACAGCCAGCCCACGTAGCGGAGGGTTAAAGTACATTAAGGTCAGGCGTTACTGGTAACGCCTTACAAAAAGTGTCATCATGACCATAAAGACTACTTAATTACAGACCGTTTGGATACAGAGTAGATCTTGTACTCCTGGTGGTCGAGTGAGTCTTCATGGTCGAGTGTCCTCATGTTCGTCGAGTGTCTTCTAGTCCGTCGAGTGGAGTTCCCTTTGGTCGATTGGAAGACGGCTTCTTCTAAAAGATGTCCTTCGGGAGGGTACCTTGGACAGGTCCATGACCCTACCCTAGGTACATGACTTCATCATTAGCCCCCGAATGGATCGAGGTTTGAGTGAGGCAGGAATTGGCAAACTTTTCGACCTGTTTCCTGGTGTTGTAAAGGTGTTTTGTTCTGGATTAATGACGTTCAAGTGAGGATGTCAACTTTCTTTCAGTCACCTTGATCCATTCTTCATATCTGTCGAGTGAACTTTATGAACTTGGAGATTTCCGAGCGACGTATCGCAAGAGATCTTCTGTCTGACAAGTTGCCCTGCGGTTAGCGGATTTAGTGGGATCTGAATTCTGGGAAGCGCGCGAAGCGGAGAAGACCGCGGTACTCGGATGGGATAAGGCAGAGGCGCCTCGATTCCCGCGCCTCCTTTTTCGCCACGTATCGCATGTGTGACTGTTTTGGGATTTGACAGGATTGCCCGGGCCTACCCGTCAGCCACTCAGAAGCGACTCCATATAAGGGACTGGGCGGAGGTTTTTGAATAGTGCTCCCTCATTTTCCCCTGCCTCGTCTCCAGATTCCCCCATTGCGTTCGCCAACTGCTCAGCACTGCCGCTCCTCTCCACCCTCGTCAGCGACAATGGTGAAGGAGAGGACGGCGGCTTTGGAGCGGGCGAAGAAGGCGACAGTGAAGGTGAAGGGGAGAGCGACCAGTCGAGGCGGATCCTCGTCGCGGTCCCGTCTGCCGCAAGGTTGGATCCAGGGTGATTGGATCCGCTCGACCATCACCCAAAAGGATCTCGACGACCTGGCCAGCGAAGGCCTGATTGCGCTCGGGGCGGTGAGGCTCCCGGGGACGAAGTGGCAGCCGCAGCCTCAGGAGGGTGAGTGTGTCCTTTTAGCGACTCATGTAGATCGTGGGTTCTCTCTGCCGCCGCATCCTTTCTTTCGAGGGTTTCTAAATTTCATCGGGGCTCAGCTTCACCACTTTACACCCAATTCCATTGCCTATCTCGCCGCTTTTGTATCTTTGTGTGAAAACTTCTTGGGTTATCGGCCGCACTGGTGCCTTTTCAAACACATATTCACCTGTCGTTCTCAGACGGTGAAGAAGGCCAGCCCCAATGACGAGAGAACTCAGGTAATCCAGATGTGTGGGGGTCTTGGGGTCCAGATGAGGAGTAAGAGCGCTTTCCCAGCTATGACCCTTCCCGAGTCAGTCAGAGGGTGGCAGTCGACCTGGTTCTACTGCCAAGACCAGCCGACGCCATGGTAGTCGACTGGGCTCCCTCCCTTCTCTATGAGTCGAGTGAACAAGCCATCATCTCTGAAAGTAGTTCCGGAGGAGAAGGCTCAAGTAAAAATGCTGATGGAGCGGGTAGTCCAGTTGATTCGTGACGTTGTGACTGGCATGGATCTTCTGGAGGTTTTCCTTCGGCGACGCATCCAACCACTCCAGTACCGGGGCCACCCGATGTGGTTGTATTCTCGTACTGAAGACACCACTCGGGTCCACCCAAAGGAGGTCGATAATGCCACACTAGACAGGTGGATGACTGCCATCACAGGGAACAAGGACAATCCTCGTGTAGCCAGGAGGATCCCACCACTCGACCAATCTTATGTGGCAGACAAGGTATGATGACTTTTCTCCGATTATACTCTCGTTCCGTCTATTCTGTTTCGTCGCGGACCAGTCGATTGACTTTTGTCTTGCTTGTTGTCTTTCAGGAGACCACTGAGTTGTATTCGATGCCCAACGGGGCGCAAGCGCAGGCCGAGGAGGAGGAAGGAAGTGGAGGTGAAAGTCAAGAGGAGTGGGAATCGGATGGTGATGACGGTGACGAAGAAGCAGGCTCTGATGAGGAGGAAGATGAGGAGGAAGAGGAGGAGGAAGTTGTGCCTCCCCGATCTGAAAGAAGGTCCAAGCTCTCCCACGACCCTGCGGTCGAACGCGGCAAGGGAGTCATGTCTGCTGGTCAATCGACGAAACGCTCTCGGACGACTTCACCGGCGCCAACTGAGAGGGCGTCGAAGCAACCCCGAGCGGCCCCGACAAAACCGGCGAAGGCCCTACCAAAGATGAGGATGGAGATTCCGACTGTTTCTGGGTAACAGCATAACTCATGTTTTTCCTATGGATATATTCTTGGTCGACTCAATCGCTGACCGACTGATTTTTGAAATCGTAGTGCTGCTACTTCTGATACTTCAGCCAGGCATGAGGATCAAGAAATGGAAGATGCTGCTACTTATCATCCTGGTATGATCTGCGCAGTTTCGCTTTTGGTCGATTGGATCTTTATTTTTGACTTTGAACTTCTTCTGCAGCTCCACCTAGCGTTGTCATCGATCTTCCTGACGATGACGATGAAGCGCCCCTAAGGCCGAGGAGGAGCAGGAAGGTGACTGTTGGCAAGGCTGCTCAGGTTGTGTTAGCACCTGAACCACTAATTCTAGAGGGGAGCAACGTTGCTCGAGCTACTGTGTCCTTTGCGGACCCGTTGACGGTTTCCCGCTCTTCGTCGTCGAGTGCTGATCCACCTTCTCTATTCTCCACCTACCACTTCCCGGAGGACCAAGCAAGCGCTGCCAAGGAAGCCATACGCCAGGCCGGGATTATGATGGAGCAGGTGAAGGCGACCCGAACCGCCAGCCAAGCAGCTTATGACGCAAGTTCAGCTCTCCAGAGTAATGTCCAGGTTAGTTAAACATCGACTGGAAATCTTGATGTTTGTCATGCACCCACTGGGTGTGTCAATTGGAATGTCAGGATTAGTGGGGGCACGCTGAGTGCACCCACTGGGTGTAGTCCCCGGGACTATGGTGGACTGCTGGCAGTCGACCGTAGTCTTTGTGTCTTAAAATTTCTCACTTTTACTTGTTTCACTCGAACTGGTTGAGTGGGATCATGGAACCAGTGGGGGCACGCTGAGTGCACCCACTGGGTGTAGTCCCCGAGACCGTGGTCGACTACTGGCAGTCGGCTATGGTCTAAATAATTCTTCGTTTTTTTGTCTAACTGCTGAAAGTTAGCTGCTTCCGGTCGACTGATCGACTCTGAGTCTAGCTGATAGAACTAGCGGGGGCACGCTGAGTGCACCCACTGGGTGTAGTCCCCGAGACTACAGTTGAATGTTTAGATTCAGTTGTAGTCTTAGAAATACTACGATTTTTCTCTTAGTCACTCGGAAGTGATCTGTGTTTGATGTCTGTCGACTGAACTTTCGCAGAAATCTTGTGACCTTGTTTCTCATTATACCGAGTTGGAGAACAAGCATATCTAGCTTGAACTTGACATGAAGCTTGTCCAAGAGAACTTCACAAAGTCGAAGGAGGAGGCAAAAGGTATGTTTGGTGAGAATCTTGACGACTGTCTTTGCTTCTTGCCTGTCCCCGGGTCTGATCTTATTGTGATTTTTGCAGAGAAACTGAAGGATGCTCTGAAGAAGAAGGATCTTGACCTCGCCGAGTCGCAGAAACGGCTTCGTACAAGACAAAACTTGCAGAAGAAAAGTTGGTTACTGTCAACAAACTTGAAGAGGAAAACACTAATCTGAAAGCTGCTCTCGACGTGGCCAACCAGGAAGTCACTCGACTGAAGAATGCCAATATGGTCCTGAGCGACAAAGCTGGCGAACTGGCGGGAAAGAAGAATGACTTGGAGGTTTATCTGGGAGGACTCGCCAAGAAGCTATTCCTCATGCTCGAAGGTAACTTGTTATATCCGACTGGTAATTACTGACTTACTGTAGGACCATTAGCTTATCCTCGAATCGTGTCCACAGAATTCTGCCAAAACTTTGAAGAGGAGACTAGTCGAGTGGAGACTGGCTTGGATCCCATCAACTCTCCGGTGAAAGATGAAACCGCTATGAACATGCTCCGCCTCGAGTCTCGCATTGCTGCAGTGGTCGACTACCTTGCAAGACTGAAAGCTGCAACATCGCGCATCGACACATCGCTCCGGCCAGAAGAAACGCTTCAGAACGACCTTCAGTCACTGATGACTCGACTGAACGAAGTTCCAAGTCGAGTGCAAGAATGGAAGAAGTCTTCCGCCAGGTGTGGTGCTGACGTTGCTCAGTCCTTAGTCCGCATCCACTGCAAGGAAGCGAGAGAAGACAAGCTGGTGTCTCTCAAGGTGGCCAACACTAGGAAGCATGACTTCCGTTCTTTCATGGAGACCTTCATCGCTGCTGCCACTCGGATCGCAGATGGGATCGACCTGGACGAGTTTGTTGCGCCTTCCAGCCCTCCACAGGAGGGGTAAAAAACTTCTATGCTTGATGATTTGAATTTGCCTCGGAATGCCGAGTGATTTTTGTAACCGATAAACCTTAGCAGGCTTGATGCCTGAGCACTTCTGGATCCGTAGGACGTTATCCGAACTTGATTTGCCATTGATATATGTTTGCTTCTGCTTTCGAACAACCATCTTCCTTGGGTTGGAATATATACTAGTATCTGTAATGCTCTTTTGCAGGTAGGAATGAAGCACAAATTGCAATCGACTTGTGCTCGTCATGTTTGGGCGAGCGCAGGGCTGCAACCAAGCCTCCGAGTGGGAAACTCGTTCTCCACTCGACCGGATTTCGAAACTTAGGCAAGCATTGGGCTGTAGCTAAGCCCCCGAGTGGGAGGTTTGCTCTCCACTTGGTAGGTTTTTTAGAAACTTAGGCGAGCACTGGGCTGCAGCTAAGCCCCCGAGTGGGAGGTTTGCTCTCCACTTGGTAGGTTTTTTAGAAACTTAGGCGAGCACTGGGCTGCAGCTAAGCCCCCGAGTGGGAGGTTTGCTCTCCACTCGGTAGGATTTTTAGAAACTTAGGCGAACACTGGGCTGCAGCTAAGCCCCCGAGTGGGAGGTTTGTTCTCCACTCGGTAGGATTTTTAGAAACTTAGGTGAGCACTGGGCTGCAGCTAAGCCCCCGAGTGGGGGGTTTGCTCTCCACTCGGTAGGATTTTTTACAAACTTAGCCGAGCACTGGGCTGCAGCTAAGCCCCCGAGTGGGAGGTTTGCTCTCCACTAGGTAGGATTTTTAGAAACTTAGGCGAGCACTGGGCTGCAGCTAAGCCCCCGAGTGGGAGGTTTGCTCTCCACTCGGTAGGATTTTTTACAAACTTAGGCGAGCACTGGGCTGCAGCTAAGCCCCCGAGTGGGAGGTTTGCTCTCCACTCGGTAGGATTTTGTTTAACTTAGGCGAGTACTTGGACTGCAGCTAAGCCCCCGAGTGGAAGGCTGGCTTACCACTCGGTAGGATTATAAAACACTTAGGCGAAACGGATTCGTAGCTAAGCCTCCGAGTGGAAGGCTGGCTTACCACTCAGTAGGATTATTAGAAACTTAGGCGAGGACTGGGATGCAGCTAAGCCCCCGAGTGGAAGGCTGGCTTACCACTCGGTAGGATTTTGTTTAACTTAGGCGAGTACTTGGACTGCAGCTAAGCCCCCGAGTGGAAGGCTGGCTTACCACTCGGTAGGATTTTGTTTAACTTAGGCGAGTACTTGGACTGCACCTAAGCCCCCGAGTGGAAGGCTGGCTTACCACTCGGTAGGATTTTCAAACACTTAGGCGAAACAGATTCGCAGCTAAGCCTCCGAGTGGAAGGCTGGCTTACCACTCGGTAGGATTTTTAGAAACTTAGGCGAGCACTGGGCTGCAGCTAAGCCCCCGAGTGGAAGGCTGGCTTACCACTCGGTAGGATTTTGTTTAACTTAGGCGAGTACTTGGACTGCAGCTAAGCCCCCGAGTGGAAGGCTGGCTTACCACTCGGTAGGATTTTGTTTAACTTAGGCGAGTACTTGGACTGCAGCTAAGCCCCCGAGTGGAAGGCTGGCTTACCACTCGGTAGGATTTTCAAACACTTAGGCAAAACGGATTCGCAGCTAAGCCTCCAAGTGGAAGCCTAGCTTACCACTCGGTAGGATTTTTTTTACAAACTTAGGTGAAACGGGTTCGCAGCTAAGCCACCCACTGGGGGACTGATTTATAAGAACAAAAGCAATAACAATCACTGGGGAAAATTATGAAACTCTTGTCTTTGAAAAATAAACTACAGAAGTACTTTTATTACAACTCATCCGAGTGAAAACTTAAGTATAAAAGGGGCGGAGCAGCTCCGCGTTCCATGCTCGGGGCTCGTCAATCTAGTGCTTGACATTGTAAAGGCGGTATGCTCCATTGTGGAGAACCTTGGTGACCATGAATGGACCTTCCCAAGTGGGAGCAAGCTTGTGTGGTTTCTGCTGATCCACTCAAAGAACTAAATCTCCCTCCTGGAAAGCTCGACTCTTCACGTTTCTGGCATGGAAGCGGCGCAAGTCCTGCTGGTAAATGGTCGATCGGATCAAAGCCATCTCTCTTTCTTCTTCTAGAAGGTCGACCGCGTCCTGTCGGGCTTGCTCTGCTTCAGCTTCGGTGTAGAGTTCGACTCGAGGTGCGTTGTGAAGCAGGTCACTCGGTAAGACTGCTTTAGCTCCGTAGACCAAGAAGAACGGAGTCCTCCCAGTCGACCGGTTTGGCGTGGTCCTTAATCCCCAAAGCACCGACGGTAGTTCGTCGACCCATGCACCAGCTGCGTGCTTGAGGTCGCTCATCAGTCGGGGTTTCAACCCTTTGAGAATTAAGCCATTTGCTCGTTTTGCTTGTCCATTCGACTGGGGGTGAGCGACTGAAGCATAGTCGACTCGTGTACCCTGAGATGTGCAGAAGTCTCTGAATTCCTCGGAGTCGAAGTTTGAACCATTGTCTGTGATGATGCTTTGTGGAACTCCATATCTGAATATCAACTCCCTGATGAAGCTGACGGCGGTGCCGGCACCCAGATTCTTGATGGGTTTAGCCTCAATCCACTTGGTGAACTTGTCGACTGCTACCAGTACATGGGTGTAGCTGCTTCTGCCTGTTCTCAATGGTCCAACCATATCCAACCCCCATACAGCGAAAGGCCAGACGAGTGGAATGGTCTTCAAGGCTGAGGCGGATTTGTGCGACATATTGGAGTAGAATTGACATCCTTCACACTTGTCGACTATCTATTTCGCCATCTCATTTGCTCTGGGCCAGTAAAAACCCGCTCGGTATGCTTTAGCCACGATGGTCCGAGAGGACGCATGATGGCCACAGGTCCCCGAGTGGATGTCGTTGAGAATCATTCGACCTTCTTCCGGTGTTATGCATTTCTGGCTGACTCCAGTCACACTTTCTCTGTACAACTGTCCCCTCATGACGGTAAAGGCTTTGCATCGGCGGACGATCTCTTGAGCCTCTTCTTCATTCTTGGGGAGCTCTTTCCTCAGAATATAGGCGATATAGGGCACTGTCTAGTCGGGAGTGATGACCAGGACTTCCATGATTAAATCGACCAGAGCTGGGACCTCGACTTCAGTCGGATCTGTGGTGCTTTTTGGCTGCGGGGCTTCCTCGGTGAAAGGATCTTCTTGAACCAACGGCGTGTGAACATGCTCCAAAAACACGCCACTCGGAATGGCTTCTCTTTTGGAACCTATCTTCCCCAAGTCATCGGCTGCTTGATTTTTCAGTCGGGGGACGTGATGGAGCTCTAATCCCTCAAATTTCTTCTCCAGCTTTCTGACTGCATTGCAGTAACCAGTCATGGATGGGCTTCTGACGTCCCACTCCTTCATCACTTGGTTGACCACCAAGTCCGAGTCACCGTAGACCATGAGGCGACAGACGCCGAGTGAAATGGCCATACGCAACCCGTACAAGAGTGCTTCGTATTCTGCTTCATTGTTGGAGGAATCAAAGTGAATCTGGAGTACATATCTGAGCTTATCTCCTCAGGGGGAAACCAAGACTACCCCGGCACCGGAACAATTCAGCATTTTGGATCCGTCGAAGAACATAGTCTAGTGCTTCGAGTGAACTTGGGTCGGTAACTGCTGTTCAGTCCACTCGGCGAGGAAATCTACTATTGCTTGGGACTTGATAGCTTTCTTTGCCTCAAATCTGATATCAACTGGAAGGAGTTCAATCGCCCATTTTGCCACTCGACCAGTTGCGTCTCTGTTTTGCAGAATCTCTGATAAGGGGGCGTCGGTGACGACTGTGATGATATGGTCAGAGAAGTAGTGAGCAACTTTCTTCGTGGTCATATAAATCCCATATACAGCTTCTGATAATGAGGGTATCGTTGCTTGGATGGGGTCAGGACTTCGGAAATGTAATATACTGGGCGCTGAACTTCGAAGGCTTTCCCTTCTTCTTCCCGCTCGACCATAAGTACAGTACTGACGACTTGTCATGTGGCTGCAATGTAAAGCAGCAAAGGCTCTTTGCTGATCGGGGCAGCAAGCACCGGCTGGGTGGAAAGCAGGGTTTTTAACTCTGCAAACGCTGCGTCAGCTTCAGGAGTCCACTCAAACTTGTCTGACTTCTTCATCAGTCGGTAAAGAGGCAATGCCTTCTCACCAAGACGAGAGATGAATCGACTTAAAGCGGCCAAGCAACCAGTAAGCTTCTGAACATCGTGCACACGCACAGGTCATTTCATTCGGAGTATTGTGCCTACTTTCTCTGGGTTTGCATTGATTCCTCGTTCGGAAACGAGAAAACCGAGTAACTTTCCACCAGGAACTCCGAATGTGCACTTGGATGGGTTAAGCTTGATATCGTACCTCCTGAGGTTGGCAAATGTTTCAGCGAGGTCAGTCAGCAGGTCGGAACCTTTCCGTGACTTGACCACAATGTCATCCATGTACGCTTCCACATTCTGGCTGATTTGAGTGAGCAAACACTTCTGAATCATCCTCATGAACGTGGCTCCGGCATTCTTGAGGCCGAATGGCATGGTGACATAACAGAAGCACCCGAATGGAGTGATGAAAGCTGTTTTGATCTCATCGGATCCAAACAGAGGAATCTGATGGTACCCGGAATAAGCGTCCAAGAAAGACAGTCGCTCACATCCCGCAGTCGAGTCGACTATTTGGTCGATGCGAGGAAGAGGAAAATGATCTTTTGGGAAGGCCCGATTGATATGCTTAAAATCGATGCACATGCGAAGCGAATTGTCCTTTTTGGGGACCATGACGACATTGGCGAGCCACTCGGAGTGGTAAATCTCTCGGATAAACTCTGCTGCTAGGAGCCGAGCCACTTCCTCGCCAATAGCCTTCCTTTTCTGGACGGCGGACCGTCACAGATGTTCCTTCACAGGTTTTGCCTTTGAATCGACTCGTAGATGATGCTCAGCCAGTCCCCTGGGTACACCCGGCATGTCAGAAGGTTTCCATGCAAAGATGTCCCAGTTCTCACGGAGGAACTGGATGAGCGCTTTTTCCTATTTGGGGTCGAGTGTTGTGGAGTTATGAGTCGGAGGAGCATTAGGGTCGGTCGGGTGGATGTGAATGGGTTTCGTCTCACCGGACGACTGGAACGCTGATTCCGTAGCAGGCTTTATGGCTCGCAACAAATCACTCGGGTCTGCATTCCTCTGGTGTTCCTGCCACTCTTCTGCCACCATCTGAGCATCGGCGATCTTTGAGCCTTTCTGGAAGCACTCTTCTGCCTTCTTGCGGTTACCAGTGATAGTGATCACGCCTTTAGGGCCAGGCATCTTTAGTTTGGGGTACATGTAACATGGTCGAGCCATAAAACTTGCATAAGCTGGCCTGCCCAAAATTGCATGATAGGCACTCTGGAAATCCACAACCTCAAATGTCAGCTTCTCTTTGCGGAAATTCTTTGAATCACCAAAAACCACGTCAAGAGCAATCTGGCCGAGTGATGCGGCCTTCTTGCCAGGGATGACTCCATAGAAACTCATGTTGCTTGTGCTCAGTATGGACAACGGAATGCCCATCCCTTTCAGTGTCTCAGCGTACAGTATATTCAAACTGCTGACGCCATCCATCAACACTTTGGTCAGTCGAGTGCCCTCGACAACTGGGTCGACCACCAACGCTTGCCTCCCAGGGGTGGCTATGTGCGTGGGGTGATCAGATTGGTTGAACGTAATGGCAGTCTGAGACCACTTCAGGTAATTGGGTGTTGACGGAGCAACCATATTCACCTCTCGGTTTATAACTTTCAGTCGGTTTTTGCTTTCAACATCAGCAAAAATCATCAGGGTGGAATTGACCTACGGATATTCCTCGTCACTGTCCTCCTTGTCCTCAACCTTGTCCGACTCTTTTTCTTTGTCCTTGGACTGCTTCCCTTGGAATTACTGTATCAAGAGTCGACACTGTCGAGTGGTATGCTTAGGGTAAATGAAGTTACCCTCTTCATCTTTCTTGGTGTGGATGTGACATGGCAAATCCATCACGTCGTTTCCTTCTTTATCTTTTACTTTCTTGGGGTTCCAAGGCCCCTTGGGCTTCCCCTTGAATTTTCCTTGATTCAAGACCAAGGCTTCTCCAGGAGCGGCTGGCTCGGCTTTACGCTTTTGCTTCCGACTGGAATTTCCGCCTCCGGTGTCCTAGGCGACTGATTTGTGCTTGCCGCTCCGGAGCCGATCCTCTTCCTCACCATTGGCATATTTGGTGGCTATTTCCATCATTCGACTCAGAGACATGTCTTCGGTTCGACCGAATTTCAGGCTTAGCTCTCTGTATTTTACGCCCTCCTTGAAGGCGCAAACTGCCTGGTGATCAGATACATTCTCTACTATGTGATGTAGTGTGATCCATCTCTGGATGTAATCCCTCAGAGTCTCATTCGACTTCTGCACACAAGATTGCAGCTCTGTCAGTCCCGCCAGTCGTTTGCACGTTCCTTCGAATGTCCTGACAAACACTCGGGAGAGGTCCTCCCACATGTAAATGCTGCTGGGTGTCAACTGATTCAGCCATGCCCTGGCTGACCCTTCCAACATGAGAGGCAGATGCTTCATGGCCACCTCGTCATTTCCGCCGCCGATCTGAACAGCCACTCGGTAGTACTCAAGCCAAGTATCAGGCTTGGACTCACCGTTGAACTTGCTGACTCCAGTCGCCAACCAGAAGTTGGGAGGAATCACCGCGGCTCTGATGGCTCTGCTGAAACACTCTGGTCCGGAGACATGCACTCGGCTGCTGGTGGGTACATCTCTGTCATTACCCTCTCTGTGGGCTCTGTTCCGGTCGACCAAACCTTGAACGATGATGGATCTCGCATCAAAGCCTGGTTCCTTGGGGTCGACTGGAATCCTTCGCCCGCCACTATGCTGGCGTCTGTCATCCTGTTGTCGAGGCATATATGATCCACCTCTTGGGGGAGGAGTGGGCACTCGACGTCGATCGTTGCGATCAAATCAGTGATCATACTGCTCATAGTTCCTGTACTGATCGTGCTGGTCGCCATGCGCTTCACGCCTCGGGGGTGATCTGGGGCTATGAGCCGACTGGACCGTATTCGCTGCCACGGATCTGCTATGAATCCTGTTCTGCGACTGCGACACAGCCGAATTCTGATCTCCTACTGACCAGAGTAAATCCCTGATCTGCATCAAGCCTCTGCCAGCCTCTGACTGGGAAGGCTGAATCGACTTTGCTATACGGGTTGCAGCTGCCAAATTCTGAATCGGAGTGCGGTATACCTGAGTCGGAGGTTTAAAGAGTTGGCGCCGACTGGAGTCTGGAATCTGTTGCCGCGCGTGCTCGTCGAGTGCCCGCTGAAGGTTCTCCAGTCGAGTGCGCTCAGCCAGGTTGGCCAAGCGCGCATCCTCTAAGGCGCGAGCCTCCGGGGTTTCTCCAACGATCGGAGTATGAAGCGCATCCATGTTCCGGCGGCGAAGCTCTTCCCTCTGCTGCGAGTTGAGGAGCTCGGGGCGGTATTCCTCATGGTCATGCGACGGATCGCCTCCGCCGTTGCCTCCCTCGGTGCCAGGAAAGCCGGGGGGAACATGCGGCCCATTGACCATCAGGACCTCCACCGCCGGATCACTGCTGTCGCACTCGGATGCAGTCTCTGCGGAGCCATTCGACAGGTCGAACAGGCCGTAGAGAGATTCGTCGGGCTCGATTGCCGCAACTTGGGCAGTGGTCGACTGGCGAGCCACTGCGTGCCTCACCCACCGCTGAAGCCTCGACCGACCGGAGCGCTTACGCCGGCGGGAATCTGGGAGGGAGGATGACACGAAAACCGGTCGATACTGAGTCAACGGTTGCCGCAGAAGGACGCCATGGACGCACGGTCGAAAGTGCATAGCTCCGCGGACTGGGAGCGCATCCACGTCGAGCGGAGCCTCCTGCAGCCAGGCAGAGTCGTCGGCGACGAATGTGAGCGCGCCGAGATGGATCTCGCGGCCCTCAACCAGAACTCCACCTGAAACCATGATGGTGGGAATCGGAAAAATTGTAACTTCTCCAATAGGTCGCTAAGACACCTGCCCCACGGTGGGCGCCAACTATCGTGGTTCTAAGTCTGACAGTAGTGTAGGGGGGTACTAAGGAGAGGCAAGATCCTAGCTATGGAGTTGTTGTGCACACAAGTGTTTTACGAGTTCAGGCCCTTCTCGGAAGAAGAAATAGCCCTACGTCTTGGACCCCGGAGGCGGTCGACTGGATTATATGTGTGAGAGTTACAGGGGTGCGAACCCCTCTACCAGTGGAGGGGGTGGCTTATATAGAGGACGCCAAGACCCCAGCCAGCCCACGTAGCGGAGGGTTAAAGTACATTAAGGTCAGGCGTTACTGGTAATGCCTTACATAAAGTGTCATCATGACCATAAAGACTACTTAATTACAGACCGTTTGGATACAGAGTAGATCTTGAAATCCTGGTGGTCGAGTGAGTCTTCATGGTCGAGTGTCTTCATGTTCGTCGAGTGTCTTCTAGTCCATCGAGTGGAGTTCCCTTTGGTCGACTGGAAGACGGCTTCTTCTAAAAGATGTCCTTGGGGAGGGTACCTTGGACAGGTCCATGACCCTACCCTAGGTACATGACTTCATCAATGTATAGATCGCAGCTCTCTCGAAAACATGCATTGAAGGAAACAACAAAAAAAACTTTTTTTAGGTGCAGCTCACTTGTTTCATTGCCGCAGTGATCTTCTCTCTCCCAATGGTTCACTATGTTGTCGAGTGCAAAAACAAATTGGAAAAGTTTATTTTTTTTAGTGTAGCTCACTCTGTTGTTGTGTGCAGTAGAAAGAAAATTGAAAAAATAAAAATTGATGCGCTCACTCTGTTGTTGTGTGCAGTAGAAAGAAAATTGGAAAAGTTTATTTTTTTAGTGCAGCTCACTCTATTGTCGTGTGCAGTAGAAAGAAAATTGGAAAAAGAAAAATTGATGCGCTCACTCTATTGTTGTGTGCAGTAGAAAGAAAATTGGAAAAAGAAAAATTGATGCAGTGCACTCACCTCGTCCCTGCAGTACCAACGCTCGACATGAAGTGCACTCCACCTCGTTTGGGAAAATTTACGTCCCACAAAAAAATCCATGCAGTGCACTTGCCCTTCTAATGAAGTGCGGTATTTCCTCTGAAGCAGTGCGTTCTTCTTTCCCCGTTCGAGAAAAAATACGTCTAAAAAAAAAGAAACCATGCAGTGCACTTGCCCATCTAATGAAGTGTGGTATTTCGTCTGAAGCAGTGCGTTCTTCTTTCCTCGTCCGAGAAAAAATATGTCTAAACAAAAAGAAACCATGCAGTGCACTTTCCCATTTGATGCAGTGCGGTATTTTGTCTAAAGCAATGCGTTCTTTTGTCCGATGCAGTAAATATGACGATTTTGATCTCGCGAAGAACAGAGTGTCCGCTTTTCGATAAAATCGAAACTGCTCTTAAACCATAAGGAATTAGAGAGAGTGTTCTACGTGAAAAAGTTGCGTCTCGTCAATATCTTTCCAACGGCGTATGATTTGAATTATTCCGACCAGCCATTCGTAAACATTTCACGAAAAAACAGCCGCTGCGTCTCGAAGTCAGCCGCACGATTTTCAAAATGAACTAAAAACCGTAAGGAATCTCAAAACCATTTCAACATCTGAAAGTTGCGCCTTGTCCGTAGCTTTCCAACGGCATATCATACGTATCGTTTCGACAAACGGTTAGAAAACTGGAGCGAAAACAGTACCAAAAATTTCAAAAAATTTGAAAAACAGAGTTCCGCGATTTAGTAAATTTGAAACTGCTCTTCAACCGCAACGAATTAGAGAAAAATTAATATATGAAAAAGATGCGCCTCGACGATATCTATCCAACGGCGTATCATTTGCTTCGTTCCGACAAGCGGTTTAGAAGAAATCGCGAAAATACGCTCGCTGCCACTCGTCGTCCGCCGCGCCGTTTTTGAAACTGCTCTTAAACCGCAAGGAATCTCGAAACGTGTTCAACATGGCGAAGTTGCGCCTAATCCATAGCTTTCCAACGGTATATTATATGCCTCATTCTGATAAACGGTTAAAAAACTAGAGCGAAAACAGTACCAGAAAAACACTGCATGCAATTTATTTTTGACACGAAGTTCACTAGTCTCTATTGCAGTGCTCGTCGTCAAAATGATGCAGTGCGCTTCTGTTGAACGTGCAGTGGCGAAGTGGTGTGCAGAATAGTTATTCTGCTAATATTAGCAGAATAGACCGTTTGTATATATATATAGGGTGAGACTATTCTACAAACCCTCTAGAGTTCCTAAATAAGGTTATTCAGCAACCACCCCCCACTCCTACCTGTTTCTTTTCCCGAAGGAAGCGAGCGAGCGAGCTCCGGTCTGCCGTCGGCTGCAGCGCCACCACCTCTTACATGTTCCTTCCTCAGGCGCGCAGCGAGCGGAGCAAGTGAATAAAGGCACCACCAGCGACCACCTCTTCACTTTTCTCTGTCGACCCGATCAGGATCGGGATCGTGCCCCGCCGCGTGAGCCCGTTCCCCTCCTACTCCGGCTGCCTGCCTCGCCCACCTCGAGCTTATTGCCTCCCTGCACCTCCCCGTGCCCCACCTCTCTCCCTCCCAGTGCCGATTTGTGCCATAGCTCTCTGCCTCCCTACGCCACGCCTCATCCTGACAGACCACCTTCCCCGGTCATAGCCCCCGATGTGCTCATCCCCTTGCCGCCAAGCCACACAACCCGGGCTCGCCCTCGCTGTCTGCATCGGCTCCGCCCTGACTTCGTGGAGCCACGCGGGAGCACGGGCACCATGATGACTGTATAGCAGCTACCCCTGCTGCTCCAGCGATGACCACCACGAGCCTGACCATGCTCCCTAGTAGTGGACCTGCCTGCCACAGCCGTGCACATCTCTCGCTCCACCTACAGCCACCGGTCGGTGCCCCTCTTCACCAGCATCCTCTCTCCAGCCTGGCTCCCATCCACGAGATCTGACTGATGGACTCGTCATCGCCACGCGGTGGCCTTTGCCATGCTCCTCCCACGGTGGCCTGATTCTCCCCATCACCACCCAGCCAACCCCCTCCACCCTTGCCTCCAGTGCCACCACGACCCCGACCTCATGCTAGGTTGGCCATGGCCATGGCGACCGAGGACGCCGACCCTCTTCCCTTGCTCCCCAAATTGCCGGTTGTTGCTTCCCTCTACCCCCTGTCTGGCACACGACTCTGTGGTTCCTCCCCTACCTCTAGGTTCCTCCCCTGCCTCTAGATCCATGGCTTCCATATCTCTGCTTCAACGACCTTATGCAGTTAGCTTAATTGAAAAATAGAAGTTAACCCAGCCCACCTATGCAGGTAGCTTTACCTGAAAAATGGTGAATTTAATTTCCCTAAACCAGCCGGCCTCACTTCAGGCGTCGAGCAGCATCAACTTCCCCCCAACGTAGTTAGCATTTTTTAACTATACATGGTTGTTCTCTCTGAAAAATACTAGTATGCATTGGTAGCGGTTGTGTATAGTTCAACAGTTAATAGTTTATAGTTTCTGAAGTTCTCAAATCTGGTACTTTCTGTTTGTGTTTTGACTGTTACGTATAGTTTCAGCAGTTAGCCATTGCTATTAAGGAATATACTTTGAGAAGAACAAACACCAGTTATAAAAAATGTTTCATTGCACCGTCAATGACGGGTGAGATGGCAGCACCCATCGAGTTCATTTGGTTCAGTTTTTATAGTGCAGTTAAGAGTATTAGTGCTTACAGTTATTGAGTAAAAAAGGAAAAGACAAGCAATGTGAAAGAATCAGATTGCGTGTGGTAGAGAGAAGTTCCTTCATTTTTTTCGAAGTGCACTGCAATACTTGTTACTTTGTGCACCATAAGTAAAACTAGATAATTTTATGGAAATGTTGTTGGATCCTCCAGGATCATATTAGCATAAGTTTGAGCCACAAACTAATTGGGATATGTATGTTACCTTGATCACCAGGTCCTGCCATCTCCTTATTCTAATTCTCCACCACCACCAGCTTGATCTAGTGGCTATGTTCTGTCTTTCCCAGTGCTCCTGTGCTGAGCTTGATCGACAGCTTAGTTGAGAGAGAGAGAGACAGAGAGAGAGAGAGAGTGGAGTGAGCGTGTGTGAATATACTGGCATAGAGCAGCAACCAGCACAACTCCCTTTCCTTATCTATCTCTCCTTTATTTTATGCATAGTGCACTAGGGGACAAACACCTGGTTCAGTGAACCAGCCAGAGTAGGCGGTGTCTACTGTAGCAGTTAACTGCAGATATCTTTGCTTAGGCTTAATTCTTAATCCTTAATCTTAAGAACATAATAGTTATAGCTTACACTATAGGAATCAACTACTTTGCCGTCTGCCACGACGGACGGCAAAGGCATGAATGGCGGACGGCAAAGGTCTTTGTCATTCGCCACGGACAGCAAACGTGGACGGCAAAGAAAGGTCCGCTAAAGAGCTACGTTGTCGTCCGCTTTTGGTGGCTGATGGCAAAGGGGCCTTTGCCATTAGCAGTGGAGGTCAAAGAACACAGACGGCAAAAATTTCGATGTTAGTCCGTTAGGTGGCTAATGACAGGACTTTGCCGTCCGCCGCTGACGACAAAATTCGTCCTGCCTTTGCCGTCCACCGCTGACGGCAAAATTCTTCCTGCCTTTGCCGTCTGCCACTATAGGCAAACTGACTAAATGGGTCAGCTCCCAGGAAGCACAGTTGGCTGCCACGTGCCTCAGTTGCCGCCCGCGGCTGTTGGCAAAGAGGCCATTGCCGTCGGTGGCGGACGACAAAGAGCCTGCATATTGGCTCTTTTTTCTATTTTTTCTGAATCCAACAATTTTCACAGCAAATATATATGACATATATAGATATATTTCACAGGGCTATTTAACAGCACATAAGTTTCATCGTACATACATATATAGTTCCATCCATTCATACATAGCAAGTTGCACATACAGATAAGTTGCAACCATTAGGAAGTTGCACATACATATTACAATGCAAAGTTTCATCAAGATAGCAAGTTCCATCGTAGCAAGCTAGAAGAATACTAGAAGAGAATGAAATAAAAAACAGGCACTCCATCATAGCAAGCTAGCTTCCGAGAAGTGAATGAAATCTGCAAAATGGCAAATAAGAAAGTTAGGAAAAGGTGACTAGAAGAATAAGACTAGAAGAAGAAGACTAGAAGAAGAAGCACGCCATCGTTTGTGAGGTAACTTAGGTGAAATGGATCGTTTATGAGCTAACTTAGGTAAAATGCATCATTTTAGAGCTAACATAGGTAAAATGGATCGTTTATGAGCTAACTAAGCTAATTATGCCGTTTTTACATAAGTAAGCTAAGTACATGTCATTATTGAGCAAACCTAGTTAACTAACCATATTATAACTAACTTAGGTCATTTTGGTGGAAACAAAGCTAAGTATAGATCGTTTTAGAGCTAACTTTGGTAAAATGGCTGGTTTTGGAGGTCAGTAAGCTTATTAAGTCATTTTGGAGGAAAAGAAGCTAACTCTAGGTCATTAAGGTAAGCATATTGGAGGAAATAAAGCTAAGTCTAGGTCTTTATGCATTTGTTAAGTAAAAAACTAGAGAAACTTACCTTGATCATGGAGGTGTAGGAGCGGGCTGGCTCGTGCCAGTAGCTGGAGAAGGATCGTGTGATGCTTGTGTGGAGTTACGCTGCACCAAAGATCATTTCCAATGTTTCGTTAGCATGATGACACTCAAATGTTAAGACTAGCAAGTAACGTCCATTCAAATTAAACTCACCGTGGTCTCAGGAGCAATCTCTGGATCAATGGCTATGGAGCCACGGGACCTCCCGCCACTAGATATCATCACCTGCTCTGGATTGTAGGGAATCTGGCTCGGGTTAAACTCCTCCCCTTTCCTCGCCTTCCCCTTGACTTGCTTGTAAGAGGCAGTGTGGGCCATGGCATACAGGTCGTACCCCTCTGGCACCTTATCCGTCTTATTGTAGCATGCCTGAAAGAGAGAAACAAAGTAAATTAGTAATTAAAGGGCTCAAGCTAGCATGATGAATGAATTGCATTAATCATGAAGCAAACCACATACCCAATTCCGCCCGAACTGATATAAGCTGGAGCTACCTTGATGGTGTGGCACACCTTCAATTTGGGCACGTTTGTCCTTGGCCTCAGTCGGCTCCCCTTCCATCTTTCAACACCTGCCATGACAAAGAGTAAACGAAATTAGTACAACATAAAAAAATACCGACATGAATAATAATATGTATATCACTTAAGTGTATCATCATCAAGTACAACATAAAAAAATTGAATACCTGACACTACTAATAATCTCGATCAGTATCATCAATAAATGCATAATCATCATCATCACTATAATCAATGATGGGCTCATAGGGTTCAGTGGCATCAACATGTGGAAGGCCACCTTTACGTAATCGGTCAAGCATTGACAGGTCATCCGCAACAGTAACCTCTTCTTGTTCCGGCTCTTCTTGTTCCTCCTCTGGGGTGATGTGGGATTCACTGTCGCTTTCTACTTCAATGTTTTGGGGTGAAGTATACTGGTTCTTGAAACACTTTTGGAAAGACGTGTCTCTTGGAAGAATTCTCCTTCATATGTGTCTGGGTTAATGTGAGGTTCATAATCCTCTTCCTTTGGAGGAGATAGTCTAGCACATGGCGGCACTTCATAAACGACATCCCAACCTTTCAGATTTGGATTAGTTTGGTAGGCCCACGGTAGATAGAATACTTGGGTCGCCTGTTGAGCCGTAATATAGACATCAGGAACATCTAAATGGGTGCTTTGGTTGATTTCAACTAGCCCTATATGTTCATGAGTCCTTCTAGTCTCCTTCGGCTGAAACCAATAACATTTGAAGACTACGACATTCGGTGGGTTTTCACCATAGAATAGAAGTTCATAAATTGCTTCAACTCTCCCATAATACTCGGTACCTCCTTCGCCGATAGCAGATACACAACAATTTGTAGACTTTCGGTCGGCCATAGATAGCTCTTTGCCATAGGTACGAAAGCGATACCCGTTGATGTCGTATTTGTCAAATGAACGGACCTTATAGTCAAAACCATTAGCGACTTGTCTCAATTCGGCGTCCATAGACTCTGAATTAGCCTACAAGTTTAATATGAAAGGATTGTTGCATTACGCACAAATTAGCGAATGAAATGAAATTGTCTAATAGAATTTACCGTTTGTTTGAACCAAGAGATGAAACCGGGATAGCCGCCTCCTTGCTTTGCGAGAAGCTCATACTCTTCGACGGAATCCTTTTGGATCACCGCTCCATACGAGAATAGGGCGACGTATCGACTGTATGAAATATCCAGGAATAAGAGCAGTTCAAAGGAAATAGAAGTTGCGAAACAATGTACCAAGAACTTACTCGATGTACGGCCACACTTCTATCAGGTTGTTGAAGATATACAACGAAATGGTCCGCCATTCTTCGTTATCCAAAGATACTGGATTTGAAACACTGGCTGGTGCGAGATTCCCTTTGAATAGGCTGAGGTTGGATCCACCCTTTTTAGGCTCGTCAGCATTGTACCGAGGCTTCGGATTATGCAAATGACAATTTTTGGTTTCGTAGTGTGCTATCACGAAGTTTGCCGCCTCCTCAGTGATTAATGCCTCAGCCATCGACGCTTCAATTCTATGTTTATTTTTACATTTTTCTCGAAGAGTCTTCTGCATCCTCTCAGTTGGGTAGCACCAACGATTTTGCACGGGCCCCCCCAATCTTGCCTCGGTCGGGAGATGCAAAATCAAATGTTGCATTGGATTAAAGAAGCCCCGTGGAAAGATCTTCTCTAACTTGCAGATCAACTCTGGCGCCAACTCTTCCATTTCTTCTAGCACGCAAGGCGATAGTTCTTTCGCACAAAGAACACGAAAGAAATAGCTGAGTTATGCTAGTACTAGCCATTCATCCTCAGGGATGAAGCCACGCAACATCACCGGCATTACCCGCTCAATCCATATGTGCCAATCATGACTCTTGAGACCAAATATCTTCAATTTATCAAGACTCGCTCCCCTCTTTAGATTCGCTGCATACCCATCGGGGAACATCAACTGCATTTTCACCCACAAGATAATTTCCCTCATAGCTGGCCTTCCAAGATTGAACCATGCCTTTGGCTTCGTCCAGTTCTGCTTTCCTTTCGGTTCTTTCATGTTTTGTAACGGCCTATCACATAGCGCCTCCAGATCGACTCTAGCCTTAGTATTTCCTTTGACTCCCCATCTATGCCAAACAATGTACCAAAAAGTGCCTCGGCGATATTCTTCTCAGTGTGCATCACATCGATGTTGTGTGGGCAAAGGAGGTCTTTGAAGTAAGGCAGATCCCATAAGCATGTTTTGTGAGTCCAGGCGTGCTCATAATTATACCCCTTGAGGTACCCTGGACGCTCTGGATCTGGATCGAGAGCGTTTAACTGATCCAGGGTCTGTTGGCCTGTCAATGCAGGTGGTGTAGAGTTTTTTACAACTCTACCTCTGATGAAGTTCTTCTTGTCTTTCCTGAACTTATGGCGAGGATCCAGGAACTGTCTATGCATGTCGAAGCAAGAAAACTTGCGACCGGCCTGAAGCCAACGAAACTCAAGAGCTCCCTTGCATGTGGGACACGGGAACCTTCCATGCACACACCAGCCAACGAATAGCGCATACGCCGGCACGTCATGCATCGAGTACATGTACCAGACACGCATTATGAAGTTTCGTTTGCTATAGGCGTCGTATGTCTTGAACCCATTATCCCAGGCTTCTTGCAATTCGTCCTTAAGCGGCTGCATGTACACATTCATATTTTTCCCCGGATAGTTGGGCCCTGGAATTATCAACGTCAGGAAAATGTTCTTTCTTTGCATAATCTGTCGGGGGGGGGGGGGAGATTGAGTGGAAAGACAAATATGGGCCAACAATTGTATTGGGATGCCGTCATACCAAACACACTGAACCCATCCGTGCTGATGCCGACTCGAGGATGCCTCGGATCTGCCGCTTTGTCAGCATGTAATTCATCAAACTTTTTCCACGCAACACCATCCGATGTGTGTACCATCATCAGATTCCCATCTGCATCTAGTTCGGTTCTTTTGCCTGTTTTGTGCCATGTCATCTGTCTGGCCGTCTCTTCGACCATGAAAAGACGTTGAAGTCTTGGTATGATTGGCATATACCGAAGAACACTAACGGGGATTTTGGTCTGTGTCTTCTCACCCATACCGGTGTCTACCACAATATACCTGGAAGACTTGCAAATGGGACAATAGTTCAAGTCCGCATAGTCAAGCCTAAATAAGGCACATCCTTTCTCACAGGCATGTATCTTCTCATAGGGCATCTTCAGTGCACGGAGGATTTTGTCCGACTGGTACAGGTTTGCAGGCATTACATGGCCTTTGGGTAGAAAGCGTCCAAATACTATCATAATTGCGTCGTAGCATTCTCTGCCCAAGTTGAACTGAGCCTTCAGAGCCATTACTTGTGAGATGGCATCCAACTGACAAAGCTCAGTGTGCTCGTGGAGCGGACGTTTTGAAGACTCCAACATTTCATTGAAGGCCTTTGCAGATTCCTCCATCTCCTCGTCCGAATCCCGAGCATCATCATAGTCTTGCATCATGTTTTCCATACCGGTACCATGCTCGTCGGTGTGAGGACGATCCACCTTACCTCGGTCACGTTGGGCAGACTCACCATGAAATGTCCACACCGTATAATCGGGCGTAAAACCATTCTTCTGCAGGTGTTTGCCCATTTCAGCCTCTGTCCTCTTTTCCCAATTGCCGCACCGGAAACAGGGGCACAGGTTTTTCCTCTAGCCATTTGCAAATGCGGCTTTTACAAACCCCTTGGTTTTTGTGAACCATTCAGCGCTCCATTTATTCTAACCAGCGTGACCAGTATACATCCACGCACGATCACTCATCTTGACTTTCAGAGCTACTGGACACACAACAATTATATATATAATTCACCATGTATATATTCATCAGTTGATCTACTTTGTCAATTTTATTAGGTCCATGCAACCTACACTCTAATAGGTAATGATAGGTCCTAATCCCACCTGAGTATGTGTAGATTGGGTTCATTTTCCCATGCTATGCTCCGGATCCGACGCAAAATTTCGGCAGCACCTCCCCACAGTTCTCCTGATACACGTCTCTGCAATAAACAGAGAGGATGTGTACCCGGAGAACAACAAGGGAGGCACTAACGAAATTTATGCGTCTGATCCGGAGCAAAGCATATGGGAATATGAACCCAATCTACACATACTCGGGCTGTCTATGGATAGCGTTGGACAATTCGGAAGAATCAAGGTTATAAATATGCAAATGCATGCATATTTATAATTATGATGCTTTCGAACGGGAGACACATATTGGTTATGCATACTGATGATTCAAGACACATATATAGCTAGCTATCAAATTTCATCGGCACGAACACCTAAACAGAGCAAATAATTAACGGGGAGGAGGACATGTCATTTGTGCTCACCCACGAACGAAGGGGCAGAGCTCGTCAAACGCACGGCGAGGTCGTCGAACACCAAACCTCACAGCGGTGAAACAACTGCACATTTAAATCAACCCGATCAACACAATTATATATGGTGTTTTTCATAACAAAATCGAAAAATATATGACCTAACTAATAATTCACAAATATAAGAACCCTTCGGCCTCGGGGGGTCGGGTGTCGGGGTGTCTGGGTGTCGTGTCGGGGTCGGGGTGTGGTGTCGGGGTCGGGGTGTCGGGGTCAGGGGTCAGGGGGTCGGGGTGTCGGGGTCGGGGTGTCGGGGTCAGGGGTCAGGGGGTCGGGGTGTCGGGGTCAGGGGGTCGGGGTGTGGTGTCGGTGTCAGGGCGTCGGGGTGTTTCCTTCTATCCTTCTTCTTCTTTCTTTCTTTCTCTTCTTCTTCTTCTTTCCTTTCTTCTTCATCTTCTTTCATCTTTTTTCTACTTTTTTACTTCTTTTCGTTTCTTCTTTTCTTCTTCTTCTACTTCTTCTACTTCTTTTCTTCTTCTTCTTTTTTCATCTTTCTACTACTTCTACTACTTCTAATTCTTTTCTAACACTAACACTAACACAATCTAGCACTAACAATTAAACAACATTTTTTTGAAAAATCAGAAGAAAAAAATGTAGTAGTCCCTCACCGGAGAAATGGGACGGTCGGCAGGGGGCACCGGGCGGCGGGGGCGGCGCCGGGCGGCAGGTGGCGGGGCGACGGGGCGTCGGCGGGTGGGGTGGGGGCGGAGGGGTGGTGGGGCGACGGGCCAGGGGTGCGGGGGCGAGGGCGGCGCCGGGCGGAAGGGGCGACGCCGGGCGGCGGGGCGGGGGCGGTGCCGGGCGGCGGGAGGCGGAGGGGTGGTGGGGCGATGGGGCGTCGGCGGGTGTGGTGGGGGCGGAGGGGTGGTGGGGCGACGGGCCAAGGGTGCGGGGGAGGGGGCGGCGCCGGGCGGCGGGGGCGGGGTGGATCTAGCTAGGGGGGCGTCGGGGAGGAGAGAGGATGAGAGGAAGAGAAGAGAGATAACGGGCGGGGGGTGGCGTCCGTTAGTTACTCGGCTCTTTGCCCTCCGCCGCTCTTTGCCGTCCGTCGTTTTCTCTCTTTGCCATCCGCTAGCAGACGGCAAAGAGGTGGGACGTTATGTTTTTTTTAAACGGGCGGCGCCGGGCGGCGGGGGCGGGGTGGATCTAGCTAGGGGGGCGTCGGGGAGGAGAGAGGAAGAGAGGAAGAGAAGAGAGATAACGGGCGGGGGTGGCGTCCGTTAGTTACTCGGCTCTTTGCCGTCCGCCGCTCTTTGCCGTCCGCTGTTTTCTCTCTTTTCCATCCGCTAGCAGACGGCAAAGAGGTGGGGCGTTATGTTTTTTTTAAACGGGCGGGTGGGTGGGGCCACCTCCCTCTTTGCCGTCAGCTGGCGGACGGCAAAGATTCTTTGCCGTCAACTGGCGGACGGCAAAGAAATGGTGCATGGCAAAAAGCTTGTTTGCCTTCTGCCGTTTCTTTGCCGTCGACTTTTCAGGGGCTGATGGCAAAGAGCTTCTTTGCCGTCCCCTAGCGGACGGCAAAGATCTGGCAGATGGCAAAGTAGCTGATTCCAGTAGTGTTAGTTTTTAAGATCATCATTTACAACAAATGTATCATGTCACTGTCCGTGACTTCCTCTTTTTTAAGTCCACATTTTGTTGGTGGCTCGGTTAACTCCTGGGGTTTCAGCAGTTATGTATAAAAACATAGAAAAGCCCAGGGAAATTAACTTTGGAATTTCTGCAGTTAACTAAAAAACCCATAAAGAGTATAGTTCATTATTGAATAAAATAAAATGGCAGTTTACTTAGAAATTTGCAGCAGTTGTTCTATGGTTTTTTCAGCACAAAAGGTCTGATCATATAAGCGAAGACAACTCTTAGCTTTTAGATGTTGTGGTGGTTCACTTTGGGGTAGCAGTTAGCAAAAACAACAGTTAGTTTAAAAAAACTTTTTTACTCAGAGAAACCATCAGTTAGCTAGAGTCCAGCAGTTATCTTGTGCCTTCAGGTTTAGTTCGGCTCTCCTAAAAAACTCATGTCTAGAAACATCATACAGAACTTTGGTTTGAAAGTGCACATGTATCAAAAGAGCACTGTATGTATAAAAAAGGAAGAGTTACTTGCGCCAGCCAAGTAGTTCCATAGCCGGAAACACTTGCAATCCACTTGCTAAAAGAAATTGCTACTTGGCTTGCAAGGTACGTAGTAGGTTCGGTTTAGTTAACTACTAGTACTTCATGAAGATATGCTATAAAAAAGGAGTGGTTAACTTCCGTTCAGTTAATTAACATTGGTTGACTTTCAGTCCATTAACTTCATGTAGCAGCAGTACATATGAAAAGATGCACCAAATTAACTGAGCAAATATGCCAGTTAACTTTGGGACTTGCAGAAGTTTCCTAAAGAAATTAAAACAGTTCAAAGACGAAGTTTCACTACTTAAAAAATTGGTTCTATTCGACCGGGCAACAAATTCATCTTTAAAAAAGGAAAAAGTTAACTCCAACATGGCAAAGGATGCTCATGCCTCATGGTCGTCACTGATGGAGATCTCGTGCTCCCAATCGCCAGCCACCTCCATCCTTGCCTCGGGTGCCATCCTCTATTGACCTGCTGCTCCACTAGCACCGCCCCTCCAGGGCTAGCCCTCTCCAAGCTAACTCCTTTGCAAAAAGCTACAGGGGAGCGCACCGGTGGTTCCGGATGTTCATTAAAGAATAGTTTGGTACCGGATGCGGCTATAGTTAGCTCGTGCCAGGAAAAAGAAGAAGCTCCCATTTTTTGATGGCCGTGGAGTTTACTGTTATATGTAGTTATCTGTACTAAGATAAAGGAGGTAACTTTTTGAGATGAACAGTTCTTTCCGCGAGTTAGCCACAATTAGCTATGAAAAAATTTCCCCAAGAAGTTACCAAATATGGAAAAAAACGTCCATAGTGGCAGTTAACAGCGGCCGACATGGTAGTTAACCTCGACATTCATGGCAGTTAGCGTGACCCCGGAAAAAATAACAAAAAAAATAAAATAGTATCTGTAGTCCTAATAGTTAACATGAAGTTAACTGCAGCGATCCCGGCAGTTAGCTATTTCAGTCCCGGCAGTTAACTTTACCTGCAAAAAACAAACAAAAGAAAAAATTAGTTTCTCCAGTCCGGCAGTTACCTTGCTCAGGATAGGGCAGTTAGCTATTACGGTCGAGCAGTTAGGGTGTTCGTCAGTTAGCTTGACCCTGGACAAAATGTAAAAGAAAAAAATTAGCACCTTCTGTCTGGCAGTTAACTTGTTAATTGCCACAATCCCCGACATTTAGCTATTTCAATACCGGCAGTTAGCTTGATCCAGCAAAAACCAGGAAAAACAAAAAAAAGTTTCTTCAGTACCGGCAGTTAGCTTGATCATCATATGTCAGTTAGCTATTCCGGTCGGGCAGTTAGTGTGTAATGTAGCAATTCGGGCAAAAAATTACGAAAATGACGTTAGTTTTTTTAAAACTGCTCTTAAACCATAGCGAATCTGAAAATGAGTTCTATATACCAAAGTTCGGGTTAATCCATAGCTTTCCAATGGTATATCATACGCAACATTTCGACAAATGGTTTAAAATTTTATTTCACAAAAACATTGAAAACTTGTTTGATGAATTTCTAGTTTCTTGAATTTTGTTTAAAAATCGAATCGATTTTGGGAAAATGATCAACATGAGTTTTTTGCTCCTTTTCTATAGCTATCCAATGGTATATCCTTTGCATCAATCCGATGAATGGTTCAATAATTACGACAAAAAAACAATGTGAAAAAATAGTGTCAGAAAAAGTCTGCCCGACAGTTAACTAGTATAGGTCGCACAGTTAGCTGTTTGTTCTCGCGCAGTTAGGAAGGGTTCCCAAATAACTTATTCAGGAATGGGTTGTAGAATAGCCGGGATATATATACAGAAAGAGTGGGTCTATTCTAATAACACCCCTAAGACCCTTATTCTTCTAACACTACCGTTATTCTGCTAACACTTTGAAGCCGCGCCGGACTCCGAAACTAAACCAACACCCCCACGCACCCCACCTCCCTCCTCCTCCGCTTCCACGATCCCCCCCGCCCCCCGCGATCCATCCACCTTCTGCCTTGGCACGCCGCCCCATCCCCACTTGGTTTCTTCCCCCACCGACGTCGCCCCACCCCAAGCTTCTCTCCCAGCCAGGTTTCTCCCCCCACCAGCGCCGCCCCACCCCCAAGCTTCTTCCCCAGACGGTGACGCCCCATCCCCATCCGGCTTCTCCACCGCCGGTGCCGCCACCACTAGGCAACGGCCTTCCCACGCCTAGCTCCTCCTCCTCGTCGTGGTCCTGGTGCCATGATGTCCCGTCCGGTGCACCGCCCCAGCCCGGATTTCCATCCACGGCGCTCAGATCCGCCTTTCCACCCACCTCCATGCGGGAACCTTCAACTCGCAGCCGGTGGAGGCCCCCACCTCCCCATACCTCCCTCCCCCGCTCTGGCCTAGATGTGCCTCCGCCATGGCCAGATCCACCATCGTTGCAGCGCCCCGCGCCCGAAACCAGCTCCCACGAGCCCCGAAAATTCATTCATACAGCCGACAGGGAGGTGGTGATGGCTTGGGGATGCGCTCCAACGCTCATCCACAGGTCCGAGGCAGCGGCCAACCATCGCATCACTGCTCCCCGTGCAGCTCGGTTGCCACCCCCGTGAAGCTCACCTGAGCAAATTCTCTCCGGCGATTCCACATCGCGTCTCCACCAGTCATTGCGTGCAGTTCGGTTGCAGGGTAGGTTTCAGTGCGGGAAGCACAACACTCCCACCAAAGGGCCTAGTACGAATGCAGCCCAGGTCGCCGCTCGGTGCAGTCCACCTCGCCATGCGGTGACGTACACCGGCGATAAGAGCTCGGAGCAGTTCTAGGCACGTGCACGTGCAGCCCAGAACTCTCTCCACCGTCGCCCACCACCACCTCAACCACATCATGCGTCCTGCATGGCTACCACCTTGTATCTCCCTGCTGCACTCCTCCCTTCCCAAGTCTTTGACCTCGGCTCCCGAGCACACCGCGGACATGAGCACCAGATCCCTCGTCATCCACTTCCTGGAAGGTCTCCGGCAAAGCTGCTATGTTGCTAGCCTACGGTGGGGACGGTGGCAGATGTGGGCATGGAGCAGGAGGCTGTCGTCGCTGCCGCTCGATTCTAACCAGCTCACATGAGCCCGCAACTCCCCCAACAAGTTCAGAGTTTGTGTGTTCAGTGCAGTGCTGCAGTGCACTGCAGTGTAGTTTCAGTTTCAGAGTCCCGTCGAAGGCCTCCTGGTGCTATCCTCACTTAATATTTGGTGTGCATTGTTGTTCAATCATTTTTGTTGCTGGTGGATGAGCATCCTCGGCTGCTCGCAGTTTGCTAGGGCCATTGAGGAACTTATCTGTTGTCTTGAGGCAGCACATGTTTTCTTAAAATGGAGGCAACACATGTTTACTAGAGGTGCAGCCCCAAATCAGTTATCTCCAAATAAGCAGAAAGAAAAAGACTTTTTTTAGGTTCAATTTGTTTTTGAACCTAGTAGGAGACTAAGTTGATGCAGTTCGCCCGACCGAGGCCTATGGTTCGCGAGTCCATTTTTGGTCAAACAAAGTCAACTTTGTGTGTGATTTTTTTGCCGTTCACTTCTCGTATGGGAAAAAAGTTCACTTTCACATGATGTGGTCCCACAAGAGGTTCACTTCTTCTATTAATGCACTTTTTTTTGTTTGTAAGACGATTAGAAAAAATGTGTCGAAGTTCACTAGCAAAAGGAGTTTACTTTGTAAAAAATTGTACAGAGGAGTTTAGTTTTTTATTACTTATGGAGGAATTGTTTTTTCCAAATTTGTAAGGACATTGTGTATAATTTGTTAAAAATTGTGCAGCTCATTAAGAAAACCTTTCCGATGCACTTCGCAAAACAATAAAAACGATGAATTTCATGGTTTCTCTAATGCATTACACACCTACGGTTGAGATAACCATATTTTGCAGGAGAAGACAAACACATAAAAAATGATGCAGCTCACTAATACTCCCTCTGTTTCAAAATAGTTGACCCAACTTTATACTAAAGTTAATACAAAGTTGAGTCATCTATTTTGAAATGGAGGGAGTATTAACAAATGACAGTGAGTTTAAAATTCCTTAGGGGCACCAGTGGTGCTCGGGCACTGCCCGAGTGTAGCTCGGTTGCTGTCCCAATGTAGTTTGGATGCCACTGTTCACTCTCCGATGTGGACGTGCAGCACGACGAGTGTGGACGTGCAGCTCAAAGGCACGCGTGGTGTGGTTTTAGTGCTCGTGCAGGTGCAGCTCGTCATCGCGAGTGCACTGCAGTACGCGTGATTCATCGGTGCGGCTAGGCGTTCTGTTGCAGTTCTTTATTGTTGATTTTCTAGATTTAGGAAGACATTGTAAGAAAAAAATGAAAAATTGTAGTTCATCTACTACCCCTATAAAAGAAAGAGAAGGGCAGATCCAAGCAATTTTATCCGTTCATCTACAATATCCGATGGCCCATAATCATCCCGTGTTTAACACAACAAGCCACACATTAAGCCATTGATCCATCCATCCTCGCTAACCTGCACCGCCGCTGAAAAAAAAACCACTCCCAAAACGCACGCCCGCACGACCTCTCCCCTCTCCTCCTCCTCGCAACGCCCGCACGACCCCTCCCCCTTCCCCCCCCCCCCAACGGACACCACACCACGGGCGGGCCCTCCGCACGCCCATCCTCCCCGCGCCGTTCGCTGCCCCGCCGTCGCCGCGGGAGCCGCTGAGCCGCCGCACCCCTACGCCGCGGGAGCCGCCGAGCCGCGGCACCCTACGCCGGGAGCCGCCGAGCCGCCGCACCCTTCGCCGCGGGTCGCCGCAGGAGCCGCCGCGCCGCGGCACCCGACCACCAAATAAACAGGTTCTGGATATTAACTAACACATGCCCGGTTCTTATCAGTTTTGCGTGAGATTTGGCTGGCCCAAATAGCAAAAGCAAAAGGAAGCTTCAGACGTCATTGTAAGCTTCCTAATAGTCTTCCAAAACAATTTCCTAATCATCTCCTCAAATCCCGTGACTATTCCTTTCCTTCAACATCTCTCCTTTTTCACCTTCCTGTGTATATAATCTCTAATGACCAATTGGGCACTACGCCGTGGGGAGGAGCAGTGGAGCACATCATGCATGGATGCCCATGCTGCTCACCAACCGCCGTGGTCGCCGCTGCACGGAATACCACCATGAGCACGGCCTCCTCAGCTGCTCCGACTCTCCGTAGTACTGCTCCTCCAGCTACCGGCCCTTCCCCTTCTATTTGTAAGTTTTCGGCTTCTTTCTCTTGCAAATTTCTATTCTCATATTACGAAATTCAGATCTTGTTTCTCTTAGCAAAACCTTGTTTTGAGGTCTTAAGTTTGGTAATGGTAGATGGATACATTTGTCAAAAGTGTTGTACCATAAACATGTTTAAGAAACTTGACTCATCCAAAAATCCGATTACATCACCAGTCAACTCAATTTTGCAGCTAGAATTCACATGTGTATATTGCTGTTGGGGGATTATATTCGACATTTCATCTTTATCCCAACCCTAGATTTAAGTGGTGGTTTACAAAGGATTTTTAGTGGGGCGGGGCACAAGTGTAGATTGATACAAAAGCATGTTGAATAGTGAGGTAGTACCATGCCAGAATTACTTGGCTGCATTTTTTTTTGTTTCTTTGATGCAATGTAATCATTGTTGTTCCTGTTATCAGTGAATTTTCTAGAACAATGGGTAAGCAGCTACCAACTATGAATGGAATAAGTCTAAAAAGAAGCTTGGGTATGCTGATATGTGCCTTCAGGTTATAAGATAAGGTGAGTGTGGGAGAGTTTAGCCACTCTATATATATCTTTTCTCGCAATATGCACTTAGTATGCCATTTTCCCAATGATGTATTGTATCTTTTTGTTCATGAGTGTGATAGTCATAGCCCTTCCAAAAATTATGATAGTCAGTTGACTCTTCATAAAAGTAGAGACTGTTGCAAAATTTACCTGGTCTTCCATTTCTATTTTTTGAGAAGACGGTCCTAGAGATGTTAGTTTTATTTGAAATGCTTGGCACCAAGCCCCTCTACTTTTAAAAATGTTTTCATTTCAGTTTACTGAATATTTTTCTTGCTTGAACTATATCAAGGGAGCAAGTGAAACAACCCAGAAGCTTATGATATTGTTACTGTGGAGATACCCGGAAGCTTGCATATCCAGAATCGATCTTCACTTCAGCTACAAGTGAGGTATATTGAGCCTATTGATGCATAGTTACATAAAGATAGAAGAATTGGTTGCACTTTGTCATTATTACTTGTTTCTACAAGTAGCTCTCTACATCTGGTTCCTGTAACGAGTAGTCTATCTATGGTTTGTTGGACATGATTATTTACTTTGTTTACTTTTGAGATCTACATCTTAAAGAAAAATCTCTGAAATATTCATTATACAAGGAGTTACAAACTTACAATACTATCATGTTGTACTAATACACAAGTATTTTCTCATGTTAACGGGATTTCCCAGTATATGATCCTTCCACAAAAAAAATTGATGCTTCTGCTTCTTTTCTTTCTGTACCACCGTCGAGATTGCTGATATACAGAGGTATTGCTGCCGAGCGTGACACCGCGCCGATCTATTTGAGCCCAACTGCATCAATTTTAGACGGAAGATAATGATGCAAGGAGACCACCTGAGCACCTCCACTCCCTCAACACTGTCCCCCTACTGCCTGAGGTACAACACGACCATATTACTCACTTCGTTCGCTGCAGCGACCACAAAGTGGTTGGGCGGTGAGGGCGCTTCTCTTTCTGACCTATTGACGATGATGATGGTTCTCTACTTATAAAATTTTTTCATTTCAGTTTACTGAATATTTTTTCTTGCTTCAACTATATCAAGGGAGCAAGTGCAACAACCCAGAAGCTTATGATATTGCTACTGTGGAGATACCCGGAAGCTTGCATTGATCCAGAATCGATCTTCACTTCAGCTACAAGTGAGGTATATTGAGCCTATTGACGCATAGTTACATAAAGATAGAAGAATTGGTTGCACTTTGTCATTATTACTTGTTTCTACAAGTAGCTCTCTACACCTGGTTCATGTAATGAGTAGCCTGTCTATCGTTTGTTGGACATGATTATTTACTTTGTTTACTTTGAGATCTACATCTTACAGAAATGTAGGGAAAGGCTGCGTACAATAGACCCAAAGTGGTCGGACCCTTCCCCAGACCCTGCGCAAGCGGGAGCTACATGCACTGGGGCTGCCCTTTTACTTTGAGATCTACATCTTAAAGAAAAATCTCTGTCCACCAATAACATTGATTTTGCTAATTTCTTCCATTTTCATTGATTTTGCTAATTTCTGTATGCCATGTTAATGAATACAGAAATCATGATCATCTGAAACTACCTTTAACTATGGTGATGAGCAAATTCATCCCCTTCAATGCAAAATACAAAATCCATGTGAGCCATCATTGCTACCTGCCTCCTGAACGATTGGTCATCTCCTTTGCTTCTCTATCAGTTGGTTTACGGTGCTGTTGAGGAGCTTTCATGATTTTGTGGTATTCGTCAGAAGTAGATCAGGTGCAATACTTCGGTTTCAAATGACCCTTACAAATTTACCATAAGTTATTCATTACTTTGGTTCTGTACTGCTGATCCTTCCTCTGGTCAATGTTCCTTAATCTAAAATTCTGAATCTACATACTCTCATTCTATTTCTGGGAAAAGATCGGGGCTTCTGCTCCTTCGTCTATTTTGTTTAACATTTCTGCTGCTTCCAGATGCATTTCACTACGTGGCTATGTGCACATAAATCAGTCAAGGAGCAGGCTTCAGTGAAGTGTGATCCAGTACATTTGTGAACATTGTGCAGTTCTTGCTGAATTCTGGACTTGACTGAACGGGTTCCCCCTATTCCAAATTTCTTTTTAAGTATTTGGCAGTTATCTTCAGCGTCCAAATGGAAGTACTCCCTCCGTCCCATAATATAATATCTTATTGCACTCATTTTGCTCAAAAATTGGATGTAATACGATCTTATATTATGGGACGGAGGGAGTACAATTGATTCATATTATGTGTATCTTTGTACTCACCATTGCTGGATGAAAATTTGGACATACATAGATAGCTCTAGATGTAGCCTAAATGCTTTTTTACTCCTCATATAATCACTGTTGTGAATCCTTGTGCCTTTGCAACACCTCATGTCCTATAGGAATGATGTTCTAACCTATCTGTGTAAATTTAAATTTTAAATATTGCAAATAAATTAGAAGATAGACATGCTTCCATCCATGCAGCAAGGCCAACAACATGCAAGAGCACTGCCTTTTTATTTAGCATGCCAGTAATATTATAGCTCTGGGGATAATATTCTTGCACACTTTAGATGCCATTTGATAGATTGGGAGGACAGGTAAATTTACATATGACAGCAGAGTTCTCTTCACCAAGTATATGTCAATACATGTCTCAATGGCATGGCTTTGGGATCGAGATCTACCTTGCTAACGTTACAGATCAATTGTCAATAGCTTGTTGAAAATCTCCCCTTGTTTGTAATGTAAGGATCTTATGTAATCTTAAGGTTTGCAGCTAATAGAGAAACCCAATCCAAGTAAAAGTTTTCAACCCAATCCAAGTAAAAGTTTTCAGTATTGCTTAATTGTGTGAGTGATTAACACTTTTTGGTTGTGCTGAATTTCACTCCTACATAGTTTTATTGACAATTTTTATATTCCTTTCATTCAAATGAGGCACAAGATAGATCACATCTATCGCAACGTATTGGAGATCCATGCCCCTTGGTGTTCAAGAAAACCATACTCACCAGATATTGCCACAAGGTTACTGGCAAAGCAGTACCAATCTTGATGATTTGTGTAGGCAGGCCACCCATATGCTTGAGGAGGAAATATTAACGGTGTTGTATCTCAGGTGGCATGACTTTTTTTGTAAAGGGCAGAGTGGGTTTCTTTTTTCCCCAATGAGCATGTTGATCCTTGTGGACAACTGGACATGGCATATCTCCTTGCCTTTTCATTATGTACGAGTTCATTTAAGCTTATATTATTTTTGTACTCATGTTACTTATGATGATATTAAGGTTATGGTCAATGCGCATTTTAACCCACTGGCATATATATATGCTTCTAGACACATTGATTTACTCAAAAGGACCGATGTGTTTTCTGTTACGTTGTTCCATCAATGGGATTTAGAGAGAGAAAAGGTGTAAATGTATGTATACGTAGCTCATTGGTATTCATAAGTTTGAAGAACGACCAACAGCAGCTCAAAGAGAATGAAGCTGTGAATTTAAATTCCTTGAATCTGTACATAAATACTTAGGTACATTACAAAGTAATTTTCTTAATTATACTAGCTTTTTTGAAACTTAACTTCAATTACAAATTCGTTGGTAATAATTTTGGCTACTATGATTGAATTTTTTTCTATATACGTGAATTTTCACGTGTAAGCTTACTAGTTGTAATAAAAAACACAGAGTGCCATTTGATGCATCAACTCGTGTGAGAAAAATTTATGTTTGACAAAAAAAATTATGAAGTTCACTTGAACGTCTGATGCAGTGCGCTTTTTCGTCCGATGCAATGCGGTTTTCAGTCGGATGAAGTACCCACGTCGATTTGGGTGTCGCGGAAAACAAAGTGTCCGCATTTCAGTAAATTTAAAACTGCTCTTAAACCGTAACGAATTAGATAGAGTGTTCTACATGAAAAAGTTGTGTCTCGTTGATATCTTTCCAACGGCATATCATTTGAATCATTTCAACAACCGGTTTGTAAAAAATTTGTGAAAAATGGCCGCTGCCACTCGTCGTCCGCCGCACGATTTTCAAAATTAACTTAAAACTGTAAAAAATCTCAAAACCATTTTTACATATGAAAGTTGCACCTTGTCCATAGCTTTCCAACAACATATTACACGCATCGTTTCGACAAACGGTTCAAAAACTAGAGCGACAACAGTACCAAAAATTGCAAAAATTTAAAAAAAAACGTAATTCCGTGATTTAGTAAATTTGAAACTGCTCTTATACCGTAATGAATTAGAGATAATAATAGATATGAAAAAGATGCGCCTCGACAAGGTCTTTCAAACGGCGTATCAATTGCTTTATTCCGATGAGCGGTTTAGAAAAAATCACGAAAATACGCTCGCTGCCACTCGTCATTTGCCGCACCATTTTTGAAACTGCTCTTAAACCGAGAGGAATCTCGAAAAGTGTTCAACATGGCGAAGTTGCGCCTAATCAATAGCTTTCCAAGGGTATATTATACGCCTTGTTCCGATAAATGGTTAAAAAATTAGAGCGAAAATAGTACCGGAAAAACAATTCGTGCAGTTTTTTCCGACACGAAGTTCACTCGTGTGAGTATTGCAGCAAACTTGGTTCAAACAATGACGTGCACTTGCATTGAGCGTCCAGTGCAGAAGTGTTATCAGAATAGTTATTCTGCTAATATTAGCAGAATAAACCGGCTATATATATATATATATATATATATATATATATATATATATATATATATATATATATAAGGAAAATCCATCCTACCACCCGGTAGTAGTTACCCCATATGTCTCATATACTACCATGTGGTAGTATATATACTGCTTTATCATTTTAAATATATTCGTATATACTATATCTAAGATATTTCAAAGCAAGTTACATGAAAAAAATTACATATGGACCCATAGTTTTTCTTATATTTATGAAATACGTACATATTTGTACGTAAAAAATAGCATACTCAAAACATGGTATATACTACCTAAAAAATAGTATATATACTACCTAATAATTGTTATATACTACATACTACACGTACATACTCTCGATTTCGACAGATACTATATACAACATACAAAACACAAGTGGTGGTAACTACCACTGCTTGTAGGAAACATTTGTCTATATATATATATATATATATATATATATATATATATATATATATATATATATATATATATACGCATTGGAGGCTCAGCGTTCCTTTGCTAGGGAGGTGCAGCGTTCACTCTGCCGCCTTCGATGAGGGAGGCAATCCACTGTCGGCTGCGCTATTCTCTTTCACCCAGCGCCTGTGCGGGAGGGCCACTCTCAGAATTAATTACTGAATCTTAGTTCAAAACTGCAACACTTGTTAGGGATCGGCGGGAGTACCATTTCTGTTAAGGATCGGTCGGAGTACATGTTTAAGAAATGTATTGTTGAGATAATGTCTCTGTTAATATATCAGTTATAGTGTTTTACAAATGGTACTATCCTGCTTTGTAGTTTTTTCTACATGTTTAACCAAGGTATTGTTAAGATAATGTCTCTGTTTATATGAATCAGTCGCATTGTTTTAGGAATGGTACTTTTCTGCTTTGTCGTTTTTATTCATGTTGAAACAAGCATTTTTTTGATTATACACAGTAGGGCAAAACCCCACTGCAATTTTTATATTAATAAGAATAACAACGAGTATACAAACATACAAGGCTTGAGATAAGCCAAAAAACAAAAACTACATTAAACTACTAAACAAAGAAACATGAAATTACAAGACAAGATTGTCCAACCAAGAGATGAAAGCAGCAGCAAATTTCTCCTTGATTCAGAACTGGAGCAGGTGGAGCTTTGAAAGGAAGATGAATATCCAACTGTCAATGCTGGGAGGGATGTTTTTGAATATCTTGTCATTCCTGATTATCCAAATGGCCCGTGAAGCAATGATAATGATCTCCATGGAAAAGGTTGTCACATCCCCAGTTCAGGCCTTGCTTGTCTTTGCTTTAGCTTCCATGCATCATGTTTAAATTCTTTTGAAAACTTGAAATAGGGATTGCCTAAACCCTAGCATCAAAGGAATTCACTAGGTTCAACTAAAATAATTTCAGTGAATCCAAATGACTTTCAAAGATGTTCATCATTTCTGGAAAATGCTGGAAACAGTAACCAGATGTGTTGCACATTTTTCCATGACATATTTGGGCTCTGAATTAAATCATATGGTATTTTCATTTGGGCATTTAAATACTATAAAATATTTTAAATGCTCAAATAATCATAAACTAAAATGTTTAATGTTGGATATATTCTAAACGGTAGCCACGATTAGTTTCATGATTTTTGGATCTGTTTTAGTATTTTAAATAAAGCCCTAAAGATTACAGAATAATAGAAAAACAGAAACATTAAATAAAAGAGAGAGAGAGATTTTTACCTGGGCCACTTACCTGGCCGCAGCCCACCTGGCAGGCCCAGCACTGTGCTGGACCATGCCAGCCAGCAGCTTCGTCCTTACCAGGCAGGCACAAAGGTGACGCCGGCGAGCATGAGCTCGCCACAGCGCCAGCTGCTTGCCGCCTGCGCCCTGGACACCTGGGTGAGCTCCACGTCGCCGCCCCGACCCCGTGGACACCTTACTCGCCCCCTGCCTCTCTCCCTCGCTCTCCCGCACCATGGCCGACGCTGCTGCGCCATGCCACCATAGTTCTCGCGTCCTCCGTCGTCCCTGCGCCGCGCCACCAAGTCCAACAGCTTTGCCGTCGTCGTCTCCGTCGAGCAGCCCAAGCCCCGAGCGCTCGCGTGCCCTGCTTCTTCCTCTTCGAGGTTGACTTCACCGAGCACCGCCGCAGATCCACTTCGCCGTCGCCGCCGCATGAGCTCGTCCCCGACCACGTCGTCTGCACCGCCGTGTTCGCCGTGAGCTGCTACACTTCTCCATCCCTCTTGTTCTCCCTCTCGAGCCCTGTATCGACCGCACCGAGCTCGGTCGCACTCACCGCCGCCACCGCACGTCACCGTCGTGGCCACAACCACGTTGGCTCGATTCCGAGCACACCACCGCCCTCACCGCACTCGCAGGAGCCCAAAACACCACCCCACGCGCCTCGTCGTGCCCCCTAGCGTCGTGTTCGACCTCGGACGAACTCCGGCAACCGCCAAGGTCATCGCCGGCGACGTTCCTGGCCACCCCGAGCTCCACCACTGCCACCAAACGATGCGGCTCGCTCCCCGCATCACGTAGACGTGCTCCGCCATCGTTTTGGTCGTCGGAGCCCGAAACCGCACTCCCACTGCCGTGTCTGGGCTCGCCGGCGGCTAAACGCCGGTGAGTTTGACCGCGCTTGACCCTGGTTGACTCCGTGTGGGCCCAGGTTGACTTCCCCGAGAGTCCATGACAGGTGGGGCCCGTATGCTAACTAAATTAGTTTTAGTGCTAACTAAAAATTAGCTAGGCTAATTACCCTGACACGCGGGATCCACTGGTCAGGTTGACCTGGACCGCTCCTTTGACCACTGACGTCACCCTGACGCAAAGCTGACGCATTAATTCAATTACCGGAATTATTCTTTTACAGAAAATTTCAGAAAATGCCCAGAACTTCTAAAATTCATATAAATTCAATCGTAACTCCAAATGAGATAAATTATATATGAAAAATGATCAGAAAAATCCAATCTATCCATCTGCACTGGTTTCATGCATGTTAGAGCAACTTAACCGTGCTGTGTAGATGAAACAAGTTAATGCACCTTTATGACTTCATATAATGGGTTTGCATTTGAATCTTTGGTTCAAATGGACTCATTTCAATCTGTTCTAGCTTGCATTAGCCCAAAACACATTCATATTGCCATGTCATAGCATGCATCATATTGTTGCATATCGTCATGTGTTGATTGTGTTCGATTTATCTTTCGCAGTAGGTTCTGCCTCCGAGGATACCCACGATTATCCGACTGAAGGGCAGTATCCTACTACCACTCCATCAGGCAAGCAAAACCCCCTTGTTCATTCCGATACAATCCCACTCTCTGGCCCCTGCTCTCTTTTACTGCATTAGGATAACAACGAGTCATTTGTTACTTGCTGTGGTAGCTGAACCCCTTTATCCTCTGCATGACCTGTCATTGCCACAGTAAATAGGTGAAACCCACTAGCATGAGTAGGAGTTGTTTGAGCCCTATTGTGCCTACTCATTCGTGCTTGTTTGTCATGCCTGCTACTGCTTAGAGTTGAGTCAGGTCTGATTCATCAGGGATGAATCAGAGGTGTGTGAACATGTCCTACTGTGTGTGAGCTAAGTGTGTGAACATGATTTGGTAAAGGTAGCGGTGAGAGGCCATGTAGGAGTACATGGTGGGTTGTCTCATTGAAGCCGTCCTTAGGAACTGAGTTCTGTGTTTGTGATCCATGAAACAGCTACTACCATGCATTGGGCCCTGAAATATGACCCCGCTCGACTTCTTAATCACCCTTGTCCTATGTCCACTAGTTGCAAGTAGTTTCTGGTGTTTGTAGTATGCTGGAGGCCGTGCGCAGTGCTGACCGGATGGGTGGGCTGTGATGCGGTAGGCACGTCGCCGGGTATACCGGGCGCCCGTTTGGTGTCGAGGAACCCTGTACACATTGTTCGGGGCCATATATGGAAACCTCAGCCGGACTCCCTGCGGATGGAACCTGAATAGGCGATAAACCTGGACTAGAGACTTGAGTGTTTAGGTAGGTCGTTGTCTACACCCACGCCATCTTTCGCTTGAAGTGTGCCGAGCACATGTCGTGTGCAGACGCTAAGTGGTGGAAACATGTATGAAGAAGTACACCCCTGCAGGGTTAACATCATCTATTCGAATAGCCGTGTCTGCGGTAAAGGACTTCTGGGTTGTCTATAACAGTTCATAGACAAGTGAAAGTGGATACTCTAAAATACGCAAGATAAGTGTGAGTGCTATGGATTGCGTTCTCGTAGGGAGACGTGAGCGGATCCATAGTGGTGTATTGGTTGGTGAATATGTGGACTCGTGTGCGCCACCTCAAAAGAGTTACTTGCAGTCGCAGTTCAGGTTAGACACTGAGTCAAAGCTGGCTTGCTGCAGTTAAACCCCACCACCCCCTTTGTTGATAATGATGCATATGTAGATAGTTCTGATGTAAGTCTTGCTGGGTACATTTGTTCTCACGTTTGCCTATTTTATGTTTTTGCAGAGAGACTTCAGTCTCGCTAGTAGTTCCGTGTGGACTTCAACGTTTAGCTTGTTACCTCAGCTACGATCTTGTGCCCTCGGCAGGATCTGGTAGTTAGTCAGGCTTCTCAGCCTTTTTCATTTGTAGTTGTTTGTACTCAAACATGTTAAGCTTCCGTGTGTGCTTTGATTTGTATGCTCTGAATGTTGGGTCATGAGACTCATATTTGTAATATCTCGCTCCTCGGAGCCTATGGAATAAATACTTGAGTTGTAGAGTCATGTTATGATGCCATGTTGTATTTGCACATATCGAGCATATTGTGTGTATGTTATTGAAATGCTTGGTATGTGTGGGATCTGACTATCTAGTTGTTTATCCTTGGTAGCCTCTCTTACCGGGAAATGCCTCCTAGTGCTTCCACTGAGCCTTGGTAGCTTGCTACTGCTCCGGAACACTTAGGCTGGCCGACATGTGTCCTTCTTCGTTCCTGTGTTTGTCCCTTCGGGGAAATGTCACGTAGGGTCTACCGGAGTCCTGTTAGCCTGCTACAGCCCAGTTTACCGGAGTCCTGCTAGCCCAGTTGCTACAGCCCGGATTCACTCGCTGATGACCGACACATTTGTTGCTGGGTCATGTATGCCTGTCCCTGTAAGTTAGTGCCACTTTGGGTTTACGACTAGCCATGTCAGCCTGGGTTCTTTGTCATATGGATGCTAGCGACACTATCATATATGTGTGCCAAAAGGTGCAAACGGTCCCGGGCATGGTAAGACGACACCGTGGGAATACCGTGCGTGAGGCCGCAAAGTGATATGAGGTGTTACATGCTAGATCGGTGTGGCATAGAATCGGGGTCCTGACAGCTTTGGTATCAGAGCCTGACTGCTTGTAGGATTACCAAGCCAAACTGGTCAAAGTTGAGTCTAGAAATTCTTTAGTTATATAAGGGAATTGATTGTGGGATGGAACGTAAGGCTCTTTTTACTTCTTATCCCTTATGCCTTCTGATCAGAGTCATCTTATCTTTCCTGCGGGGTTAAGAAACTAGGCTTTCTTTTCTTCTATCAGGATCACGTGTTACTAATCCGTAGACTTATAGAATTGTCGGACTTAAGCCTTGGTTCAGTTCCTACTACTTCCGTATGATAACTATTGATCTCGAAACCTTGATATTGTGCTTCTGAGTGGCATTTTTGTAGCATGTCTCAAATCTTTTCGAGCATTTACAGCCGTTATGCTGTCCGAGTCATCCCAGGTTTCTAAATAATCTGATGCAGTTGCAAAATCCTTTCCCTCTGTTTTCGATGACCTTTCTGGCCAAGTTAACCACACTAAATGCTGAGTTGAGGTACTTTGTTGCCTCGACGTATATGTTGGAGCTATTATTATGACCCTAGATGTCTAGAGTATCACTTAGTAATCTAGCCATGTTCTGTGTTCCAGTGTGATGATTCTGGCCATCATTCTCGAAAGCATCCCGTGATGCCATTTAGTTAGTAGGTATTCTACTTCTGGGTTTTGAACCCGAGATTCACCCCACTTACCTCAGGTTGATAGTGTTTGCTAGTTCCTTTAGGAAATTAGTAACCTTTGCATTAGTCCTCGAGGTCTGTGGTATTTCCCTCTTCCAAATACTATGATCCACTTATGGCAGGAGTTTGTTGGATCAAAAGATCACAACAGGAGTGCTCTTGATGGGTTCTCCATTCTATATTGCGACTCTACCAGTTCTGCTTTTCTGCATGGGTTATCCGGAAGAAACCTGTTGAACATGATTCGACATACTAACCTATGCATCCACAACTCAGAAAGTTATATGTTCCTTGAGTTGTTCTCTTTAGCTGTATTCTGACCCCAGTCTATCATTTGATAGTCAAGAGTATGCGTGCATTCGATGTCGATGCCGACTTTTCTTGTGGTCTGTCGAGCCATTCTATTCTGGAATGACTAGGAGAAACAAACTCCAGTACCTTGTCTATATCCAGGATTAGGTCAAAGCAGTCGTACTCCGCAGATCAAATTGCTAGTCTAGCTTTTGCTCTGTTCTACCCTGGGGCATTACCATCTTTATATCAAGAATGTCTTGGGAATTGCACACCAGCCTATGCACTCTTGATACAGTGATACTTCTCGCCCTCATTATTCATTTCTCGGTCCCCGTGTTGTGGCAACCGAAATACCGACAAGTGAATCGTGATGTGTGAAATCTATACTCCTAGCAATTTGTTGCTTGGTAGTTAAAGGACTGTAGCTTCATTCTTAGTATATTGATTATTGAATCATCACTCTAGGATTGATCGTGCTACCTAGTCCATTTTCCAAGGACCCCTCTTTGATCAATGAGTTAGGATTGTGTCAAACTCTCGCTCTTTTGATCATATCATCTTGCCCTGAAAAGCAAGATTGTTCTCGAGCTTAATAACATATCGGTGGTTCGTGATGTTCCGAATATCTTCCCGGACGTATTACCAAGTTGTCACCTGACCGCTATGTTGAGTTCGTGATCAAATTGGTTTCCAATAAACCACTCCTTCTCCAAGAATCCGTGTTAGATACCCCTGAGCTAGTGGGTTAAGCTAAACAACAACTTGGAGAGTTGGAAGATGAAAGCTTGTCCGACTCAGCTCATCCCAAAGGGATGTTTCTATGTGTGTGTTAAAGAAAGATGGTATCTTCATCGATTGATCCTCGTGACCAGTTGTTGGAGCTATTGTCTTGCCAAAACTTTGATTTGAGTATGGGCTATCCTCAAATCAAATCAGAACCAACGTTGTTCGAAATGTTGTCTTACTCGTGGATTTTCCTCGAGCATACACCATTATATCTTTTGGGTCTGACCAATACTATCACCTTGTTCACATAGTTATGGAATTCCATCTCCATGGGAGTCTGGATGAATTGTTGTTGAGCCCATTGACAACATCCTTGTCTTCTCCATAATTTTGTTGAACATTAAGCTAGTGTTGGAAACTTTTTAAAGCATTTGTTTATGCTAGCTCATGAAGCATATGTTCGGATGTAAGAAGTGACTTCCTCTAGTTCATGTGCATTTGATGCAAGTTGCCGCCGTGGATTCGAGAAAGTCAATATTGCTTCCTTTGGAATCATCCCAAATCAGTCATGCATACGTGCGAAGTATAATGTAGTTCAAAGACTTGCAACCTTCATTCTATATGTATTCCTAGCACACCAAGCCACTGATTGAATTGTTCAAGGAGAAGAAGTTCCTTCTTAAGAGCAAGACTTAGGCAAGGACTTCGATATCCTTGTTGATGGTTCCCCACCTGAACTCAGTAGTGTTTTATTATAAGACTACCACGTGGTCATGCTTGTCTGAGACAGCGTGTTCACATGTGTGTAGCAGAACCAGCTCATGTTTTGGAGCTTACTATCGTAGTCCATTTCCCGAGAATCTCGCAACATCGTCTCGTCGATTTGTGTTGCAAACTTTCATTCTTCTTTCTAGACTTGATTAGTCTAGAATATTCTGACACCAACCGAATCCGAATCTCAGGCAGATATGATGGTTGGAACATTTCCCAAGAACTATTATATTGGTCTGTCTGTAACCCGGTAAAGTGGATGTCGTGGCCAACACACCCAGCCGGAAGACCTATTATTGTAGTGTCTTGATTGAGGAAGTTGTCCACCTCCCCATAAGGATCTCATAGAATTTATTCTAGTACTTGTTCCTTATGTATTCTTAAGTTCCTGAAGTCCGACCTTTTACTTGATGTTCTAGATATTAAACCATATCTACGAATGGGATATGCTAGTGCATCAAGGAGAACATTAGAGGCGGAGTGCTAAATGTCTCTCGGTCGATCAACCAGATTTTGTTTCCTTGGCCTTGCTAAGGTGAAATCTAAGAAAGTGTTATCCTCCTTTGCATTTGCATCGTCCATCGCTATTCATCATGGTAGTATGTTGTGTTTTCAGCACCCTTGACACAGATGTTGGTAAAACCTTGATGATTAGATGAATGCTCAAAGTTCTTGAGAGCACGTGCAAGTGCTAGGTTTTATCGTCGGCATTAATTGCATAGTGCTCTCAGTTTCCTCGGTTATGCTATAACCCTTTCAAACAGTGGATTCACTCTCTACTGATGGGGTTCCTCCCCAGTCACTAGAATCATTCCCATCATTTGCATGTTGTTCCCAGCTTGCACCGCCATCGTGCCACCCTACTCTGGATTACCCTTCTCAGTAATTACTGATCAGGATCATTTTCAAAAGTGGTCCTACCATGGGTCTCATCCATTTTTGGTGATCGGCAAAATTATCCCTTGTGTTGTCTTCAACAAGGTAATCCACATCATCCATACTAGTCCGAGTATGCCATTCCTTCGAACTCCGCCAAACGATTGCTGTGATTTGCCTTAGGCTGATATAGAGAGTCTCAATGATCTCTATATCAAAGGTAATTCTTTTTGCCACTTAAGATAATAATTCTATGAATCACCCTCCTCCAGGATGTCTCGCTGAGGTATCATGGCAACTCAACTCCTCGCTACGTTCACAACCGTTCACCACCCTCGTAAGTGTGAAATTGTTGTCTACCTAGTGAACCTTCGTCATCTGTTCCACTCCATTCCTCTAGAGGTGTGCTTCGTCTCTCAGCTCGAGAGATGTTGCTATGTCTCATTCCGTGAGTTAATACTGAGTTGCTCGACCTTCGAGAAGATCGATCCTTCTAGAGTTTTCTTTCTCCTCTCGTTGTCATGTCGGTTGGAGTTCTCGGAGCAAGACATCAAGATAATGATGGTGATCGAATCAACGTTCATTTGAAGTGCACCCTGGATCGTGTGGATTGTGTTAGTTTGTGTTCCCCCTTCATCTTACCCTACACTTGAATCTCGGGACGAGATTCTTGTCTAGTGGGGGTGAGTTGTCACATCCCCAGTTCAGGCCTTGCTTGTCTTTGCTTTAGCTTCCATGAATCATGTTTAAATTCTTTTGAAAACTTGAAATAGGGATTGCCTAAACCCTAGCATCAAAGGAATTCACTAGGTTCAACTAAAATAATTTCAGTGAATCCAAATGGTTTCAAAAATGTTCATCATTTCTGGAAAATGCTGGAAATAGTAACCAGAGGTGTTGCACATTTTTCCATGACATATTTGGGCTCTGAATTAAATCATATGATATTTTCATTTGGGCATTTAAATACTATAAAATATTTTAAATGCTCAAATAATCATAAACTAAAATGTTTACTGTTGGATATATTCTAAACGGTAGCCATGATTAGTTTCTTGATTTTTGGATCTGTTTAAGTATTTTAAATAAAGCCCTAAAGACTACAGAATAATAGAAAAAACAGAAACATTAAATAAAAGAGAGAGAGAGAGAGAGAGAGAGATTTTTACCTGGGCCACTTACCTGGCCGTAGCCCACCTGGCAGGCCCAGCACTGTGCTGGCCCATGCCAGCCAGCTGCTTCGTCCTTGCCAGGCAGGCACAGAGGTGACGTCGGCGAGCACGACCTCGCCACGGAGTCAGCTGCTTGCGGCCTGCGCCCTGGACACCTGGGTGAGCTCCACGTCGCCGCCCCGACCCCGTGGACACCTCACTCACCCCCTGCCTCTCGCCCTCGCTCTCCCGCACCATGGCTGACGCTGCTGCGCCGTGCCACCGTAGTTCTCGCATCCTCCGTCGTCCCTGCACCGCGCCACCAAGTCCAACAGCTTCGCCGTCGTCGTCTCCGTCAAGCAGCCCGAGCCCGAGCGCTCGCGCGCCTTGCTTCGTCCTCTTCGAGCTCGACTTCATCGAGCACCGCTGCAGATCCCCTTCGCCGTCGCCGCCGCATCATCTCATCCCCGACCGCGTCATCTGCACCGCCGTGTTCGCCTTGAGATGCTACACCTCTCCATCCCTCTCGTTCTCGCTCTCGAGCCCTGCATCAACCGCACTGAGCTCGGTCGCACTCACCGCCACCACCGCACATCGCCGTCGTGGCCACATCCACGTTGGCTCGATTCCTAGCACACCACCGCCCTCACCGCACTCGGAGGAGCCCAAAACACCACCCCACGCGCCTCGCCGTGCCCCCTAGCATCGTGTTCGACCTCGGCCGAACTCCGGCGACCGCCAAGGTCATCACCGGTGACGTTCCCGGCCACCCCAAGCTCCACCACTGCCACGAAAAGATGCGGCTCGCTCCCCGCATCACGTAGACGTGCTCCGCCGTTGTTTTGGTCGTCGGAGCCCGAAACCGCACTCCCACCGCCGCGTCTGGCCTCACCGGCGGCTAAATGCCGGCGAGTTTGACCGCACTTGACCCTGGTTGACTCCGTGTGGGCCCAGGTTGACTTCCCCCTGAGTCCATGACAGGTGGGGCCCGTCTGCTAAATAAATTAGTTTTAGTGCTAACTGAAAATTAGCTAGGCTAATTACCCTAACACGTGGGACCCACTGGTCAGGTTGACCTGGACCGCTCCTTTGACCACTGACGTCACCCTGACGCAAAGCTGACGCATTAATTCAATTACCGGAATTATTATTTTACAGGAAATTTCAGAAAATGCCCAAAACTTCTAAAATTCATATAAATTCAACCGTAACTCCAAATGAGATAAATTATATATGAAAAATGATCAGAAAATCCAATCTATCCATCTGCACTAGTTTCATGCATGTTACAGCAACTTAACCCTGCTGTTTAGATGAAACAAGTTAATGCACCTTTATGACTTCATATAATGGGTTTGCATTTGAATCTTTGGTTCAAATGGACTCATTTCAATCTGTTCTAGCTTGCATTAGCCCAAAACACATTCATATTGCCATGTCATAGCATGCATCATATTGTTGCATATCGTCATGTGTTGATTGTGTTTGATGTATCTTTCGCGGTAGGTTCTGCCTCCGAGGATACCCACGATTATCCGACTGAAGGGCAGTATCCTACTATCAATCCATCAGGCAAGCAAAACCCCCTTGTTCATTCCGATACAATCCCACTCTCTCGCTCCTGCTCTCTTTTACTGCATTAGGACAACAACGAGTCATTTGTTACTTGCTGCGGTAGTTGAACCCCTTTATCCTATGCATGACCTGTCATTGCCACAGTAAATAGATGAAACCCACTAGCATGAGTAGGAGTTGTTTGAGCCCTGTTGTGCCTACTCATTCATGCTTGTTTGTCATGCCTGCTACTGCTTAGATTTGAATTAGGTCTGATTCATCGGGGATGAATCAGAGGTGTGTGAACATGTCCTACTGTGTGTGAGCTAAGTGTGTGAACACGATTTGGTAAAGGTAGCGGTGAGAGGCCATGTAGGAGTACATGGTGGGTTGTCTCATTGAAGCCATCCTCGGGAACTGAGTTCTGTGTTTGTGATCCATGAAACAGCTACTACCATGCATTGGGCCCTGAAATATGACCCCGCTCGACTTCTTAATCACCCTTGTCCTCTGTCCAGGAGTTGCAAGTAGTTTCTGGTGTTTGTAGTATGCTGGAGGCCGTGCGCAATGCTGACCGGAGGGGTGGGCTGGGATGCGGTAGGCACGTGGCCGGGTATACCGGGCGCCCGTTTGGTGTTGCGGAACCCTGTACACATCGTTTGGGGCCGTATGTGGGAACCTCGGCCGGACTCCCTGCGGTTGGAACCTGAATAGGCGATAAACCTGGACTAGAGACTTGAGTGTTTAGGTAGGTCGTGGTCTACACCCACGTCGGCTTTCGCTTGAAGTCTGCCGAGCACATGTCGTGTGCAGACGCTAAGTGGTGGAAACATGTATGAAGAATTGCACCCTGCAGGGTTAACATCATCTATTCGAATAGCCGTGTCCGCGGTAAAGGATTTCTTGGTTGCCTATAATAGTTCATAGACAAGTGAAAGTGGATACTCTAAAATACGCAAGATAAGTGTGAGTGCTATGGATGGCGTTCTCGTAGGGAGACGAGAGCGGATCCATAGTGGTGTATTGGTTGGTGAATATGTGGACTCGTGTGCGCCACCTCAAAAGAGTTACTTGCAGTCGCAGTTCAGGTTAGCCACCGAGTCAAAGCTGGCTTGCTGTAGTTAAACCCCACCACCCCTTTTGTTGATAATGATGCATATGTAGATAGTTCTGATGTAAGTCTTGTTGGGTACATTTGTACTCACGTTTGCCTATTTTATGTTTTTGCAGAGAGACTTCAGTCTCGCTAGTAGTTCTGTGTGGACTTCGATGTTTAGCTTGTTACCTCAGCTATGATCTTGTGCCCTCGGCAGGATCTGGTAGTTAGTCAGGCTTCTCAGCCTTTTTCATTGGTAGTTGTCTGTACTCAGACATGTTAAGCTTCCACGTGTGCTTTGATTTGTATGCTCTAAATGTTGGGCCATGAGACTCACGTTTGTAATATCTCGCTCCTCGGAGCCTATGGAATAAATACTTGAGTTGTAGAGTCATGTTGTGATGCCATGTTGTATTTGCACATATCGAGCATATTGTGTGTATGTTATTGAAATGCTTGGTATGTGTGGGATCTGACTTTCTAGTTGTTTATCCTTGGTAGCCTCTCTTACCGGGAAATGCCTCCTAGTGCTTCCACTGAGCCTTGGTAGCTTGCTACTGCTCCGGAACACTTAGGCTGGCCGGCATGTGTCCTTCGTTCCTGTGTCTGTCCCTTCGGGGAAATGTCACGCGGGGTCTACCGGAGTCCTGTTAGCCTGCTACAGCCCGGTTTACCGGAGTCCTACTAGCCCAGTTGCTACAGCCCGGATTCACTCGCTGATGACCGACACGTTCGTTGCTGGGTCATGTATGTCTGTCTCTGTACGTTAGTGCCACTTTGGGTTTACGACTAGCCATGTCAGCCCGTGTTCTTTGTCATATGGATGCTAGCAACAGTATCATATACGTGTGCCAAAAGGCGCAAACGGTCCCGGGCATGGTAAGACGACACCGTGGGAATACCGTGCGTGAGGCCGCAAAGTGATATGAGGTGTTACATGCTAGATCTGTGTGGCATAGAATCGGGGTCCTGACAAAGGTTGCTACAAATTACCCCTTAGGTCTGGAAGTGCTTCCATGATGGTTAAATTTCTTTGTCTACTGGGGCATAGGATGTCCCAACATTCTGAAGCATAAGGACAAGTCCAAAAAAGGTGTTGCAGTGTTTCTTCCTGTTGACAGCTGAAGGTAGCACAATTATAGTTATCCAAATGAAAGGTTTTCCTCCTGAGTAGATTCCTGGTATTCAATCTATCATGGAGCAGTCTAAAAAAAACTTTGTATTTTAGCCGGCAAGAACTCTTCCAAATCCAATTGAACTGTGCTGGCACAATTTTAACTCCTATCAGAATTTTGTAAGCCTTGGCCACAGAAAAAGTATTATTACCCCACATATAGCTCCATGAGTCCAAGTGATCTCTGAATTCAGATCTTCTTAAGCTGTCACAAATCTCTTCCATCAATTCAAATTCCATGAAAGCTTCCTCCGTAAGTGGCAGGTGAAACAAATCTTCCAAATATTCAAGCTGGAGCACCCTTTGCACTGAAAGATTCTGGTCTTTTGCAAAGGAGTAAAGGTGAGGGAAGGATTGATTCAGGCAAGTAGAGTGCCAAAGGTCAGACCAAAAAAGGGCAGATTTACCATCTCCAATTGAGCATCTTGCCATAGATTTATAATTGTCAATGAGCGTCAAATTGCACTTCCACCAGAAAGAACCTTCCCATTTTTGCCTTGGAAGAATACCATTATCATAGTAAACATCCCATATGAGGTTGACCCATGGGATGTTTTCCCTATTGTAAAATTTGTGAAGGTTCTTGAGAAGCAGAGCTTGATTTTTTGCAAAAATGTTCATCACTCCAAGGCCACCCTGACTTTTTGGTTTGCAAATAGTGGACCAAGCTACCATAGCAGGCATGTGATCCTCTAGATCTGGTCCTATCCAAAGACAATTCCTAAGGTATTTGATAACCTGAGTTTTGATGGTTACAGGTACATCAAGGCAGCCCATGAAATATATAACAAGTGAATTGAGAACTGGTTTGACCAAAAGCAACCTGCCAGCAAGAGTCATAAATGAAGATAGACCCACCAGTTTTTTAGCAACTCTGCTCTCTAAAGGCAAACATTGTTCCACTGTTGGTTTGAAAATCCCTAGTGGCATGCCAAGGTAATTAAAATGGAATGAGACCTTCTTGTAGTTCAAAGTACATGTCAAGATTTCCATTTTATCATCATTCACATTAATTGAGATGAGGTTTGATTTGTTGTAATTGACCTTTAAACCAGTGGCATCAGCAAAGGTATGAAGTAAGGCTTTGAGACAGTGGGGCTGTGTGGCATCAGGTTGCATGAGAATCAAAGTGTCATCAACATATTGCACTATGGGAAAATCTGGACTTGAATGTACTTGCAAAGGTGGTGTGAGAAGATCCAGGTTCATTGCTCTATTCATGATTGACTGGAGAAGGTCAGCAGCAAGCACAAAGAGAAGGGGGGAGAGGGGGTCCCCTTGTCTTACTCCTCTAAGACAGTAAAACTTTTTCCCAGGTATTCCATTGAGTAGCACATGAGATGAGGCAGAGGTGAATAACATTTTAGTCCAGCCAATCCATCTTTCTCCAAAACCCTTTGCTTTGAGGATGTCAATAATTGTTTTGTGCTCAATTAAGTCAAAAGCCTTTTCAAAGTCCAACTTCAACACAACCACTTCTTCTTTTGATTTGTGACATTGGTGCAAGTACTCAGATGCCCATCCAAGACAGTCATGGATAGCTCTTTCCTTAAGGAAACCATACTGTTTAATGTGGACCATTTTGAGAATCACCTATTGTAATTTGTTAGCCAGCAGTTTAGTGATGAGCTTGAGACAACAGTTTAGTAATGAAATAGGCCTGAAATCATTTGAAGTAGTTGGAGTGGGCCCCTTTGGGACTAAAGTGATGAAGGAAGTGTTGATACTCTCCAGTGAAATTTACCCTGCATAGAACTCATGAATCAGTCTAGTAACATCAGGTTTTATAATGTCCTAGCAGTTCTTGATGAATTCATTATTAAACCCATCAGGCCCAGGTGAATTTTTTGATGGTAAGTGCTTGACCACCTCATTGATTTCTTCCTCGGTGAATGGAATTTCTGGTTGTTCAAAATCTGAAGGATCAGCTTGATGCTGATATAAAGAATTTAGATCAAAGTGCATTGTGGTTTTCTCAGATTGACCTAATCATTTCTTGAAAGCATTCCACAGAAGAGCCGCTTTCCCTGCATGGTCAGTTATTTCCACTTGATCATCATTTTTCAACATTGCAATGTGATTATGCCTGAAGTTAATAGAGGCCTTTGTATGGAAAAATTTTGTGTTCTCATCACAAAATTTTACACCCTTGATCTTTCCTCTCTGCTTCCAGTAAATCTTTTGATTTCTGGGCAAAATGAGCAAATTTTCCTTGAGAACCAGCCTGTAGTTCCATTCAAAATCTCCTAGGTCCTGAATTCCTCAAACAAACCAAGGAGGAAAATCACCTCGTTAATTGCAGCAATTTTTTATTTAAGGCAAGACAGATTTTTAGCCCATAGTTTAAGAGCCCTTCTCATGTTTTCGAACTTGGCATTTAAACTTTTTGCTGCATCAAGATTACCCACATGTATATTCCAAGCTATAGAGACAACATCTTTGAAGTCAGATTGTTTTAACCAGTAATTTTCAAATCTAAAAACCTTTCCCTTTGGGATAGCAGTTCCAATTTTTATGACACAAGGGAGATGATCTGAAATGGTCCTGGAGAGTGGCATAGCAACTGTATCAAGAAAAGAGGTCACCCACGAAGCAGAAGTTAAGAACCAATCCAATTTTGCAACAAAGGGATCTGTTGCATATTACTCCAGTTGAATTTTCTACCATGGAGTGGGAGTTCAATTAATCCAAGGTTACTGATGGCTTCATTAAAAAGTAGCATCTCATTAACATCTCCACCAGGTCTATTCCTGTTAGAGGGAGCTCTAATGAAATTGAAGTTCCCAACTAAAATCCAATTAGTGTCCAGTGGCATATGAATGTTGGAAAGCCAGTTAATGAACTCAATTTTGTCTGCTTGTTCACAAGGACCATAGATGTTGGTGAGGATCCAAGATTTATTTGACAGGAGACATGTGAAATTGATTGACAGAGAGAATCTGTTTTGAAAAATGACCTCTCCGTCAAAGAGAGACCCATTCCAGGTGATTAATAGCCCACCAGAGGCACCAATTGAAGGAAGAAAAGCAAATTTATTAAGTCTGTTAGGGCAAAAATTTCTGATGTAAGCAACATCAAAATTTTCCCTCTTGGTCTCTTGCAAGCATAAAATAGCACAGGCACTTTCCTCTATTTTTTTCCCTAGAGCAAGCCATTTGTCAGGTGAGTTAATCCCTCTGATGGTCCAGGCCAAAATATTCTAGCTTCTGTTTTGATTATTCACGGGCATGATTTGAAATGTGAAACCGGGGACCAAGCACCATCACTTGGCCAAAACCACAGAATGCATGACATACAAAGCAACAGAGCTTGCACTTTCAGCAAATACAACAACCCCATCATCCACAAGATTGCAAAGGAGATAGTTTTCTTGAATGTAATAAGGTAGCAAGGTGTACTGGCATCAGAACATGAGTTAACACAACTTGTCAACTAGGCACATAAATGGAAAGTACAACCAAAAGGAATTAGGGGGATACATGTCAAATTCTTAACCCCTTCCCTTACTACTAATGAAGCATAGACTATGATCATCTAAACACTTGGAGAGTCTTGCCTGTTCTCATTGGTTGGAAGCACCCCAGCCAATTGTTCTCCCCCTTCCTCTTGGGCTTCTTAGAGATCTTTTCCTCCAAATCTTGGTCAGCCACCTTGCAAAAAGAGGTAGTGAGATTTTTTACCATAGACTTCTGAGCAATTGGGGGGACAACATTACAAGGAAGGCACTTATTATTAGAGCAAGATCCTCTTTTAAATCCAGCATTATCTTTTTTAATTCTGTCACTCCTTCTTACCTCAGTTTCCACTAGAGGTGTCTTCCCCCCCCCTTATTTTTTTGAGTTTTCAACCCCGAAAGGTTGGAGAAGGGCAAGAGAATCTAGATCCTGCTGGTTTGAAGAATCACAAATATTTTTGTTGTTTGTGTCCTTCTGTTGTGGATCAACCATGGCCTGCTAGCACATAGGAGCCTGTGTTGTTAAAAATTTGTCAGGTATGTGGAAAAGAATGGAGTCCTCAGTGCCTTCAACTTCAGCAAGTAATTCCCATAAGGGAGATTTGAGCATATTGACAGTCCAATTAAGCTTGTCTGGTGTCATTAGAAGATGCACAATAAAGTTAAACCAACTTACTGGAATCTTAACAGAGAGTGAAGGAGCACCCTCCAAAGGCTTTTGTGCAAAGTTCTCCTTCCAAATCACTAGCCCTTCTTCTAACAAAAAAGTATCTTTATTAGCTACTTCCTTTAGCTGGATAGACTTTAAGCCCAATAGAGAGGGAGCAAACTCAAAGTGCTCTTTAATTTGATCAACCCATTTACCTTTGTTTTTAGCACCAATCACCCGAAGATTTGCCAAAGGTTGAGGGCTGCCCCTTGGAGAGTTGACATGGGGGCCACCAAATAATTGAGCAGTGTCAGAATCTATCAGCTTACTGCCTTGGCCAGTTGCTGAAGCAAATATGCCCTAGAGGCAATAATAAAGTTATTATTTATTTCCTTATATCATGATAAATGTTTATTATTCATGCCAGAATTGTATTAACCGGAAACATAATACATGTGTGAATACATAGACAAACATAGTGTCACTAGTATGCCTCTACTTGACTAGCTCATTAATCAAAGATGGTTAAGTTTCCTAACCATAGACATGAGTTGTCATTTGATTAATGGGATCACATCATTAGGAGAATGATATGATTGACTTGACCCATTCCGTTAGCTTAGCACTTGATCGTTTAGTATGTTGCTATTGCTTTCTTCATGACTTATACATGTTCCTATGACTATGAGATTATGTAACTCCAGATTACTGGAGGAACACTTTGTGTGCTACCAAACGCCACATCGTAACTGGCTGACTATAAAGGTGCTCTACAGGTGTCTCTGAAGGTACTTGTTGAGTTAACGTATTTCGAGATTAGGATTTGTCACTCCGATTGTCGGAGAGGTATCTCTGGGCCCTCTCGGTAATGCACATCACTATAAGCTTGCAAGCAATGTAGCTAATGAGTTAGTTACAGGATGATGCATTATGTAACGAGTAAAGAGACTTGCCGGTAACGAGATTGAACTAGGTATTGAGATACAGACGATCGAATCTCGGGCAAGTAACATACCGATGACAAAGGGAACAACGTATGTTGTTATACGGTTTGACCGATAAAGATCTTCGTAGAATATGTAGGAGCCAATATGAGCATCCAGGTTCGGCTATTGGTTATTGACCGGAGACGTGTCTCGGTCATGTCTACATAGTTCTCGAACCCATAGGGTCCGCACGCTTAAAGTTAGATGACAATTATATTATGAGTTTATGTGTTTTGATGTACTGAAGGTTGTTCGGAGTCCCGGATGTGATCACGGACATGACGAGGAGTCTTGAAATGGTCGAGACATGAAGATCGATATATTGGACGACTATATTTGGACACTGGAATGGTTCCGGGTGAGATTGGGACAATACCGAAGCTCCGGGAGGTTATCGGAACCCCCCGGGAGGTATATGGGCCTTAATGGGCTTTAGTGGAAAGGAGGGGAAAGGAGGAAGGGAGGGGGCGCCCCCCCAAGCCCAATCTGAATTGGGAGGGGGGCCGGCCCCCCTTTCCTTCCTCCCTCCTTCCTCTTCCTTCCCTCTCCTCTCCAAATAGGAAAAGGAGGAGTCCTACTCCCGGTGGGAGTCGGACTCCCCCCTTGGGCGAGCCTCCTCCCCTTGGCCGGCCCCCTCCTCCACTCCTTTATATACGGGGGAGGGGGGCACCCCATAGACACAACAATTGATCATTGATCTCTTAGCCGTGTGCGGTGCCCCACTCCACCACAGTCCTCCTCGATAATATCGTAGCGGTGCTTAGGCGAAGCCCTGCGTCGGTAGAACATCATCATCGTCACCATGCCGTCGTGCTGACGGAACTCTCCCTCGAAGCTCGGCTGTATTGGAGTTCGAGGGACGTCATCGAGCTGAACGTGTGCAAGAACTCAGAGGTGCCGTGTTTTCGGTGCTTGATCGGTCAGACCGTGAAGACGTCGACTACATCAACCGCGTTGTGCTAACGCTTCCGCTATCGGTCTATGAGGGTACGTGGACACACTCTCCCCTCTCGTTGCTATGCATCACGATGATCTAGCGTGTGTGTGGGAGTTTTTTTTTGAAATTACTACGTTCCCCAATAGTGGTATCAGAGACAGGTTTTATGCATTGATGTTATATGCACGAGTAGAACACAAGTGAGTTGTGGGCGATACAAGTCATACTGCTTACCAGCATGTCATACTTTGGTTCAGCGGTATTGTTGGATGAAGCGGCCCAGACTGACATTACGCGTACGCTTATGCGAGACTGGTTCTACCAACATGCTTTGCACACAGGTGGCTGGCGGGTGTCAGTTTCTCCAACTTTAGTTGAACCGATTGTGGCTACGCACGGTCCTTGAGAAGGTTAAAACAACACTAACTTGACGAACTATCGTTGTGGTTTTGATGTGTAGGTAAGAACGGTTCTTGCTCAGCCCGTAGCAGCCACGTAAAACTTGCAACAACAAAGTAGAGGACGTTTAACTTGTTTTTGCATGGCATGTTGTGATGTGATATGGTCAAGGCATGATGCTATATTTTATTGTATGAGATGATCATGTTTTGTAACCGAGTTACCGGCAACTAGGAGGATCCATATGGTTGTCGCTTTATTGTATGCAATTGTCGTAGAAGGATCCATACTGTAATTGCTTTACTTTATCACTAAGCAGTAGCGATTGTCGTAGAAGCAATATTTGGCGAGATGACAACGATGCTACGATGGAGATCAAGGTGTCGCGGCGGTGACGATGGTGATCACGACGGTGCTTCGGAGATGGAGATCACAAGCACAAGATGATGATGGCCATATTATATCACTTATATTGATTGCATGTGATGTTTACCTTTTATGCATCTTATCTTGCTTTGATTGACGGTAGCATTATAAGATGATTGTCGGTGTCAAAACTGGCGGATCTCGGGTAGGGGGTACCGATCTATGCGTCTAAGGCTAATGGTAACAGGAGGCAAGGGTGTCAGGACCCCGACTCAATGCCACATCGATCTAGCATGTAACACCTCATATGACTTTGCGGCCTCACGCACGGTATTCCCACGGGTGTCGGCTTACCTTTTCTCGGGACTGTTTGCGCCTTTTGGCACACGTATATGATAGTGTCGCTAGCATCCATATGATAAGGAGCCCGGGCTGACATGGCTAGTCGTAAACCCAAAGTGGCACAAACTTACAGGGACATGCATCCATGACCCAGCATCGAACGTGTCGGTCATCAGCGAGTGAATCCAGGCTGTAGCACTGGGCTAGCAGGACTCTGGTGAACCGGGCTGTAGCGGGCTAACATGACTCCGGTATTCATCACGTGACATTTCCCCGAAGGGACAGACACAGGAATGAAGAAGGACACATGCCGGCCAGCCTAAGTGTTCCGGAGCAGTAGCAAGCTACCATGGCTCAGTGGAAACACTAGGAGACATTTCCCGGTAAGAGAGGCTACCAAGGATAAACAACTAGGTTGTCAGATCTCACACATACCAAGCATTTCAATAACATACACACAATATGCTCGATATGTGCAAACACAACATGGCATCACAACATGACTCTACAACTCAAATATTTATTCAATAGGCTCCGAGGAGCGAGATATTACAAACATAGGTCTCATGACCCAACATTCAGAGCATACAAGTCAAAACACAAGCGGAAGCTATCATGTCTGAGTACAGACATCTATAAATGAAAAAGGCTGAAAGCCTGACTATCTACCAGATCCTGCCGAGGGCACAAGATCGTAGCTGAGGTAACAAGCTAAACGTCGAAGTCCACGCGGAACTACTAGTGAGACTGAAGTCTCTCTGCAAAAACATAAAATAGGCAAACGTGAGTACAAATGTACCCAGCAAGACTTACATCACATCTATCTACATATGCATCATTATCAACAAAGGGGGTGGTGGAGTTTAACTGCAGCAAGCCAGCTTTGACTCGGTAGCTAACCTGAACTACGACTGCAAGTAACTCTTTTGAGGTGGCGCACACGAGTCCACATATTCACCATATCAATACACCACTATGGATCCGCTCCCGTCTCCCTACGAGAACGCCATCCATAGCACTCACGCTTATCTTGCGTATTTTAGAGTATCCACTTTCACTTGTCTATGAACTATGCAAGGGGTCCAAGTTTCCATATCCGAGGAATCCGGCTATTCGAATAGATGATGTTAACCCTGCAGGGGTGTACTTCTTCACACACGCTCCCGCCACTTATCGCCCTGTACACGTCATGTACCTCGGCAACCTTCAAGCGGAAGCCGGGTGAGGGAGTCGGCCACGACCTGACTAACCGAACAAGTCTCTCATCCAGGTTTATCGCCTATTCGGGTTCCATCCGCAAGGAGATCCGGCCGGGGTGTCGCTCACGGCCCCAAACGATGTGAGCAGGGTTCCCAAGCCCACCTCGACGGGTGGATGTACGCTTGGTGCACCGTGCCACTGTGCCTAGTCTGTCCCAAGCCCACCTGTACCGGGTGCCACTTAGTAGACTACTAACACTACCTACAAACACCAGAAACTAGTTGCAACTCCTGGACAGAGATCATGTTGATTAATAAGTCGAGAGGGGTCGAGTTACCGGAACCCAATGTGTGGTAGTAACTGTTCATGGATCACAAACACAGAACTCAGTTCCTGAGGACGGCTGCAATGAGACAACCCACCATGTACTCCTACATGGCCTCTCACCGCTACCTTTACCAAATCGTGTTCACACACTTAGCTCACACACAATAAGACATGTTCACACACCTCTGATTCATCCCCGATGAATCAGACCTGACTCAACTCTAAGCAGTAGCAGGCATGACAACAAACATGAATGAGTAGGCACAACAGGGCTCAAACAACTCCTACTCATGCTAGTGGGTTTCATCTATTTACTGTGGCAATGACAGGTCATGCAAAGGATAAAGGGGTTCAGCTACCGCAGCAAGTAACAAATATGTCTTTGTTGTCCTAATGCAGTAAAAGAGAGCAGGAGCGAGAGAGTGGGATTTTATCAGAATGAACAAGGGGGTTTTGCTTGCTTGGCACTTCTGAGGATAACATTGAGTCTTCATCAGTGTCAACGATCACATCGTCGGTACAACGTCTACCGAGGGGGAACAACACCGGCAAACACAGAAGAAACACGATCAATGCAATGCACAATATGATGCATGCTATGGCATGGCAATATGAATGTGTTTTGGGCTAATGCACCTAACTATGATTTAAATGAAGTTGGTTTGAATACATGATTCAAATTCCAACTCCATATATGATTATTTAAATGCCCTTAATTTGTTTTGTCCAAAACAGAGGACAAAAATTGTTCAAACATGCATGAAAGTAGTACAGATGGATTCCTTGAATTTTTGTGATAATTTTTCACATATAATTTATTTCATTTGGAGTTACGGTTAATTTTCTATGATTTATTGAAGTTTTAGCTATTTTCTGGAATTTCAGAATTAAATTAAATCCAGAAAACATTACTGCGTCAGCATGACGTTGGTATGACGTCAGCAAATCAACAAGGGCTGGTCCGGGTCAAACCTGACCAGTGGGGTCCACTGGTCAGTGACTGGGGCTGGTTAGTGACGCTGACAGGTGGGCCCGGTCAACAGACACATCAGCCTGGTCAAGTCCAACGTGTGGGGTCGGTCAAAGTGTGACGGGGCCAGGTCAAACTGACCTATGGGGCCCACAAAAATTAGCACTAATCTAAACAGAAATTAAGCTAATTAATTTTGGCACCGGGGCCCACGTGGCAGTGGCACTAGGGGGTGATTACCGGGGTGTTTAGGACCTAATTAAGTGGCCACGTCGGCACTCGCCGGGGTTCGGCCGGCGGTGACCACGACTCACGGCGGAAGATCGCCGGAAACATGCTAGGGGCTGCGGTTTGACGCTCGGGAGGCACAGGCCATGAGCTCTTGCACTCGCGCATCTAATGGACCAGACGGGAGGTCACGGAGCAGCCGGAATCTCGCCGGCGATGACAAGCGCGGCGGCAGGTGTTCGGACGTCGAGCGGGACGAGGCTACGGAGTGCTAATGGCTGGCCAAAGGGGTTCTCTGGACTCCTGGGAGCTCCAGGAGCACAACCGTGCGGCGGGTTTGAGCGGAGGAGCTCGCGAGCGCAAGGCTCGTCGGCCATGGCGGCGGCCGGAGCTCGGGTGCACGGGGACGGCGGATAGAGAATGGGAACGGAGGGGGGAGAGCATAGGGGGAGGATCAGGAGCTCACATGGGTGCTTAAAAGAAGCTCAGGGAGGCCGGGGAAGCACGAACAGCGGCGAATCGAGGGTGAGGTTGCCGGCGGCCGAATGTTGAAGACGAGCTCGAGGGCGATGCTGCAGGGCTTCCGGCGGGACGTGGCTCGGTGAGGGGGTCAAGGGCGACGTCGCGGAGCTCGTGGGCACAACAGAGGGGCGAGGGGGTAGCGGTGGCTGCAGCTACGGCGAAGGCGTCGGCGGCTGTGTTCGGTCGCACTTGGGGAAGGAGCTAGAGAACGAGGGAGAGAACAGAGAGTGAGGGGAGAGGCAGAGGGGGTTGCGGGGCGTCTCCAGACGCGTCGACAGGGAGGAGGTTGAGCCTCCAGCGCGAAGCAGGAGGGGGAGCCTGCGTGCGTGGCGCTTTCTCACGGCGACAACAACAGCTTTGGGGCGAGGGGAGGAAGACGACAAGGGGGGGAGGCGGCGGTGGGCTGGGCCGTGCTGGGCCGGTTGGTGGCGCCAGGTAAGTGGCTGGGCTGCTGCTGGGCTACCAGGTAAGTCTTCTGCTCTTTTTTAATTTTTCTGTTCTGTTTTATTTTGTTAATTTATTTTGCCACTGTTTTGAATTTAAAAATAATTCAAACAATGCCAAAAACTCCTCTGAATATTTTTATTTTGCTAGATGGACTTTTCCAAAAGCTTATAAAATATTTCAGGGGTATTTGAGATTATATTCTAATTATATGAATATAATTCAAATTCAAATAGCTAATGATTTAAATTCAAAGTCCCAAAAATAAATCCTTAAAAATGTTCAATATTTTGGTTGGGACCAGAACCCTTGCCAAAAATTATCAAACATTTAAGAAGAGCATTTTGGAACAATGAATGAGATTTTAGGGTTTTTGCCCTTCTATTTATTTAAATTTTGAGGCTTCCAAATTTCCTCAGTTCAAGTTTCAAAAGTTTAAACATGATGCAACACCAGGCAGCACCAGAAGCTAGGGATGTGACAACTCACCCCCGCTAAACAAGAATCTCGTCTCGAGATTCAAGCGTAGGGTAAGATGAAGGGGGAACGCAAACTAGTATAATCTTCACGATCCAGGTTGCACTGCATAGGAACGTTGTTTCGATCACCATCTTTGTCTCGAAGTCTTGCCTTGAGAACTCCAACTATCATGACAACGAGAGGAAAGGAAAGACCCTAAAAGAATTGTTCTTCCCGAAGGTCGAATAACTCAGGATTAATCCACGGAATGAGACATAGCAACATCTCTCGAGCTGAGAGACGAAGCACACATCCATAGGAATGGAGTGAAGCAGATGACAAAGGTTCACTAGGTAGACAACAATTCTAGACTTAAGAATGTGGTGATCGGTTGTCAACGTAGCGAGGAGTTGAATTGCCATGATACCATAACGATGCACCTTAGGGAAGGTGACTCGTAGAAATATCCCCTTAAGTGGCAAAAAGAATTACCTTTGATTCAAGGATCATTGAAACTCTTTAACCAGCTTAAGGCAAATCATAATCGATCATTTAGAGGGATTCGGTAGAATGGCATACTCGAACTTGGATGATGTGGATTACCTTGTTGAAGACAACGTAATGGATGGATTTGCTTATCACCGGAAATGGAAGAGACCCATGGTAGAATGGCACATTGGCGGTGCAAGCTGGGAACAAAAATGCAATGCTGGGAATGATTCTGGTAACTGGGGAAGAACCCAACAATAGAGAGTGAATTCACTATTTGAAAAGGTCATAGCATTGCCGAGGAAACTGAGAGCAAACCCATCTAGTGCTGATGATAACAACTAGCGTTTGTGCGTACTCTCAAGAACTTGAGCATTTCCATAATCATCAAGATTTTACCAATATCCGTGTCAAGGATCCTGGCAACACAACTTGCTACCATGGTGAATGATGATGGATGATGCAGATGGAAAGGAAGATAACACTTTCTCAGATTTCACCCTAGCAATGCCAAGGAAAGAAAATCTGGATGATCGACCGAGAGACATTTAGCACTCCGCTTCTAATGTTCTCCTTGATGTGCTAGTGTATCCCATTCATAGATATGGTTTGATAACTAGAACATCAAGTAAAAGGTCGGACTTCGGAACATAGAAATCCATAGGGGCAACTAGGGAGTAAATCCTACGAAATCCCTATGGGGAGGTGGCCAACTTCTTCAATCAAGATACTACAATAATAGGTCCTTCGGCTGGGTGGTGCTGGCCACGACATCCACTTTACCAGTTATCGAGGGACCAATATTATAGTTCTTGGGAAATATTCCAACCATCATATCTGCCTGAGATTCAGATCTGGTTGGTGTCAGGATATTCCAGACCCATCGAGTCTAGGAAGAAAAATGAAAGTTTGCAACACAATTCGACGAAATAACGTTGCGAGATTCTCGGGAAATGAACTACGATAGCAAGCTCCAAACATGAGCTGGTTCTGCTACACACATGTGAACACGCTGTCCCAGACAAACATGATCACATGGTAGTCTTACAATAAAACACTACCGAGTTCTGGTAGGGAACCATCATCGGGGATATCAGAGTCTTGTGCATTACCATGGATTAACACTTAACTCCTTTCCCTGAACAAATCAGTCAGTGGCTTGGGGTGCTACGGAATACATATGGAGTGGAGGTAATTAATCTATCAAACCATAGTATACTTTGCACATGCATGACTGACTTGGGACGATTCCAGAGGAAACAAAACAAACCTTTCTCAAACCCACGGCGGCAACTTACATCAATGCACGTGAATCAAAGGAAGTCACTTCCTTCATCGACACATATGCTTCATGCACGGAACATGAAGATAATGCTTATAGAAGTTTCCAACACTAGGTTGATGTTCAACATGAATCATGGGGGAGACAAAATGCTGCTGATGGGCTCAACAACAACTCATCGGAATTTCCATATCACTGGACGTCCACCATCATGTGAACATGGTGATAGTATTGGTCAGACCAAAAGATGTAATGGTATATGCCCGAGGGATCAACCACGAGTAAGACAACATTACGAGCATCGTTGGTACTGATTTGATTGACGATAGCCCACACTCAAATCAAAGGATTGATAAGACAATAGGTCCAGCAACTGATCACAGGGACCAATCGATGAAGATATCATCTTTCTTCAACACACACTACACAAGAATATCCCTTTGGAACGAACTAAGTTAGGCAAGCTTTTATCTTCCAATTCTCCAAGTTGTTGTCTAGCTTAACCAACTAGCTCAGGGGTATCCAACACGGATTCTTGGAGAAATAGTGGTTTACAGGAATAAACCAACTTGATCACGAGATCAACATAGCGATCAGGCGACAACCTGGTGATACTTCCGAGAAGAAATTCGGAATATCATGAACCACCGATATGTTACTAGGCTCGAGAACAATCTTGCTTTTCAGGGCAAGATGATATGATCAAATGAGCGAGGACTTGACAAAATCCTAACTTATCAACCAAAGAGTGCACCAGGAAATAAGGACTAGGTAGCACGATCAATCTTAGAATGATGAATCAATAATCAGCATGCTAAGAATGAGGTTGTTGTCCATTTAACTACCAAGCAACGGAGTTGCTAGCAGTATTGATTTCACACACCACGATTCACTTGTCGGCATTCCGGTTACAATAACACAGGAACCGAGGAATGAACAATGATGGCAAGAAGTATCACTGTACCAAGAGTTCATAGGATGGTGTGCAATTCCTACAATAATCCCGATATAAAAGACGGTAATACTCCAAGGTAGAACAGAACAAAAGTTGGATTAGCATTTTGATCTACGAAGTACAATTACTTTGACCCAATCCTGGATATGGATGAGGTACTGGAGTTTGTTTCTCCTAGTCATTCTGAAATAGATTTGCTTAACAGACCACAAGAATAATAAGCATCGATAACACGGATGCACAATTACTCCTGACTATCAATTGATAGACGAAGGTCAGTATACAACTAAAGGGGGACAACTCAAAGGAACATAAGATTTTCTGAGTTGTGGATGCATAGATTAGTATGTCGAACCAAGTTCAACAAATTTCTTCCGGCTAATCCATGCGGAAGGTAGAACTGGCAGAGTCACAATATAAAATGGAGAACTCATCGAGGGCACTCCTGTTGTGATCATTTGATCCAACAAACTTCTGCCATAAGTGGTTCATAGTATTTGGAAGAAGGAAATACCACGGACCTCGAGGACTAATGTAAAGGTTACTGATTACCTAAAAGAACTAGCAAACACTATCAACATGAGGTAAGTGGGGTGAATCTCGGGTTCAAAAACCCAGAAGTAGAATACCTACTACTAAGTAGCATCACGGGATGCTTTCGGGAATAAAGGCCAGAATCATCACACTGGGACACAAATCATGGCTAAATTACTAGATGATCCCCTGAGACACCTAGGGTAATAATAATAACTCCAACATAAAGGTCGAGGCAGTAGAGTACCTCGACTCAACAATTTGTGTGATTAACCTGGCCTAGAAAGACATTGAAACCAGAGGAAAAATGATTTTGCAAATGCATCAGACTGTTTAGAAACCTGGGATGACTCGGACAGCATAACGACTCTAAATGCTCGAAAGATTGGAGACATGCTACAAAAATGGTGGCATAGCCACTCAGAAGCACAATATCAAGGTTTCGAGATCATCAGAGACATACCGAAGTAGTAGTAACTGGACTGAGGCTTAAATCCAACAATCTTATAAGTCTAAGGATTAGTAACACGTGATCCTGATAGATAGATGAGAAGGCCTAGTTCCTTAACCCCGTAGGAAAGATAAGATGACTCAGATCGGAAGGCATAAGGTATAAGGAGTAAAAGAGCCTTACGTTCCATCCCACAATCAATTCCCTTATATAACTAAAGAATTTCTAGACTCAACTTCGACCAGTTTGGCTTGATAATCCTACAGGCAGTCAAGCTCTGATACCAACACTGTCAGGACCCCGACTCAATGCCACATCAATCTAGCATGTAACACCTCATATCACTTTGCGACCTCACGCACGGTATTCCCACGGGTGTCGCCTTACCTTTTCCCGGGACCGTTTGCGCCTTTTGGCACACGTATATGATAGTGTCGCTAGCATCCATAAGATAAGGAGCCCGGGCTGACATGGCTAGTCGTAAACCCAAAGTGGCATAAACTTACAGGGACAGGCATCCATGACCCAGCATCGAATGTGTCAGTCATCAGCGAGTGAATCCAGGCTGTAGCACTGGGCTAGCAGGACTCCGGTGAACCGGGCTGTAGCGGGCTAACAGGACTCTGGTATTCATCGCGTGACATTTCCCCGAAGGGACAGACACAGGAACGAAGAAGGACACATGCCGGCCAGCCTAAGTGTTCCGGAGCAGTAGCAAGCTACCATGGCTCAGTGGAAACACTAGGAGACATTTCCCGGTAAGAGAGGCTACCAAGGATAAACAACTAGGTTGTCAAATCCCACACATACCAAGCATTTCAATAACATACACACAATATGCTCGATATGTGCAAACACAACATGGCATCACAACATGACTCTACAACTCAAATATTTATTCAATAGGCTCCGAGGAGCGAGATATTACAAACATAGGTCTCATGACCCAACATTCAGAGCATACAAGTCAAAACACAAGCGGAAGCTATCATGTCTGAGTACAGACATCTATAAATGAAAAAGGCTGAAAGCCTGACTATCTACCAGATCCTGCCGAGGGCACAAGATCGTAGCTGAGGTAACAAGCTAAACGTCGAAGTCCACGCGGAACTACTAGTGAGACTGAAGTCTCTCTGCAAAAACATAAAATAGGCAAACGTGAGTACAAATGTACCCAGCAAGACTTACATCAGATCTATCTACATATGCATCATTATCAACAAAGGGGGTGGTGGAGTTTAACTGCAGCAAGCCAGCTTTGACTCGGTGGCTAACCTGAACTACGACTGCAAGTAACTCTTTTGAGGTGGCGCACACGAGTCCACATATTCACCATATCAATACACCACTATGGATCCGCTCCCGTCTCCCTACGAGAACGCCATCCATAGCACTCACGCTTATCTTGCGTATTTTAGAGTATCCACTTTCACTTGTCTATGAACTATGCAAGGGGTCCAAGTTTCCATATTCGAGGAATCCGGCTATTCGAATAGATGATGTTAACCCTGCAGGGGTGTACTTCTTCACACACGCTCCCGCCACTTATCGCCCTGTACACGTCATGTACCTCGGCAACCTTCAAGCGGAAGCCGGGCGAGGGAGTCGGCCACGACCTGACTAACCGAACAAGTCTCTCGTCCAGGTTTATCGCCTATTCGGGTTCCATCCGCAAGGAGATCCGGCCGGGGTGTCGCTCACGGCCCCAAACGATGTGAGCAGGGTTCCCAAGCCCACCTCGACGGGTGGATGTACGCTTGGTACACCGTGCCACTGTGCCTAGTCTGTCCCAAGCCCACCTGTACCGGGTGCCACTTAGTAGACTACTAACACTACCTACAAACACCAGAAACTAGTTGCAACGCCTGGACAGAGATCATGTTGATTAATAAGTCGAGAGGGGTCGAGTTACCGGAACCCAATGTGTGGTAGTAACTGTTCATGGATCACAAACACAGAACTCAGTTCCTGAGGACGGCTGCAATGAGACAACCCACCATGTACTCCTACATGGCCTCTCACCGCTACCTTTACCAAATCGTGTTCACACACTTAGCTCACACACAATAGGACATGTTCACACACCTCTGATTCATCCCCAATGAATCAGACCTGACTCAACTCTAAGCAGTAGCAGGCATGACAACAAACATGAATGAGTAGGCACAACAGGGCTCAAACAACTCCTACTCATGCTAGTGGGTTTCATCTATTTACTGTGGCAATGACAGGTCATGCAAAGGATAAAGAGGTTCAGCTACCGCAGCAAGTAACAAATATGTCGTTGTTGTCCTAATGCAGTAAAAGAGAGCAGGAGCGAGAGAGTGGGATTTTATCGGAATGAACAAGGGGGTTTTGCTTGCCTGGCACTTCTGAGGATAACATTGAGTCTTCATCAGTGTCAACGATCACATCGTCGGTACAACGTCTACCGAGGGGGAACAACACCGGCAAACACAGAAGAAACACGATCAATGCAATGCACAATATGATGCATGCTATGGCATGGCAATATGAATGTGTTTTGGGCTAATGCACCTAACTATGATTTAAATGAAGTTGGTTTGAATACATGATTCAAATTCCAACTCCATATATGATTATTTAAATGCCCTTAATTTGTTTTGTCCAAAACAGAGGACAAACATTGTTCAAACATGCATGAAAATAGTACAGATGAATTCCTAGAATTTTTCTGATAATTTTTCATATATAATTTATTTCATTTGGAGTTACGGTTAATTTTCTATGATTTATTGAAGTTTTAGCTATTTTCTGGAATTTCAGAATTAAATTAAATCCAGAAAACATTACTGCGTCAGCATGACGTTGGCATGACGTCAGCAAGTCAACAGGGGCTGGTCCGGGTCAAACCTGACCAGTGGGGTCCACTGGTCAGTGACTGGGGCTGGTTAGTGACGCTGACAGGTGGGCCCGGTCAACAGACACATCAGCCTGGTCAACTCCGACGTGTGGGGTCGGTCAAAGTGTGACGGGGCCAGGTCAAACTGACCTATGGGGCCCACAAAAATTAGCACTAATCTAAACAGAAATTAAGCTAATTAATTTTGGCACCGGGGCCCACGTGGCAGTGGCACTAGGGGGTGATTACCGGGGTGTTTAGGACCTAATTAAGTGGCCACGTCGGCACTCGCCGGGGTTCGGCCGGCGGTGACCACGACTCGCGGCGGAAGATCGCCGGAAACATGCTAGGGGCTGCGGTTTGACGCTCGGGAGGCACATGCCATGAGCTCTTGCACTCGCGCATCTAATGGACCAGACGGGAGGTCACGGAGCAGCCGGAATCTCGCCGGCGACGACAAGCGCGGCGGCAGGTGTTCGGACGTCGAGCGGGACGAGGCTACGGAGTGCTAATGGCTGGCCAAAGGGGTTCTCTGGACTCCTGGGAGCTCCAGGAGCACAACTGTGCGGCGGGTTTGAGCGGAGGAGCTCACGAGCGCAAGGCTCGTCGGCCATGGCGGCGGCCGGAGCTCGGGTGCACGGGGACGGCGGATAGAGAATGGGAACGGAGGGGGGAGAGCATAGGGGGAGGATCAGGAGCTCACAGGGGTGCTTAAAAGAAGCTCAGGGAGGCCGGGGAAGCACGAACGGCGGCGGATGGAGGGTGAGGTTGCCGGCGGCCGAATGTTGAAGACGAGCTCGAGGGCGATGCTGCAGGGCTTCCAGCGGGACGTGGCTCGGTGAGGGGGTCGAGGGCGACGTCGCGGAGCTCGTGGGCACAACAGAGGGGCGAGGGGGTAGCGGTGGCTGCAGCTACGGCGAAGGCGTCGGCGGCTGCGTTCGGTCGCACTTGGGGAAGGAGCTAGAGAGCGAGGGAGAGAACAGAGAGTGAGGGGAGAGGCAGAGGGGGTTGCGGGGCGTCTCCAGACGCGTTGATAGGGAGGAGGTTGAGCCTCCAGCGCGAAGCAGGAGGTGGAGCCTGCGTGCGCGGCGTTTTCTCACGGCGACAGCAGCAGCTTTGGGGCGAGGGGAGGAAGACGACAGGGGGGGGGGAGGCGGCGGTGGGCTGGGCCGTGCTAGGCCGGTTGGTGGCGCCAGGTAAGTGGCTGGGCTGCTGGTGGGCTACCAGGTAAGTCTTCTGCTCTTTTTTAATTTTTCTGTTCTGTTTTATTTTATTAATTTATTTTGCCACTGTTTTGAATTTAAAAATAATACAAACAATGCCAAAAACTCCTCTGAATATTTTTATTTTGCTAGATGGACTTTTCCAAAAGCTTATAAAATATTTCAGGGGTATTTGAGATTATATTCTAATTATATGAATATAATTCAAATTCAAATAGCTAATGATTTAAATTCGGAGTCCCAAAAATAAATCCTTAAAAATGTTCAATATTTTGGTTGGGACCAGAACCCTTGCCAAAAATTATCAAACATTTAAGAAGAGCATTTTGGAACAATGAATGAGATTTTAGGGTTTTTGCCCTTCTATTTATTTAAATTTTGAGGCTTCCAAATTTCCTCAGTTCAAGTTTCAAAAGTTTAAACATGATGCAACACCAGGCAGCACCAGAAGCTAGGGATTTGACAAAGGGACATGATGTTTTACCCAGGTTCGGGCCCTCTCGATGGAGGTAAAACCCTACTTCCTGCTTGATTGATCTTGATGATATGAGTATTACAAGAGTTGATCTACCACGAGATCGTAGAGGCTAAACCCTAGAATCTAGCCTATGATGATTATGATTGTCCCTCTACGGACTAAACCCTCCAGTTTATATAGACACCGGAGGGGGCTAGGGTTTACATAGAGTCGGTTACAAAGAAGGAAATCTAATATCTGGATCGCCAAGCTTGTCTTCCACGCAAGGGAGAGTCCCATGCGGACACGGAACAAAGTCTTGAGTCTTGTATTTTCACGGTACAATAGTCCGGTCAAAGTATATAGTCTGGCTGTCCGGATACCCCCTAATCTAGGACTCCCTCGGTAGCCCCTGAACCAGGCTTCAATGATGATGAGTCTGGCGCGTAGATTGTCTTCGGCATTGCAAGGCGGGTTCCATCTCCGAATACTCCAAAGTAAACCTCGAACACTTAAATTGTGTTCACCTCTGCAAGGCGATTTTCACATACCACCGTAGAGAGAACGATATTCCACTAATATAATCTGCTGAAAACTTTAGATAACGAACCCTTTCCCACAACCAGCCGCAACACATATTGCCAGGCAGTTTCGTTGGCACGTCTTGTCGATGCAGAGATCATGTTCCCTTATCATAGGATTCTCATCAATACAGGTATGGGTAACCCAACCGCGCCATCAATAATGGCGCTTGGGAGATAAGCGATTTTCCACGGGCAAGTGGGGAGGCACACCGTTTTCGTCGCCTCTATAAAGGGATAAGGATTCCCCAATTTTACCCATGCCTTCTTCCTTCTTCGCTTATCCATTCTCGCACCCTTGAGCTCTAACACCCTAGTTCACGCCTTATCCACACATCCAAAAATGTCAGGAGAAGGAGGCAAGTAGGTGGCCTCCACCGTCAAGGAGGAGCATATTACGGAGCTCTGGGCGGCCGGATACTTGGCCGCAGATATTGCGCACCGGCTGTCGGACACAGAGCAGATCATTCTGACTCCGGGACCCCATGAGAGGGTCGTGTTCCTTGCCCACTTCATCCGCGGACTAGGATCTCCACTTCATCCCTTTGTCCGTGAGCTCATGTTTTACTACGGGCTGGACTTCCATGATCTAGCCCCAAATTTTGTCCTCAACATCTTGGCGTTTATCGTCGTGTGCGAGGCCTTCCTCCGCATCAAGCCCCACTTCGGCTTGTGGTTACGAATCTTCTGCGTGAAGCTGAAGATCGTGAGCGGCCAGCAAGCAGAGTGCGGAGGCGCCATGGTGGGCAGGATGCCCAACGTTACCTGGCTTGATGGCTCCTTCGCGGAGACCGTGAAAGGGTGGCAATCGGGGTGGTTCTACATCACCGAGCCGCGCGACGCCAACTGGGCGACGGCCCCTGAATTCCGATCCGGAATTCCCATGCAGCTTACTTCCTGGGAAAAGAAGGGCCTGGCCTGGGGTGAACCTGCGGAGCTGACAGGACTTTAGAACCGCCTCAAAAATATGATGGACAAGAAAATCAAGCTTGTCAACATGGTCCAGGTCATGCTCGTCCACCGAATCCTTTCATGCCAAAGACGGGCATTCAATTTGTGGGAGTTCGTTCCGGCCGAACACCAGACCCTTCAAGAGCTTTACGGCACGACACACAAGGATGCATGGAAGGTGCTATTCAAGGCCTCCGAAATACCTCCTCCAAAATCTAAGAACCGCGGACTTCACGCCGCGCGGCTCCCCCATCCGGTGAGTTTTCTAACCATCACTAGATGTACCTTTCCCAGCATACTCATGGGAGGATTTTAAGTCATCGTGTGTATTTAATCAGGATTACGTGGTGACGGTGGAGCGGATCGACTGTCCGGCTCCACTGCCCAAAGACCCAACAACTGCTCTCCCGACGGAGATGCTAGTCCTGGCGCCTTACAAGGTGCCGGAAAAGAAGGCCAAAAAGAAGGCCACGGGGACCAGGAAGGGTCTCCGGCGTAAGGTCACACCGGACGCCTCGTCCGAAGACGATGAGGCACGCTCCTCCCACGAAGGGGAGGATGAGAAGAAAAGGGCCGCCCCATCCGGGGAGGCCGAAGGGTCTAAGAGGGCCGCCTTGGGGACCAGGAAGGGTCCCCGACGCAAGGCCGTCATAGACTTGTCGTCCGAGGACGACTAGGCAGATTCCTCCCGCGGAGGCGGTGGGAAACACGAATAAATTCCGCCTCCTCACATTGGCGAGGAGAGGAAAAGGAAAGCCGCCCCGCAGGGGGTGGCTAGGACACCAAAGAAGGGAAAGGCGTCCCTTCCGGATCACTCCAACACGGCTGCCCAGGGGCAAGCCCCTGGTGAGATCGTAAGTATCCGCACCCTGTAATACTGTAGTGCCACTTAGTTTCATAGTTTGTTATAACGCCGAACACGTATATGCAGTCCGGCCAGGGCCCATCCCGAGGTATCCTCTTCGGATGGGTCTTTGAGCGATTCGGCGATGAATTTGCTCCCGACGGCCACTTCCCCTCGCCTTGCGATACGTCTCCAACGTATCTATAATTTTTGATTGCTCCATTCTACTTTATCTACTGTTTTGGACTATATTTGGCTTTATTTTCCACTTTTATATTATTTTTGGGACTAACTTATTAACCGGAGGCCCAGCCCAGAATTGTTGTTTTTTTTGCCTATTTCAGTGTTTCGAAGAAACAGAATATCAAACGGAGTCCAAACGGAATTAAACCTTCGGGAACGTGATTTTCTCACCGAACGTGATCCAGGAGACTTGGACCCTACTCCAAGAAGTGCCAGAGGCGGTCTTGAGGGTGGAGGGCGCCCCCCTGGGCACGCCCCCCTACCTCGTGGCCCCCCTAGCGGTCCACCGACGTACTCCTTCCTCCTATATATACCTACGTACCCCCAAACGATCAAAATAGGAGCCAAAAACCTAATTCCACCGCCGCAACCTTCTGTATCCACGAGATCCCATCTTGGGGCCTGTTTCGTAGCTCCGCCCGGGAGGGCATCCACCACGGAGGGCTTCTACATCAACACCATAGCCCCTCTGATGAAGTGTGAGTAGTTTACTTCAGACCTTCGGGTCCGTAGCTAGTAGCTAGATGGCTTCTTCTCTCTTTTTGGATCTCAATACAAAGTTCTCCCCCTCTCTTGTGGAGATCTATTCTATGTAATCTTCTTTTTGCGGTGTGTTTGTTGAGACCGATGAATTGTGGGTTTATGATCCAGTATTATCTATGGGAAATATTTGATTCTTCTCTGAATTCTTTTATGTATGATTGAGTTATCTTGCCAAGTCTGTTTGAATTATCCTTTTTGGTTTGGCCAACTAGATTGGTAGTTCTTGCAATGGGAGAAGTGCTTAGCTTTGGGTTCAATCTTGCGGTGTCCTTACCCAGTGACAGAAGGGCAGCAAAGCACGCATTGTATTGTTGCCATCGAGGATAACAAGATGGTTTTTTTACCATATTGCATGAATTTATCCCTCTACATCATGTCATCTTGCTTAAGGCTTACTCTGTGTTTAACTTAATACTCTAGATGCATGCTGGATAGCGGTTGTGTGACGCCCGGGTAATTAAGCTACAGTAACCATCTACTAATGATGCCACGTCACCTTGATTACTGTTGCTAATCTCGTGTTAGTTTAGAACCGATCCAAATTCAAATTTAAGATCAAGTCGAACAGTTAAAGTTTTCAAAAGTGAAAACTAAAATGTTGTAAATGTTTTAAATAAATCCTGGGCAATAATGGTGGAGAAACATAAATTTAATAAAATGTTTAAGTGTTCAAAATAGTTAAAACTATGGGTTAAATAATAAAACAAATGCATTTGGAATTTTATAAAATATTAAACTATTTTAATTGGGATGAAAAGTAATGTGGCAGTAGTTTATTTAAAAGTACCAATTTAGGTGTTAGTGATAATTTTTACTAAAACAAAAATAAAATGTAACTAAAATAAAACAGAAAAGAAATCAATAAAAAGGGAAGAATAAAAACAATAAAACAAAGCTAACTAAAATAAAGAGAAAAGGAACCCCCAACCCCCGGGCCAACTGGCCCAGCTGGCCAAGGCCCAACCGGCCAGCCCAACCGGCCCCTCAGTCCCCATAACACCCCCCATCGATGGGAAACCCTAGCCCATCGCACCCACGCCCCCCACTCGCTCCCCACGTCCCTCCTCCCCTCTCCCCCGATCCAGATCTGGATCGGGGATGAAACCCCCTCGACGTCGTTCCCCATCGCGCCCGACCTCTTGCCACGTCAGAGCCCCACCTCGCCCGCGCGGCTGCGCCTGGGGAACCGTCGCCTGCCGCCGTCTCCAGTGCTGTCGTCGACCACCGCCGCCGCTCGAGGACCCGAAGCCGCCTGATGATGCCCCATCGTCGTCACGTCCCCGTCCTCCTCCCCGCCGGACTGCGCCCGCCTCCCCGACGTCGTGACGACGCCTCGTCCCCGTCCTCCTCCACAACGGTCGCCCCCGAGCCTCGCCGCCCCGCTTCTCTCCAACGCTGGTGAGGCCACCTCCGGCCTACACTCCTTCCTTCCCCACGCCATCCCGCTCCGGTCACCGCTTCCCTACCACTGGCTTCGCCCCGACCGCCCCGCGCCTCGCAGGCCGTGCGCTGCTCGTGCGCCCGCCCAGGGCCTCGCCGTCGTTGCTTGCTACTCGCCCGGTTAAGCGCGGCGTCCCCCGCAGCCGTCCATGTGCCTTCGCCCGCCCCCACTGCCCGCCGCGGCCATCCCTTTGCTGCCTCCGATGGCCGCCGACACCGGCATATGCCGTGCATGCCCAGCGCCCCTCGGGTGTGCACCCGATCGGGCAACGCCCGTTTGGCCCTATGGGCCAATGACATGTGGGGCTCAGCCCCTGGAACGTTTAAATAATAATAATAAATAAATAAAAAAATATAAATATTAATTAAGTAACTAATCAATCATGTTTAATTAACTTAATTAATTATGTTTAATTAACCTAATCAATTAACTAAACTAGTTAAACCTATTTAGTTAGCATTAGTCAATGATAGGTGGGTCCCATTGGACCCACAGGCCAGGTTTGACTCTGGTCAGCTGGGTTTGACCTGCTGACGTCATGGTGATGTCATGCTAACATCACCTTTCACTGTTCTGGATAATGCTCGAATTAAATAATTAAATAAATTCTAAAAATGATTTAAAACTTTAGAAAATCATATAAAATAAACCATAGCTCAGATGAAAATACTTTCTACATGAAAGTTGCTCAAAACGACAAGACGGATCCAGATACGCAGCCCGTTCGTCCGCCACACACTCCTAGCATAGCAAACACGCAACTTTCCCCCTCCGGTTCATCTGTCCGAAAACGCGAAACACCGGGAATACTTTCCCGGATGTTTCCCCCCTTCGTCGGTATCACCTACTACCGCGTTAGGGCACACCTAGCACCGTGTATTGCCATGTTACGCTTTGTGATGCTTTGATTTCTCTATTATTTATTGTGTTCCGTCTCCGTTACTTCTTTCCGATAGACCCCGAGACTGCTGGCGACCCCCAGTTCGACTACGATATTGACGACCCCTCCTTCTTTCCAGAGAAACCAGGAAAGCCCCCCCCCCCTTGATCACCAGATATCGCCTATTCTTCTCTATACTGCTTGCATTAGAGTAGTGTAGCATGTTACTGTTCGGTTACTCCTATTCTGTTGCATAGCCTGCCATTGTTGCTACAGTCATTGATACCTTACCCGCAATCCTAAATGCTTAGTATAGGATGCTAGTTTATCATCATTGGCCCTACATTCTTGTCAGTCTGCCTTGCTATACTATTGGGCCGTGATCACTTGGGAGGTGATCACGGGTATATACTATACATATATACATACTATACAAGATGGTGACTAAAGTCGGGTCAGCTCGTTGAGTACCCGCAAGTGATTCCGATGTGGGGGCTGGAAGGACAGGTGGCTCCATCCCGGTAGAGGTGGGCCTGGGTTCCCGACGGCCCCCGACTGTTACTTTGTGGCGGAGCGACAGGGCAGTTTGAGACCACCTAGGAGAGAGGTGGGCCTGGCCCTGGTCGGCATCCGCGATTACTTCATAATAACACGCTTAACGAGATCTTGGTATTTGATCTGAGTCTGGCCACTGGCCTATATGCACTAACCAACTACGCGGGAAAGATATGGGCACTCGACGTCGTGGTATCAGCCGAAGCCTTCTTGACGTCAGCGACTGAGCGGCGCGCGCCGGATTGGACCGCGTAACGTGACTTCCTTTGTAATGGAGGTTGCTAGGTCTGCTTCAGGCCGCCCTCGCAACGTGCAGGTGTGCAATGGGCGATGGGCCCAGACCCTTGCGCGCATAGGATTTAGACCGGCGTGCTGACCTCTCTGTTGTGCCTAGGTGGGGCTGCGACGTGTTGATCTTCCGAGGCCGGGCATGACCCAGGAAAGTGTGTCCGGCCAAATGGGATCGAGCGTGTTGGGTTATGTGGTGCACCCCTGCAGGGAAGTTTATCTATTCGAATAGCCGTGTCCCTTCGGTAAAAGGACGACCCGGAGTTGTACCTTGACCTTATGACAACTAGAACCGGATACTTAATAAAACACACCCTTCCAAGTGCCAGATACAACCCGGTGATCGCTTTCTCACAGGGCGACGAGGGGAGGATCGCCGGGTAGGATTATGCTATGCGATGCTACTTGGAGGACTTCAATCTACTCTCTTCTACATGCTGCAAGACGGAGGCTGCCAGAAGCGTAGTCTTCGACAAGATTAGCTATCCCCCTCTTATTCTGGCATTCTGCAGTTCAGTCCACTGATATGGCCCTTTACACATATACCCATGCATATGTAGTATAGATCCTTGCTTGCAAGTACTTTGGATGAGTACTCACGGTTGCTTGGCTCCCTCTTTTCCCCCGTTTTCCTCTTCTTCTCGGATGCCGCAACCAGATGTTGGAGCCCAGGAGCCAGATGCCACCGTCGACGACGACTCCTACTACACCGGAGGAGCCTTCTACTACGTGCAGGCTGCTGACGACGACCAGGAGTAGTTAGGAGGATCCCAGGCAGGAGGCCTGCGCCTCTTTCGATCTGTATCCCAGTTTGTGCTAGCCTTCTTAAGGCAAACTTGTTTAACTTATGTCTGTACTCAGATATTGTTGCTTCCGCTGACTCGTCTATGATCGAGCACTTGTATTCGAGCCCTCGAGGCCCCTGGCTTGTATTATGATGCTTGTATGACTTATTTATGTTTTAGAGTTGTGTTGTGATATCTTCCCGTGAGTCCCTGATCTTGATCATACATATTTGCGTGCATGATTAGTGTACGATTGAATCGGGGGCGTCACAAGTTGGTATCAGAGCCAACTGCCTGTAGGAATCCCCCTTTCCAACTCCTTGGTCGAAGTTGAGTCTAGTCAATGAAAATTGTTTTACTAACTTGGCTGTGTGGCCCATGGGCCTACGTCGCCAATTGGGTGGTATTAGGATCTTTTATTCCTCGACCTATACTCTGGGACTCTAATGTCTCCTCTATTCGGGTTAAATGATTTTGCTAAAAAGACTAACTTTAGGTTCTCGAAAATACTTTCTCCCGGAGAGCCCCTCCCTCCAGATGATCGCTTGCTGCACCAGAAGATTCCGAAGATACTCTTCGAGGTTTTTCCGAGACCCTTGTGCCCATTGACTTTACAATCCCCTACCACCGATATACCCTTATGGATAACTACCTACAATTGTCGTTCATACCTTCATCCTCAGTTGCTCTTGTTATTACAAGATGCCTTAAATTGCTCTCCGTTGTTCCGAAAATCCTTTAAGCTTACTGCGTTGCAGTTCTTTACCACATGAATACCCCTATTGAAAATTCCTCGCACTTATTGAGTATCCGTTCATCCCCAGTTGTTCGTATGCTTCATAAGATACTCTGAAATACTATCCGACCTTCTGAGCATCCTCTTCAAACTATTGCTCTGCAAATACTTGTATGCTTACATTATGGATGCTCCCATATCACTAGCAATATTCACTAGTATCTTTTGACACTGTCATTTTGATCCTATTGATTCAACATGTGTGCGAATGCACACAATCATCAATCGACCCTTCTAAATTATCTTTCCGGCTCAGACGTCATTCTGAACATGAGCTGGTTCTGGACCAAACTATTTGTCGTCAATTGTGCCTCTGGTCTATCCAACTTATCCATCCTTGATCAGAGTGTCTGCTTCTGATCCCTTGTTTTGGAAATCATAATTCCTTTGTTATCTAAGCATCGAATTATTCAGATGTTCTATAATCTGATGCCCGTGCATTCTTTCTTCCTCTGATTGAGTACAGATACTCACATCAGCTCCATTGTGGATCGCCCGATCCATTGTTGGATTTCATCTGACATCGTCCTTCATATTGAATAACCTTGTGAGCCTTTCCACGGGTGTATATTGCCTTTGGTAAATTGTATCCTCTGCTTGGCCAACCATGCTCTGCTTTCGAGCTTGTGTATTTACTTTTGAAACTTGTGGTATATGTTCTAAGATGCCCCGATGGGTTGAACCTATGCCTTCCCTAATCTGTGTGAACCCGGAAGTTTTCGCGGGTCATACTCCTCTGGTAATCACTAGGTAGGTTTTGACACTAAAATCATTTTTTTGGAGTGAATGAAAGGTTATGCATTGGAGAAGTGGGAGTCGACCTTGAACTTAGTGATCATGCCCATGGAAACGATGTTGAGCTTATCATGATAGCTTCTCGTAACAATAATTATTCACTTAATTTGATCTTGTGTCTATGATTTTGTCCTTTGCAATTGTGGTTCCGACCATGATTGTTCTTCTTTGATCCCATTCTCTGACAAGTTAAAAGTACTTGCGTTCTGCAGATCATTACATCTGCCCAACCTCTATTTGATCTACATTCGAGTATTACCCCCTGGTATCTCGAGGATATCAACCCATTACACTACATATTATGAAAGTAACTTTCCCCGTCATGGTCACTCCACGGGTTCTAGGTTGTCTTCAATCGAGAACATCGATTTGTGAATCAAATCAACACTGTGATTTAGTACTTCCAGTACTTTGTTGTTCAGAAGTTTAATACTCCATCACGTCATTCTGAGCCTGATAGGCTACATCATTATCGTGCTAATTTAAACTGTGCTACCTGGTCCTTCCCGGAGCACAAGTTTTGATGATGAGCTAAGCTTACGCCGATCTTCTTTGTCATACCAATTCGCCTTGAACAACAAGCTTGATTTTGAGTTTGCATCGTACTCGTGGTTTTAATTACCTTTCGCGTCATCATTCCTTTGACTTGATGTCATCGCCGATTGATTACATCTTCATGAAATCTCTCGACAATTTTGTTGTGATCATCATCAATATTCCGAGCTCTTATAGGATATCAATTGAATTAATGATGAGAAAGACCATCCTTGTCCTCGATGATTAGTGTTATCATCGACCACTCTACTGCCTTCCCTCCAACACAAACTTGTTCGTGTTTTTGTGTTATACCTTGAGTTCCTTGCTATCCAGCATTTGTTCTTCTTTACCTTGGAGTATTACCATCTTTTATGTCAAGGATGTTGTGAGGACTGCTCCACTTCTTAAGGAATTCTTGTTATTATGATACTTCTTACCCTCACCTTCTTTCTTGGTCCCCGTGTTGATTCTAACCGGGATACCAACACGTGAACCATGCTGCTTGGATTCTGTACTTCTAGCAACCCTATTGCTTTGAAGTTAATGGTCGACATTTCATCCTTAGACCATTGGTTATCGAATCACCATTCTAACATTGATCCTATTACCTAAGCCCATATTTCGGGTGCACCTTTCAACCAGTGATTAATTGTGTATGTTTCCCTCGAGCATACATCATTATATCATTTGATCTATTAAATGTTATCTCCTTGTTCACATAATTGTGGAAATCCACCTTTTTGTAAATCTCAATGAATTGTCGCTGAGCCCATCAGCCACCTCCTCAGCCTCCCCTTGATTTAAGGATGAACTCCTGCTTTGGAACTCGCTTCCATAGTACATTTCCCGAGAATCTTACAATGTCGTCTCGCCAAATTGTGTTGCACCCCTTCCTTCTCAGGCATCGTGAGTCTGAGGTATCCTAACACCAATCAGATCCAAATCTCGGGTCAGATATAATGGTTTGAACTTATTTCCAAGAGTTTTAACATTGGTCTTTATATGACCCGGTAAGGTGATGTCATGCCTAGCACACCTGGCTGGGGAACCCATTGTTATAATACCCCCTCTTTTCAGTAAGGTTAGCCATTCTTCCATAAGGGAATTGTAAGACTTATTCTATAAGATGTTCCTGATGGATCCTTGGTGTATACAAAGCCTGATCTTTGCTTGAAGACCATGTCAGTGCTATCTCGAAGCATGTCTATGGTACTCCGATTTTCAACAAAAACATTTGAAGCCCAATGCTAAATGTTTCCTGCTCGATTATCCAAACACCACTGTATGGGTAATGTCATGAAAATTCTCTCCCCTACCTAAAGAGTTTACTACATTATATCCTGTCATGGATATCATGCTCTGCTCGTCCTTCCGAAGGTTATACCTTTGAAATATGTGCTTAAACACATTTTCCTTTCCATTGTTCTGTTTAATCTGATAATCATATTTTTCTTTCCATTTGTTGGGTTAACGTTTCTTGTGATCTATATGATCTAAGCAGTAATATTCTCTTGCTTAGGTAAACACCTCGGTTTACAACTCTATAAGTGTGACCCTGTTACTGTTGCTGACGACATCCTGGTAACCCCCGATGGATGAGAACTTTGCCTATTGGTCCGCCTCGTTCAACGAGCAGGAAAATGGTTCTCTTTGTCCCTCGCCCTTGGTACCAACGTTGTTGCCAACATAACTGACAGGTTATTCTTTGACATGCCTTGCTTACATGATTATGCAAGACGTCATCCCCCTTCCTACCTTTAACCCACATGGTGGGCCCATAACCCACAGTTCCACAGGATCGAAACCTGACTCTCCTGTACACCCTATTGTCAAAGTTATTCCTCACGCTTGACTTCGTATGTAATTCACGAGCCACCTTCAGGTCTCATATCGGACACAATACTTATTCCCGTTGCTTTGACCCTTTCACGCCCTATAACAGGCATCGAACGATTGCCTGCCCGCTGGAAACTTCCTAGGATACCTCCTTACTTTGCTCTTGATATTTTCTTAAGTTTCGATTCGAAAGTTACTTTCCGCCACCTTCCTCGATGTTTTCGACCCGATAGTCAACCTTGCCGAGGTCCGTTCTCCTAGAATGCCCACCCTTTATTCTCTCGTAAGTATGATGGAGTTCCTGAAGAAAGGACGCCGACTTCATCATGATGACCTGAAGCAGAGAAGTGAAGACATCAATGCTATGGATCGACCTCTTCGAGAACAGCAACCAAGACCGAGAAGAATCATTAGAATTTCGAAACCTAGTCTTTCCCCCTTACTCCCCTCTTAAATCTCGGGACGAGATTTCTTGTAGTGGAGGAGAATTGTGACGCCCGGGTAATTAAGCTACAGTAACCATCTACTAATGATGCCACGTCACCTTGATTACTGTTGCTAATCTCGTGTTAGTTTAGAACCGATCCAAATTAAAATTTAAGATCAAGTCGAACAGTTAAAGTTTTCAAAAGTGAAAACTAAAATGTTGTAAATGTTTTAAATAAATCCTGGGTAATAATGGTGGAGAAACCTAAATTTAATAAAATGTTTAAGTGTTCAAAATAATTAAAACTATGGGTTAAATAATAAAACAAATGCCTTTGGAATTTTATAAAATATTAAACTATTTTAATTGGGATGAAAAGTAATGTGGCAGTAGTTTATTTAAAAGTACCAATTTAGGTGTTAGTGATAATTTTTACTAAAACTAAAATAAAATGTAACTAAAATAAAACAGAAAAGAAATCAATAAAAAGGGAAGAATAAAAACAGTAAAACAAAGCTAACTAAAATAAAGAGAAAAGGAACCCCCCAACCCCCGGGCCAACTGGCCCAGCTGGCCAAGGCCCAACCGGCCAGCCCAACCGGCCCCTCAGTCCCCATAACACCCCCCACCGATGGGAAACCCTAGCCCATCGCACCCACGCCCCCACTCGCTCCCCACGTCCCTCCTCCCCTCTCCCCCGATCCAGATCTGGATCGTGGATGAAACCCCCCTCGACGTCGTTCCCCATCGCGCCCGACCCCTTGCCGCGTCGGAGCCCCACCTCGCCCGCGCGACCGCGCCTGGGGAACCGTCGCCTGCCGCCGTCCCCAGCGCTGTCGTCGACCACCGCCGCTGCTCGAGTACCCGAAGCCGCCTGATGATGCCCCGCCATCATCACATCCCCGTCCTCCTCCCCGCCGGACTGCGCCCGCCTCCCTGACATCTGACGACGCCTCGTCCCCGTCCTCCTCCACAACGGTCGGCCCCGAGCCTCGCCGCCCCGCTTCTCTCCAACGCTGGTGAGGCCACCTCCGGCCTACACTCCTTCCTTTCCCACGCCACCCCGCTCCGGTCGCTGCTTCCCTGCCACTGGCTTTGCCCCGCGCCTCGCAAGCCGTGCGCTGCTCGTGCACCCGCCCAGGGCCTTGCCGCCATCGCTTGATACTCGCCCGGCTGAGCGCGGCGCGCCCCCGCAGGCGTCCATGTGCCTTCGCCCGCCCCCACTGCCTGCCGCGGCCATCCCTTTGCTGCCTCCGCTGGCCGCCGACACCGGCGTATGCCGTGCGTGCCCAGCGCCCCTCGGGTGTGCGCCCGATCGGGCAGCGCCCGTTCACCCGCGCCCGTTTGGCCCTATGGGCTAATGACATGTGGGGCTCGGCCCCTGGAATGTTTAAAAAATAATAATAAATAAATAAATAAAATAATAAATATAAATATTAGTTAAGTAACTAATAAATCATGTTTAATTAACTTAATTAATTACGTTTAATTAACCTAATCAATTAACTAAACTAGTTAAACCTATTTAGTTAGCATTAGTCAATGACAGGTGGGTCCCATTGGACCCACAGGCCAGGTTTGACTCTGGTCAGCTGGGTTTGACCTGCTGACGTCATGGTGATGTCATGCTGACATCACCTTTCGCTGTTCTGGATAATGCTCGAATTAAATAATTAAATAAATTCTAAAAATTATTTAAAACTTCAGAAAATCATATAAAATAAACCATAGCTCATATGAAAATACTTTCTACATGAAAGTTGCTCAGAACGACGAGACAGATCCGGATACGCAGCCTGTTCGTCCGCCACACACTCCTAGCATAGCAAACACGCAACTTTCCCCCTCCGGTTCATTTGTCTGAAAACGCGAAACACCGGGAATACTTTCCCGGATGTTTACCCCCTTCGTCGGTATCACCTACGACCGCGTTAGGGCACACCTAGCACTGCGTATTGCCATGTTACACTTTTGTGATGCTTTGATTGCTCTGTTATTTATTGTGTTCCCTCTCCGTTACTTCTTTCCGATAGACCCCAAGACTACTGGCGACCTCCAGTTCGACTATGATGTTGACGACCCCTCCTTCTTGCCAGAGCAACCAGGCAAGCCCTCCCCTTGATCACCAGATATCGCCTATTCTTCTCTATACTGCTTGCATTAGAGTAGTTTAGCATGTTACTGTTCAGTTACTCCTATTCTGTTGCATAGCCTGTCATTGTTGCTACAGTCATTGATACCTTACCCGCAATCCTAAATGCTTAGTATAGGATGCTAGTTTATCATCATTGGCCCTACATTCTTGTCAGTCTGCCTTGCTATACTATTGGGCCGTGATCACTTGGGAGGTGATCACGGGTATATACTATACATATATACATACTATACAGATGGTGACTAAAGTCGGGTCAGCTCGTTGAGTACCCGCAAGTGATTCCGATGTGGGGGCTGGAAGGACAGGTGGCTCCATCCCGGTAGAGGTGGGCCTGGGTTCCCGACGGCCCCCGACTGTTACTTTGTGGCGGAGCGACAGGGCAGTTTGAGACCACGTAGGAGAGAGGTGGGCCTGGCCCTGGTCGGCGTCCGCGGTTACTTCATAATAACATGCTTAACGAGATCTTGGTATTTGATCTGAGTCTGGCCACTGGCCTATACGCACTAACCAACTACGCGGGAAAGATATGGGCACTCGACGTCGTGGTATCAGCCGAAGCCTTCTTGACGTCAGCGACTGAGCGGCGCGTGCCGGATTGGACCGCGTAACGTGACTTCCTTTGTAATGGAGGTTGCTAGGTCTGCTTCCGACCGCCCACGCAACGTGCAGGTGTGCAATGGGCGATGGGCCCAGACCCCTGCGCGCATAGGATTTAGACCGGCGTGCTGACCTCTCTGTTGTGCCTAGGTGGGGCTGCGACGTGTTGATCTTCCGAGGCCGGGCATGACCCAGGAAAGTGTGTCCGGCCAAATGGGATCGAGCGTGTTGGGTTATGTGGTGCACCCCTGCAGGGAAGTTTATCTATTCGAATAGCCGTGTCCCTCGGTAAAAGGACGACCCGGAGTTGTACCTTGACCTTATGACAACTAGAACCGGATACTTAATAAAACACACCCTTCCAAGTGCCAGATACAACCCGGTGATCGCTTTCTCACAGGGCGACGAGGGGAGGATCGCCGGGTAGGATTATGCTATGCGATGCTACTTGGAGGACTTCAATCTACTCTCTTCTACATGCTGCAAGACGGAGGCTGCCAGAAGCGTAGTCTTCGACAAGATTAGCTATCCCCCTCTTATTCTGGCATTCTGCAGTTCAGTCCACTGATATGGCCCTTTACACATATACCCATGCATATGTAGTGTAGCTCCTTGCTTGCGAGTACTTTGGATGAGTACTCACGGTTGCTTTGTTCCCTCTTTTCCCCTGTTTTCCTCTTCTTCTCGGATGCCGCAACCAGACGTTGGAGCCCAGGAGCCAGACGCCACTGTCGACGACGACTCCTACTACACCAGAGGAGCCTTCTACTACGTGCAGGCTGCTGACGACGACCAGGAGTAGTTAGGAGGATCCCAGGCAGGAGGCATGCGCCTCTTTCGATCTGTATCCCAGTTTGTGCTAGCCTTCTTAAGGCAAACTTGTTTAACTTATGTCTGTACTCAGATATGGTTGCTTCTGCTGACTCGTCTATGATCGAGCACTTGTATTCGAGCCCTCGAGGCCCCTGGCTTGTATTATGATGCTTGTATGACTTATTTATGTTTTAGAGTTGTGTTGTGATATCTTCCCGTGAGTCCCTGATCTTGATCGTACACATTTGCGTGCATGATTAGTGTACGATTGTATAGGGGGCATCACAGGTTGATGAGTGGAGTAATAGTAGTAGATGCAGAATCGTTTCGATCTACTCGTCTTGGACGTGGTGCCTATATACATGATCATTGCCTAGATATACTCATAACTATGCTCAATTCTGTCAATTGCTCAATAGTAATTTGTTCACCCACCGTAGAATACTTATGCTCTTGAGAGAAGCCACTAGTGAAACCTATGGCCCCCGGGTCTATACTCATCATATCAATCTCTATCACTTTATTTACTTGCTTTGTTTTACTTTGCTTTTTACTTTTTACTTTGCATCTATCTATCAAAAATACCAAAAATATTATTTATCATCTCTATCAGATCTCACCCTTGTAAGCGACCGTGAAGGGATTGCCAACCCCTAATTGCGTTGGTTGTGAGTTGCTATCGTTATGTGCAGGTACGAGGGACTTGTGTGTGGTCTCCTACTAGATTGATACCTTGGTTTTCAAAACTGAGGGAAATACTTATGCTACTTTGCTGCATCATCCTCTCCTCTTTGAGGAAATCCAACGCAATGCTCAGGAGGTAGCAAGAAGAATTTATGGCGCCGTTGCCGAGGAGGCTCAGGCAAGCAAGTCAACTATACCAAGTACCCATCGCAATCCCTATCTCTCGCATTACATTATTTGCCATTTGCCTCTCGTTTTCCTCTCCCCCACTTCACCCTTGCGATTTTATTCGCCCTCTCTTTCCCAATCTCCTCCTCTCTTTCCCGTTTGCCTTTTTCTCGTTGCCTTTCTGTTTGCTTGTGTGTTGGATTACTTGTTGCCATGGCGCAAGATAATACCAAGTTGTGTGATTTCTCGAATACCAATAATAATGATTTCCTTAGTACTCCGATTGCTCCTCTTAATAATGATGATTCTTGTGAAATCAATACTGCTTTGCTGAATCTTGTTATGAAAGATCAATTCGCCGGCCTTCCTAGTGAAGATGCTGCTACTCATGTAAACAATTTTGTTGATTTGTGTGATATGCAAAAGAAGAAAGATACGGACAACAATATTGTCAAATTGAAGTTATTTCCGTTTTCACTTAGAGATCATGCTAAAGTTTGGTTTTCGTCTTTGCCTAAAAATAGTATTGATTCTTGGAACAAGTGCAAAGATGCTTTTATCTCTAAGTATTTTCCTCCCGCTAAGATTATCACTCTTAGGAACGATATCATGAATTTTAAACAACTTGATCATGAGCATGTTGCCCAATCTTGGGAAAGAATGAAATTGATGCTTCGCAATTGCCCTACTCATGGTTTGAATTTATGGATGATCATACAAAAAATTTATGCCAGATTGAATTTTGCTTCTAGAAGTCTTTTAGATTCGGCCGCGGGATGCACGTTTATGGAAATTACGTTAGGAGATGCCACAAAATTTCTTGATAATATTATGGATAATTATTCTCAATGGCACGCTGAAAGATCTTCTAGTAAAAAGGTGCATGCTATAGAAGAAATCAATGTTTTGAGTGAAAAGATGGATGAACTTATGAAGATGTTTGCTCCTAAAAATACTCCTCTTGATCCCAATGATATGCCTTTGTCTACTTTGCTTGAGAATAATAATGAATCTATGGATGTGAATTTTGTTGGTAGGAATAGTTTTGGAAACAATGCTTATAGAGGGAATTTTAATCCAGGCCTTATCCTAGTAATCCTTCTAACAATTATGGAAATTCCTACAACAAATCTTATGGAAATTTTAATAAGATGCCCTCTGAATTTGAGAGTCGTGTTAAAGAGTTTATGAATTCACAAAAGAATTTTAATGCTTTGCTTGAAGAGAAATTGCTTAAAGTTGATGATTTGGCTAGGAACGTTGATAGAATTTCTCTTGAAATTGATTCTTTAAAGCTTAGATCTATTCCTCCTAAGCATGATATCAATGAGTCTCTCAAAGCCATGATAATTTCCATTGATGAGTGCAAGGAAAGAACCGCTAGGATGCGTGCTTCCAAAGATGCCTTTATTAAAGCGTGTTCTTCCAATTCCTATGAAAATCAAGATCAAGATCTAAAAGTTATTGATGTGTCCCCCATTAAATATTTGTTTTGCAATATGAATCTTGATGAAACTGAATATGATCTTCCTTTACCTAGAAGGCGTTCTAAGAATTCGGAGTTTCTAGATCTTGATGATGAATTTGATGAAAGTGGGATTGAAATAAATAAAAACTTAGATATTGCTAAAACCACTATTTTGGATCTCAAGGAATTTAATTATGAAAATTGCTCTTTGATTGGTTGTATTTCCTTGTTGCAATCCGTGCTAGATTCTCCTCATGCTTATAGTCAAAATAAGGCCTTTACCGAACACATTGTTGATGCCTTGGTGCAATCTTATGAAGAAAAACTTGAGTTGAAAGTTTCTATCCCTAGAAAACTCTATGATGAGTGGGAACCTACTATTAAAATTAAAATTAAGGATTATGAGTTTCATGCTTTGTGTGATTTGGGTGCTAGTGTCTCTACCATTCCGAAAGCTTTATGTGATTTGCTAGATTTCCGTGATTTTGATGATTTCTCTCTAAACTTGCATCTTGAGGATTCCACTATTAAAAAGCCTATGGGAAGAATTCATGATGTTATTATTGTTGCAAATAGGAATTATGTGCCCATAGATTTATCGTTCTTGATATAGATTACAATCCTTCATGTCCTATTATTCTTGGTAGACCTTTCCTTAGAACGATTGGTGCAATTACTGATATGAAGGAAGGGAATATTAGATTCCAATTTCCCTTAAAGGAGGGCATGGAACACTTCCCTAGAAAGAAAATAAAATTACCATATGAATCTATCATGAGAGCCACTTATGGATTGCCTACAAAAGATGGCAATACCTAGATCTATCCTTGCTTTTATGCCTAGCTAGGGGCGTTAAACGATAGCGCTTGTTGGGAGGCAACCCAATTTTATTTTGTGTTTTTTGTTTTTGCTTCTGTTTAGGAATAAATAATCCATATAGCCTCTGTTTGGATATGGTTTTATCTTTTAATTAGTGTTTGTGCCAAGTAGAACCTATAGGATAACCTACGATGATAGTTGATTTGATTCTGCTGAAAAACAGAAAATTTGCGCGCACGAATATAATTTTGTTAAATCACAGGGACGTGCTTTTTCCTTCATTCTTTTTTCTGCTGTTCAATAAACAAAATTTCCAGGACTTCCTATTTTGGTAGAATTTTTAGAGTTCAAGAAGTTTGCGTTAGTTACATATTGCTACAGACTGTTCTGTTTTTGACAGATTCTGTTTTACGTGTGTTGTTTGCTTATTTTGATGAATCTATGGCTAGTAAAATAGTTTATAAACCATAGAGAAGTTGGAATACAGTAGGTTTAACACCAATATAAATAAAGAATGAGTTCATTACAGTACCTTGAAGTAGTCTTTTGTTTTCTTTCTCTAACGGAGCTCACGAGATTTCTGTTGAGTTTTGTGTTGTGAAGTTTTCAAGTTTTGGGTGAATTCTTTTGATGGATTGTGGAACAATGAGTGGAAAGATCCTAAGATTGGGGATGCCCATGGCACCCCCAAGATAATCCAAGGACACCAAAAAGTCAAAGTTTGGTGATGCCCCGGAAGGCATCCCCTCTTTCGTCCACTTCCATCGGTAATTTACTTGGAGCTATATTTTTATTCACCACATGATATGTGTTTTGCTTGAAGCGTCTTGTATTATTTGTGTATTTGCTTGTTAGTCTACCACAATAATCCTTGCTGTACACACCTTTTGAGAGAGCCATACATGATTTGGAATTTGCTAGAATATTCATAGTGCTTCACTTATATCTTTTCAGCTTGATAGTTTTGCTCATAGTGCTTCACTTATATCTTTTGAGCACGATAATTTTTGCTCTAGTTCTTCACTTAGATCTTTTAGAGCACGGTGGTGGATTTGTTTGAAAGAAACTATTGATCTCTCATGCTTCACTTAGATTATTTTGAGAGTCATTAATAGCATGGTAATTTGCTTAATGATAATATACTTGGTATTCAAGATATGTGAAACTTTCTTTTGAGTGCATTGAATACTAAGATAAGTTTGATGCTTGATAATTGTTTTGAGATATGGGGGTGATAATATGAGAGTCGTGCTAGTTGGGTAATTATGAATTCAAATAATGCTTGTGTTGAAGTTTGCAAGTCCCGTAGCATGCACGAATGGTTAAAGTTGTGTGACAAATTTGAAACATGAAGTGTACCTGGCTTGTGCATCCTTATGAGTGGCGGTCGGGGACGAGCGATGGTCTTTTCCTACCAATCTACCCCCTAGGAGCATGCGCGTAGTACTTGATTTTCGATGACTTCTAAATTTTTGCAATAAGTATATGAGTTATTTTGACTAATGTTGAGTCCATGGATTATACGCACTCTCACCTTTCCGCCTTTGCTAGCCTCTTCGGTACCGTGCATTGCCCTTTCTCACCTTGAGAGTTGGTGCAAACTTTGCCGGTGCATCCAAACCCCATGATACGATACACTCTATCACACATAAACCTCCTTATATCTTCCTCAAAACAGCCACCATACCTACCTATCATGGCATTTCCATAGCCATTCCGAGATATATTGCCATGCAACTTCCATCATCATCATGACATACATTACTTTTGTCATATTGCCATCGCATGATCATGTAGTTGAGATCATATTTGTGGCAAAGCCGCCATGCATTATTTTTCATACGTGTCACTCTTGATTCATTGCACCATCCCGGTACACCGCCGGAGGCATTCATATAGAGTCATATCTTGTTCTAAGTTTTGAGTTGTAATCCTTATGTTGTAATAAATGGAAGTGTGATGATCATCATTTTTAGAGCATTGCCCAAATAAAAAAAAAAGAGAAAGGGCCAAAAGAAAATAAGAAAGGCCCAAAAAAAATATATAAAAAGGGCAATGCTACTATCTCTTTTTCCACACTTGTGCTTCAAAGTAGCACCTTGTTCTTCATGTAGTGAGTCTCATATATTGTGCTTCAAAGTAGCACCTTGATCTTCATGTAGCGAGTCTCATAAAGTAGTCCTTTTATGCTAGTGGGAATTTTTCATTATAGAACTTGGCTTGTATATTCCTACGATGGGATTCCTCAAATGCCCTAGGTCTTTGTGAGCAAGCAAGTTGGATGCACACCCACTAGTTTTCTTTTGTTGAGCATTCATATCTCTAGTGCATCCGTTGCATGGCAATCCCTACTCCTCATGTTGACATCAATTGATGGGCATCTCCATAGCCTGTTGATTTGCCTCGTCAATGTGAGACTTTCCTTTTTTTGTCTTCTCCACACAATCCCCATCATCATATTGTATTCCACCCATAGTGCTATATCCATGGCTCACGCTCATGTATTGCGTGAAGGTTGAAAAAGTTTGAGATTATTTAAGTATGAAACAATTGCTTGGCTTGTCATCCGGAGTATAGAAGTTGGGAACATCTTTGTGTGATGAAAATGAAGCATAGCCTAACTATATGATTTTGTAGGGATGAACTTTCTTTTGCCATGTTATTTTGAGAAGACATGATTGCTTTGATTAGTATGCTTGAAGTATTATTATTTTTGTGTCAATATGAACTTTTGTCTTGAATCTTTTGGATCTGAATATTCATGTCACAATTAAGAAGATTTACATTGAAATTATGCCAAAGTATCACTCCGCATCAAAAATTCTTTTTTTATCATTTACCTACTCGAGGACGAGCAGGAATTAAGCTTGGGGATGCCTGATACGTCTCCAATGTATCTATAATTTTTGATTGCTCCATGCTACTTTATCTACTGTTTTGGACTATATTGGGCTTTATTTTCCACTTTTATTTTATTTTTGGGACTAACCTATTAACCGGAGGCCCAGCCCAGAATTGTTGTTTTTTGCCTATTTCAGTGTTTCGAAGAAACAGAATATCAAACGGAGTCCAAACGGAATGAAACCTTCGGAAACATGATTTTCTCACTGAACATGATCCAGGAGACTTGGACCCTACTCCAAGAAGTGCCAGAGGCGGTCACGAGGGTGGAGGGCGCCCCTCGGGCGCGCCCCCCTACCTCATGCCCCCCCTGGCGCTCCACCGACATACTCCTTCCTCCTATATATACCTACGTACCCCCAAACGATCAGAACAGGAGCCAAAAATCTAATTCCACCACCGCAACCTTTTGTATCCATGAGATCCCATCTTGGGGCCTGTTCTGGAGCTCCGCCGGAGGGAGCATCCAACATGGAGGGCTTCTACATCAACACCATAGCCCCTCTGATGAAGTGTGAGTAGTTTACTTCAGACCTTTGGGTCCATAGCTAGTAGCTAGATGGCTTCTTTTCTCTTTTTGGATCTCAATACAAAGTTCTCCCCCTCTCTTGTGGAGATCTATTCGATGTAATCTTCTTTTTGCGGTGTGTTTGCTGAGACCGATGAATTGTGGGTTTATGATCCAGTATTATCTATGCAAAATATTTGATTCCTCTCTGAATTCTTTTATGTATGATTGAGTTATATTTGCAAGTCTCTTTGAATTATCCTTTTTGGTTTGGCCAACTAGATTGGTAGTTCTTGCAATGGGAGAAGTGCTTAGCTTTGGGTTCAATCTTGCGGTGTCCTTACCCAGTGACATAAGGGGAAGCAAGGCACGTATTGTATTGTTGCCATCGAGGATAGCAAGATGGGGTTTTTATCATATTGCATGAATTTATCCCTCTACATCATGTCATCTTGCTTAAGGCGTTACTCTGTTTTTAACTTAATACTCTAGATGCATGCTGGATAGCAGTCGATGAGTGGAGTAATAGTAGTAGATGCAGAATCGTTTCGATCTACTTGTCTTGGACGTGATGCCTATATACATGATCATTGCCTAGATATACTCATAACTATGCTCAATTCTGTCAATTGCTCAATAGTAATTTGTTCACCCACCATAGAATACTTATGCTCTTAAGAGAAGCCACTAGTGAAACCTATGCCCCCCGGGTCTATACTCATCATATCAATCTCTATCACTTTATTTACTTGCTTTGTTTTACTTTGCCTTTTACTTTTTTACTTTGCATCTATCTATCAAAAATACCAAAAATATTATTTATCATCTCTATCAGATCTCACCCTCGTAAGTGACCGTGAAGGGATTGACAACCTCTAATCGCGTTGGTTGCGAGTTGCTATAGTTTTGTGTAGGTACGAGGGACTTGTCCGTGGTTTCCTACTGGATTGATACCTTTGTTCTCAAAAACTGAGGGAAAACTTATGCTACTTTGCTGCATCATCCTCTCCTCTTCAAGGAAATCCAACGCAGTGCTCAAGAGGTAGCAGCCTGCGGTTGACATGGAGGTGTGGTCCCAAAGGGTCCCAGAGCAGGGGGAGGCGACTCTGGAGACGCCCCAAGGCGAAATTCCAGACGCCAGGCACACGGGGCGTAAGATCCCTGCAGATTATGCCGACGAGAGCCGCAGCAAGTTGGGCTCCCAGCCGGACACTGTACCGGAACCTCCAAAGGTTCCGGATTCGGGCAGGCAGCCCCTCGCTAAGGAGGGCGAGCCGACCGTGCCGATGACTTCCGTTGCGCCAGAGGTGCCGGATAGTCTGCTGGAAGTGCTTCGCGGTGCTTCCATGGATGAAGAGCACCATACTCTTATGAGTGCGGTGATTCAGAAGGTTCGGTCCGCCAAAAGCGGATTGACCAAAGTCTGTACCAGCCTGCTGACAGGCTTTGAGGTAAGTAACCAAAAAGTGTGAGAAATTATCACCCAATAGACAGTATCCCCTGATACTCTATTTGGTGTTCGGAAAGAAAAGCTAAACAAAGTGTCAACTCTAAACCACAGGAGTCTAACAGTATGTGTCTTATGTGAATAAGCAGGCGGTGCTGCTTGCCACTGCTGCCCGCACAGCAGAGGTCACCGGACTCAAACGGGACCTGGAGCAGGCCAAAGGGGAGCTCAGCCTCACGAAGAGGCAGCTCGAAGAGAACAAAGGTGAGTGATACCCCTTCACATATCACATAGAGTAAGAAAAATGGGTGACACTAACAAAAAAACCGTCATGATTTTGTAATAGGGGCCACGACCGAGGTGGCGGCCCTGAAGAAAGCACTATCCGAGGCCGAAAACAAGGCGGCTATGGAGCGCATTGAGCGTGAAAAGCAAGTTGCTAGGGTGGGCGAGGTACAGCAAGAGCTCTAGGAGCTCGACAAGAAGTTTGAGTCCTTGGAGCGTGACTTCAAGACAAAGGTGTCTGAGCTTGTGAAGGCCCTTTTGAGCACGAAAGATGCCAAGGCCGAAGCCCAAAAGGCCCAGCAGGAAATCCAGGCGGCCAAGAAGATAGCGGCAGGTAAGGCATTCATTATGCAAAGCAAGCATGTGGAGGAGACATTTCTTTTACTTACCCGAATTCGGAGCTCTCCAGTGGCATTTGCAGATCTGCCATGCAACATATCGGATGCCGCGGAGTTCTACCGTGCCGAAGAGGGGATCTCAACGAAGAAGCTGTTCTGGTCCCAGTATGCTGGAGCCGAACACCCAATGCCTCTGAGTGACAAACTGAAGCAATTGGTTGAACTCCATAGGGCGGCCGAAGTGGCCATGAAGGATTTCATAGTTTGGATGTGGCCTGGTGAGCCCCTGCCCGCCAGCTACTTCGGCCTTATAAAGCGGATGGTAAATGCCTGTCCGCGGCTTGAAGTTATCAAGCGATCCGTTTGCATTGAGGGTGCCCGCCGGGCCTTTGCCCATGCGAAGATGTATTGGGCCAAGCTGGATGCATAGAAGCTGGTGAAGGAAGGACCGCCAGAGGGCAAGGCGCATCGCTACCCTGAGAAATACTATGATGGTGTGATGAAAGGTGCTGGGTCTCGTGGCCGATGAATGTACCAAGGACACAATCTTTGAGTGAGTGTACTCATGTCATCTTTGTAATATGAAAACGAATTTGTTTGCGCTATTTAGCATTTTGTTGATTTAAAATATTACCTTCTGTGCGGCTGTTTATAAAATTCTGAAAGTAGGCCAGTCGTCGGCTTCCGCCCCCACATAGCTAGTACTGGGCTGTTCGTGGAAAACCCAAAACAATCTTTTATCCAAATTTTTGGTCCTTGAAGGAGGTGTTTGGCGCAGAGAACAAGGCAATCGGACAATGCGGCTTTATAACTCTCACTTAGCCATATAAGTCTACAATATTAAATTGCGGCGAAGCCCCTAGAATTCGGAAAACCGAATTGGGGGCGCTATACACGCCTAATCCGGACGAGGCCGACTCCTCGCCTAAAGCGGAAAAAACCTTTAAGGATTTTGAGACCTCTCGAACAGCGACCAGCTCTCGCCGCATCATGACAGTCAGTTTTCGGCTTTCTCTACGGAGGTGCTCGTCCGGAAGAACCGGGACACAATTGCAGTAGTTCTCCCTGCGCTACCTTAGCCGGGAAAACCCAACTATTGACCCAAGACATGATTCGGAGCTGATGCATATAGTGCTATAAGTTTGGGATGCCGCACTATTGAAAGTGTTCGGACTTCTCTTTCCGTATTAAGGGGCACCACGAGAAGCCCCTGGCAAACTGACCGTACCAAAGTGTACGGGTTCAATATTAGATAAACATTTTTAGGGAAAATGTGGACATAGGAATAATAAGCTGATGCTATATATTATCTCCCATTGATAAATAATACGTCCAGGCATATATGTACAATTAATGCGTTGAGCAGAAGCAAATAGGACTATTTGACATGTCCTATCCAAGGGCAGGCCGCATGTAGGTATATAAAACATGTATAACAATCATTGACAGATACCACCTGGGTATTCCCTTTGTGCGTAAAGCCTTTTGCCTCCTTGGTTTTCCCTCCTGTGATAAGTCCGATAATCCGACTCTCTGAAGAGGCTGCCTGAAAGTAGGGTCCTGAAAGAGAAAAGGGGGTTATTAAAGTATGTTGCGGCTGAACCGCACTGTTGACCGCATCACCATTGTCCCTCCGTCTATGCCCATGATATTTTGAGTGCGTAATTGTGTACGCGCGGCACAAATGCTGCTTGAATGGGACTAGGGCGGAGGCCGGACTGCTAGTCACGCTCTTGGCGTGTCTGGCGATCCTGTTGTAGGGTGCTCTGGACTCACTTGACGGTGTTCGGGGTTGTTGTCGCCAGATTGGTGGTTTGCCGGAGAAGGCTGCTTTGTACTTCTACCGCAAGGGCCGTAATGTGCTCCTCTGTACGGAGAGAGCGGTCTGTGTTTCCATTGATTGTTATAACCCCACAAGGTCCTGGCGTCTTGAGCTTGAGGTATGCATAGTGTGGTACCGCATTGAATCGAGCGAATGCGGTTTGTCCGAGCAGTGCATGATAGCCACTGCGGGAAGGGACGATGTCAAAGATTAACTCCTCGCTTCGAAAGTTATCCGGGGATCCGAAGACCACTTCCAGTGTTACTGACTCTGTACAACGGGCCTCTACTCCTGGAATTACACCTTTGAAGGTGGTTTTGGTGGGCTTGATCCTTGAGGGATCGATGCCCATTTTGCGCAATGTGTCCTGATAAAGTAGGTTCAGGCTACTGCCACCGTCCATAAGGACTCACGTAAGGTGGAATCCGTCGATGATTGGGTCGAGGACCAATGCGGCTGAACCGCCATGACGGATGCTGGTAGGTTGATCCCTACAATCAAAAGTGATCGAACATGCTGACCATGGGTTGAACTTTGGGCCGACTGGCTCCATCGCATAGACGTCCCTTAGTGCTCATTTTCGTTCCTGTTTGGGAATGTGGGTGTCATAGATCATATTGACCGTTTTCACCTGGGGAGGAAATTTCTTCTGTCCCCTCGTGTTCGGACGCCGGGGCTCCTCGTCATCGTCGCTGTGCAACCCCTTGTCCTTGTTTTCGGCATTTATTTTGCCGGCTTGTTTGAACACCCAATAATCTCTGTTAGTGTGGATTGCTGGCTTATCAGGGGTGCCGTGAATTTGGCATCAGCGATCAAGTATGCGGTCCAGACTGGACGATCCCTGATTGTTTCTTTTGAATGGCTTTTTCCGCTGACCGGATTTTGAGCCACTGAATCCGGCGTTGACTGTCGTGTCTTCGGTGTTGAAGCCATTGTTCCGACGCTTATGTCTGTTGTGCCATGGCTTGCCGTTATTGTCGCGGATATCTGAAGTGTCGGAGTTTATTGGCGTGGTGCTACTGCGGGGCCACCAGTTGTCCTCGCCCGTGCGAAAGCGGGTCATGAGTGTCGTGAGGGCCGCCATGGAGTTCGACTTTTCCTGGCCGAGGTGTCGGGCGAGCCACTCGCCACGGATATTATGCTTAAAGGCCACTAAGGTTTTAGCGTCCGGACAGTCGACAATTTGATTCTTTTTAGTTAGGAACCGAGTCCAGAATTTTCTGGGTGACTCTCTGGGCTGTTGGGTAATCTGACTCAAGTCATCAGCATCCGGTAGTCGCGGAAGTTGGGTAACGTGCCCTGGAAGTTGTCAAGGAATGCGTCCTCCAGGTTTTCCCCACAGCCGATGGAATTTGCCGGCAGGCTATTTAGCCAGTGCCGGGACGGTCCTTTGAGCTTAAGGGGAAGATACTTGATGGCGTGTAGATCTTCACCGCGGGGCATGTGAATGTGGAGAAGGAAATCTTTGAACCATACTACAGGGTCTGTTGTGCCATCGTATGATTCGATGTTTACGGGTTTAAACCCTTATGGGAATTCATGATCCATCACTTCGTGAGTGAAGTAGAGGGGGTGTGTGGCACCTCTATGCCGGGCTATGTGGCTATGTCCGGCCCGGCCCAGCTGGACTTGTTAATAGTATATCCGGCATGACGATCATCGTCATGTGTTGGGGCGCGCCTCCGTGATCCGTAGATCGATCTTGGCTGTCCTGCCTTGTTTTCCAGTATGTCTTCCAGGTCCTGCCTATTGCCCCGGGCCGTAGTGTGTTGGCGTGGGGGTACGGGCTGGTATTCGGGCTGATACGTCGTTTTATCCCGGCCACGAGCTGGCCATTCAGCCTCGTCCTGTGCTGGTACTACAGGCTCCTCCTCGAGTTGAGGTAGCAACTTGTGCTTTGGGTAACCTTTGGTGTGGCGCTCGAGTCCATATTCCTCGGCTGCCAGGACTTCAGTCCATCTGTCTGTGAGCAAATCTTGATCAGCTTGAAGCTGCTGCTGCTTCTTTTTCAGGCTCCTCGCAGTGGCCATAAGCCGGTGCTTGAAGCGCTCCTGCTCTACGGGATCCTCATGCATGCTGAATTCATCGTCGCGCAGGCTTATCTCATCTTCGGAGGGGGGCATGTAGTTGTCCTCTGATATGTCTCCGTCGTATCTATAATTTTTGATTGTTCCATGACAATATTTTTCAACTTTCATATACTTTTGGCAACTTTTTATATAATTTTTTGGGACTAACATATTGATCCAGTGCCCAGTGCCAGTTCCTATTTGTTGCATGTTTTATGTTTCACAGAAACCCAATATCAAATGGAGTTCAAACGGGATAAAATGGATAGAGAATTATTTTGGAATATTTGTGATTTTTGGGAGGAAGAATCAACGCGAAACGGTGCCCGAGGTGGCCACGAGAGTGGCCCACTCCACCACTCCAAGTGGGCGCGCCCCTATCTCGTGGGCCACCCGTAAGGCGGTTGATACCCTTCTTTGGCCGCAAGAAAGCTAATTTTTGGAAAACGATGTGGGCGAAGGTTTCAATCCAATCTGAGTTACGGATCTCCAAATATAAAGGAAACGGTGCTAGGGTAGAATTCCAGAACGCAGAAACAGAGAGATAGATCCAATCTCGTAGGGGCTCTCGCCCCTCCCACGCCATGGGAGCCAAGGACCAGAGGGGAAACCCTTCTCCCATTTAGGGAGAAGGTCAAGGAAGAAGAAGAAGAAGGGGGGCTCTCTCCCCCTTGCTTCCAGTGGCGCCGAAACGCTGCCGGGGGGCCATCATCATCACCGCGATCTTCACCAACACTGCCGTCATCTTCACCAACATCTCCATCACCTTCCCCCATCTATATCCAGCGGTCCACTCTCCCGCAACCCGCTGTACCCTCTACTTGAACATGGTGCTTTATGCTTCATATTTTTTTCCAATGATGTGTTGCCATCCTATGATGTGTGAGTAGATTTTCGTTGTCCTATCGGTGATTGATGAATTGCTATGATTGGTTTGAGTTGCATGTTTTATTATTGATGCTTTCCTATTATGCCCTCTATGTCGCGCAAGCGTGAGGGATTCCCACTGTAGGGTTTGCAATATGTTTATGATTTGCTGATGGTGGGTGGCGTGAGTGACAGAAGCACATACCCGAGTAAGTAGGTTGTTTGTGTATGGGATAAAGGGGACTTGATACTTTGATGCTATGGTTGGGTTTTACCTTAACAAATCTTTAGTATTTGCGGATGCTTGCTATAGTTCCAATCATAAGTGCATACGATCCAAGAAGATAAAGTATGTTAGCTTATGCCTCTCCCTCAAATAGAATTGCAATAGTGATTACCGGTCTAGTAACGTAGTCAATTTCTTAGGGACAATTTCACAACTCCTACCACCACTTTTCCACACTCGCTATATTTACTTTATTGCTTCTTTATCTAAGCAGCCCCTAGTTTATATTTATGCGTTCTTTATTATCTTGCAAACCTATCCTATCACACCTACAAAGTACTTTACTTTCATACTTGTTCTAGGTAAAGCAAACGTCAAGCGTGCGTAGAGTTGTATCTGTGGTTGATAGAACTTGAGGGAATATTTATTCTACCTTTAGCTCATCGTTGGGTTCGACACTCTTACTTATCAAAAACTGTTGCGATCCCCTACACTTGTGGGTTATCAAGACCTTTTTCTGGCGCTGTTGCCGGGGAGTCATAGCGTGGGGTGAATATTCTCGTGTGTGCTTGTTTGCTTTATCACTAAGTAATTTTTTATTTTCCGTTCTTAGTTGTTCTATATCTTTAGTTATGGGTAGGAAACGCAAAATACCAAAAAAATTTAGTTGTACCTACTACACCAATGGTTGAAGAACCACTCAAAATCTATCACACTCCTGAAGCTTTTTACTTGGATCATCTTCGATCCCTTTGTGCTCGTGCTGAAACCCCCACTAGCTTAGTTGAGGGCAAATCTTAAGATGAGCATGCTTGTTATGTGTGACACGGTATATCTGAAAAAGGGAAACTTTTACTGATCAAATTCATCGTTTGCAATGCTATGCTTGGAATTTATGTGAAATATATGATATTACTTGTTGTTCTGAAAACCCTAAGAAACACCTTCCGTACCAATATGAGTTTATTGATAATGGAATTGTATCTTCATATGCTAAGGGTGTTTATAATTACTATGATGTTCAACAAATTGAAGAATTTGTTGCTTTTAAGGGTGCTTATGAAATTGCTTCTTTGATTGAAAAGTATGATGCTACTCTCTACAAATCTGAAAATTTTGCCATACTTGAATATTGCTATGATAATTATGCTTCTAATGCCTGTGTTAAACTATATATTGAGGAATTCTCCGCTTTCCAAGAAGAGACTAATATTTTGCAGGAAGCTATGGAAGAAGAAATTGATGAAACTGTGAGCTCATTGGATGAAAAAGATGATGAGGAGAGCGAAGAACAAAAGGAGGAAGAGCGGATTGATCACCCGTGCCCACCTTCTAATGAGAGTAACTCTTCAACTCATACATTGTTTAATTCCCCTTCGTGCTTACCGGACTAAAACCGAGTACATGATGTGCGGTTTCAGTACTACTAGGTGTGAGGAGGAGGAGGTTAGCCTTGATGGTCAGGTGGTACCTCAGAAGGACACCTTTCGGTATTTGGGGTCAATGCTGCAGGAGGATGGGGGTATTGATGAAGATGTGAACCGTCGGATCAAAGCCAGACGGATGAAGTGGGGCCAAGCTTCTAGCATTCTCTATGACAAGAGAGTGCCACAAAAGCTAAAAGGCAAGTTCTACAGGATGGCGGTTCGACCTGCAATGTTGTATGGTGCTGAGTGTTGGCCGACTAAAAGGCTACATGTTCAACAGTTAGGTGTGGTGGAGATGCGTATGTTGAGATGGATGTGTGGCCACACGAGGAAGGATCGAGTCCGGAATGATGATATACGAGATAGAGTTGGGGTAGCACCAATTGGAGAGAAGCTTGTCCAACATCGTCTGAGATGGTTTGGGCATATCCAGCGCAGGCCTCCAGAAGCTCCAGTGCATAGCGGATGGCTAAAGCGTGCGGAGAATGTCAAGAGATGGCAGGGTAGACCGATTTTGACATGGGAGGAGTCCGTTAAGAGAGACCTGAAGGATTGGGGTATCACCGAAGAGCTAGCTATGGACAGGGGTGCATGGAAGCTTGCTATCCATGTGCCAGAGCCATGAGTTGGTTGCGAGATCTTATGGGTTTCACCTCTAGCCTACCCCAACTTGCTTGGGACTAAAGGCTTTGTTGTTGTTGTTGTTGTGCTTACCGAAGGATGATAGCTATGATGATTGCTATGATCCCGTTGATTCTCTTGAAATATCCATTTTTGATGTTGCTTGCTATGCTTATGGACAAGATGCCAATATGAATTATGCTTATGGAGATGAACTTCCTATAGTTCCTTATGTTAAAAATGAAATTGTTGCTATTGCACCCACGCATGATAGTCCTATTATCTTTTTGAAATCTCCTGACTTCACTATATCGGAGAAGTTTGTGCTTATTAAGGATTATATTGATGGGTTGCCTTCTACCATTGCACATGATGATTTTGATAGATGTAATATGCATGTGCTTGCTGCTCCTACTTGCAATTATTATGAGAGAGGCACTATATCTCCACCTCTCTATGTTTCCAACACGATAGAATTGCAAGAAACTTCTTATACTATGCATTGGCCTTTACTTGGTGTGCATGAATTGTTCTTTTATGACATGCCGATGCATAGAAATAGAGTTAGACTTCGTCATTACATGATATATGTTACTTTGTGCTCACTACTAAATCACAAATCATTGTTAATTAAAATTGGCTTTGATATACCTTGGGATCTGGGTAGATCCATTACTTGAGCACTATATGCCTAGCATAATGGCTTTAAAGAAAGCGCCGTCAGGGAGACAACCCGGAAGTTTTAGAGAGTCATTTATTCTGTTGAGTGCTTTTATATAGTCTAAAAACAAAAAATAAAGAGGGGAACCTAAAAAGTTTTCAAAAAGGAAAGTGAAAGTGAGAAAGACAAGCATTGTTAAAGTGGGAGAGCTCCTTGAACTTTGTTCATGCTCACGGAAACTTTGTGAATCTTTATTACAGAAAATTTTCATCAAAAATAATTATCCCTTTGTACAATTCCATTGTATTATAAAAATAATGTGCCAAGGTTTTCCTTTAGGATGTTTACAATGCTTGTTGGTTTGTATGGTGCAGGACAGAAACTTTGGCTGTAGTGCGTGATTTTACATTTTTAAGTGGACCATCAATTGGTTCTGATTCCTTATGCACTGTATTTATATACAACTTTTTTATTTTTCCTAATTTTGGTAGAATGTTTGGGGTACCACAAGTATGGTGGATGTTCAGATTTCTACAGACTGTTCTGTTTTTGACAGATTCTGTTTTTGATGCATAGTTTGCTTGTTTTGATGAAAATATCAATTTATATAAGTGGATTAAGCCATGGAAAATATATATTACAGTAGACACAATCCAAAAACAAAATATGAATTGGTTTTCTACAGTACTTAGAGTAGTAATTTGCTTTATTATACTAACGGATCTTATCGAGTTTTCTGTTGAAGTTTTCTGTGGATGAAATGTCTAATTGAGGATGTCTCGATATGAGAAAAACGAAGAGAGGCAAGAGATCAAGCTTGGGGATTCCCAAGGCACCCCAAGTAAATATTCAAGGAGACTCAAGTGTCTAAGCTTGGGGATGCCTCGGAAGGCATCCCCTCTTTCTTCAACAAGTATCGGTATGTTTTCGAATTCGTTTTGTTCATGCATTATGTGCAAGTCTTGGAGCGTCTTTTGCATTTAGTTTTCATTTTTCTTTTATGCACCATGATGGTATGAGATAGTCCTTAGTTTATTTATATAATGCTCATTGCACTTCACTTATATCTTTTGAGTATGGCTTTATAGAATGCTTCATGTGCTTCACTTATATCATTTGAAGTTTGGATTGCCTATTTCTCTTCACATACAAAACCGCCATTTGTAGAATGCTCTTTTGCTGAACTTATACTTGTTAGAGCGTGGGCATATATTTTGTGGAAAGAATTAAACTCTCTTGCTTCACTTATATCTATTTAGAGAGATGACAGGAATTGGTCATTCACATGGTTAGTCATAAAATCCTACATAAACTTGTAGATCGCTGAATATGATATGTTTGATTCCTTGCAATAGTTTTGCAATATAAAGATAGTGATATTAGAGTCATGCTAGTGGGTGGTTGTGGATTGTAGAGACACTTGTGTTGAGGTTTACAAGTTCCATAGCATGCACATATGGCAACCGTTGTGTGGCAAATTTGAAGCATGGGGTGTTTCTTTGATTGTCTTCCTTATGAGTGGCGGTCGGGGACGAGCGATGGTCTTTTCCTACCAATCTATCCCCCTAGGGGCATGCGTAGTAGTACTTTGCTTCGAGGGCTAATAAACCTTTGCAATAAGTATATGAGTTCTTTATGACTAATGTGAGTCCATGGATTATACACACTTTTACCTTTACATCATTGCTAGCCTCTTCGGTACCGTGCATTGCCTTTTCTCACCTCGAGAGTTGGTGCAAACTTCGCCGGTGCATCCAAACCCCGTGATATGATACGCTCTATCACACATAAGCCTCCTTATATCTTCCTCAAAACAGCCACCATACCTACCTATCATGGCATTTCCATAGCCATTCCGAGATATATTGCCATGGAACTTTCATCATCATCATATACATGACTTGAGCATTCATTGTCATATTGCTTTGCATGATCGTAAGATAGCTACCATGATGTTGTCATTGCTATGCTAGATCATTGCACATCCCGGTACACCGCCGAAAGCATTCATATAGAGTCATATCTTTGTTCCAGTATCGAGTTGTAATATCGAGTTGTAAGTAAATAAAAGTGTGATGATCATCATTATAGAACATTGCCCTGTACAAAAGGAAAAAAAGGAAAAAAAGGAAAGGCCAAAGAAGCCTAAATAAAAAAAGGGGGCCAGAGAAGCCCACCCAAAAAAAATAAAATAAAAAGAAAAGGGGCAATGTTACTATCCTTTTTCCACACTTGTGCTTCAGAGTAGCACCATGTTCTTCATATAGAGAGTCTCCTATGTTATCACTTTCATATACTAGTGGGAATTTTCATTATAGAACTTGGCTTGTATATTCCAACGATGGGCTTCCTCAAATGCCCTAGGTCTTCATGAGCAAGCAAGTTGGATGCACATCCACTTAGTTTCTTTTGTTGAGCTTTCATACACTTATAGCTCTTAGTGCATCCGTTGCATGGCAAACCCTACTCCTCGCATTGACATCAATTTATGGGCATCTCCATAGCCCGTTGATTAGCCGTGTCGATGTGAGACTTTCTCCTTTTTGTCTTCTACACATAACCTCCATCATTATATTCTATTCCACCTATAGTGCTATATCCATGGCTTGCGCTCATGTATTGCGTGAGGGTTGAAAAAGTTGAAGCGCGTTTAAAAGTATGAACCAATTGCTCGGCTTGTCATCGGGGTTGTGCATGATGGGGGCATTTTGTGTGACGAAAATGAAGCATGGCCAAACTATATGATTTTGTAGGGATAAGCTTGCTTTGGCCTTGTTGTTTTGAAAAGACATGATTGCTTTATTGGTACGCTCGAAGTATTATTGTTTTTATGTCAAATGATAGACTATTGCTTTGAATAATTCGTGTCTTAATATTCATGCCATGATTAGACTTACGATCAAGATTATGCTAGGTAGCATTCCACATCAAAAACTATCTTTTTTATCATTTACCTACTCGAGGACGAGCAGGAGTTAAGCTTGGGGATGCTGATACGTCTCTGTCGTATCTATAATTTTTTATTGTTCCATGCCAATATTCTTCAACTTTCATATACTTTTGGCAACTTTTTATATTATTTTCTGGGACTAACATATTGATCCAGTGCCCAGTGCCAGTTCCTGTTTGTTGCATGTTTTATGTTTCACAGAAACCCAATATCAAACGGAGTCCAAACAGGATAAAAATGGACAGAGAATTATTCTGGAATATTTGTGATTTTTGGGAGGAAGAAACAATGCGAAACGGTGACCGAGGTGGCCATGAGAGTGGCCCACGCCACCACTCCAGGTGGGCGCCCCCCTATATCGTGGGCCACCCGTAAGGCGGTTGATGCCCTTCTTTGGCCGCAAGAAAGCTAAATTTTGGAAAATGATCTGGCCGAAGGTTTCAGTCCAATCGGAGTTACGGATCCCTAGATATAAAGGAAACGGTGCGAGGGCAGAATTCCAAAACGCAGAAACAGAGAGATAGATCCAATCACGGAGGGGCTCTCGCCCCTCCCACGCCATGGGAGCCAAGGACCGGAGGGGAAACCCTTCTCCCATCTACGGAGAAGGTCAAGGAAGAAGAAGAATAAGGGGGGCTCTCTCCCCCTTGCTTCCGGTGGCGCCGGAACGCCGCCGGGGGCCATCATCATCACTGCGATCTTCACCAACACCGCTGTCATCTTCACCAACATGTCCATCACCTTCCCCCATCTATATCCAGCGGTCCACTCTCCTGCAACCCGTTGTACCCTCTACTTTAACATGGTGCTTTATGCTTCATATTATTTTCGAATGATGTGTTGCCATCCTATGATGTCTGAGTAGATTTTCGTTGTCCTATCGGTGATTGATGAATTGCTATGATTGGTTTGAGTTTCATGTTTTATTATTGGTGCTGTCCTATTGTGCCCTCCGTGTCGCGCAAGCGTGAGGGATTCTGACTGTAGGGTTTGCAATATGTTTATGATTTGCTTATGGTGGGTGACGTGAGTGACAGAAGCACAGACCCGAGTAAGTAGGTTGTTTGCATATGGGATAAAGGGGACTTGATACTTTAATGCTATGGTTGGGTTTTACCTTAATGAATCTTTAGTATTTGCGGATGCTTTCTAGAGTTCCAATCGTAAGTGCATATGATCCAAGAAGAGAAAGTATGTTAGCTTATGTCTCTCCCTCAAATAGAATTGCAATAGTGATTACCGGTCTAGTAACGTAGTCAATTGCTTAGGGACAATTTCACAACTCCTACCACCACTTTTCCACACTCGCTATATTAACTTTATTGCTTCTTTATCTAAACAGCCCCTAGTTTATATTTACGCGTTCTTTATTATCTTGCAAACCTATCCTATCACACCTACAAAGTACTTCTAGTTTCATACTTGTTCTAGGTAAAGCGAACATCAAGCGTGCGTAGAGTTGTATCGGTGGCCGATAGAACTTGAGGGAATATTTATTCTACCTTTAGCTCCTCGTTGGGTTCGACACTCTTACTTATCGAAAACTGTTGCGATCCCCTACACTTGTGGGTTATCATCCTCCTCCAGGTATCCGTCTGTCGCCTGTTCGTCTAGGCTGACCTGCCCGGCTTCCTGTTTGGCCTACTCGAAGGCAGGCTGATCTTGGTTGTATTCATCTTCGGCACCATCCGGATTGTTTTCGTCTCCCATGCCGGTATTGCTGTGGCGGGGCTTGGAGCGGCGCCGATGACGCCCATGTTTTGCTTTCTTCCTTGAGGGGTTATCCTCCATTGCCTCATCACCATTAGTTTCTTTTGGAGTGTCCACCATATATATATCATATGAGGAGGTGGCTGTCCAGCGCCCCGTGGGAGGTGGCTCCTGTTCTTCTCCTACATCGTCGTCCACACCGTCGATGTCTTCAGAGTCGAAGTCAAGCACTTCGGTCAAATCATCCATCGTGGCAATGAAGTGGGTGGTGGGTGGGCAACAAATTCCCTCGTCGCCTGCTTCCCATTCGAGTCGGACATAGTTCGGCCGAGAGTCTCCTGACAAAAAGAGAGACTTTAATGAGTTCATCATGTCGCCAAAGGGCGAGTGCTGGAAGATATCCGCAGAGGCAAACTCCATTACCAGAGCCCACCCAAATTCGGCGGCTCGGGGGTGTGCGGTCTGGAACCTACAGCCGGACACGAGTCCGGGGGTCGGGTGACCCAGGCTTCCTTGGGGGTGGAGTCTGTGTCCAGCTCTACCGCCGATGAGTGTGCAGTCTCTGAGGCGGCTGAGGGAGTCCTGGATTAGGGGGTATCTGGACAGCCGGACTGTGTACAACGTCCGGACTATTGAAGCGTGAAGATAAAAGACTCAAGACTTCGGCCCGTGTCCGGATGGGACTTTCCTTGGAGTGGAAGGCAAGCTTGGCGATCCGGATGTTATATTTCCTTCCTTGTAACCGACTCTATGTAAACCCTAGCCCTCTCTGGTGTCTATATAAACCGGAGAAGTTGGTCCTTAGAAGGCCGATCACAATTACATTCATACCATCATAGGCTCGCTCCTAGGGTTTAGCCTCTACGATCTCGTGGTAGATCTACTCTTGTACTACCCATATCATCAATATTAATCAAGCAGGAAGTAGGGTTTTACCTCCATTGAGAGGGCCCGAACCTGGGTAAACATCTGTGTCCCTTACTTCTTGTTACCATCAGCCTTGATGCACAGATCGGGACCCCCTACCCGAGATCCGCCGGTTTTGACACCGACATTGGTGCTTTCGTAAGAGTTCATCTGTGACATCGCTATTAGGCTCGATGGCTCCTTCAATCATCATTAACGACGCGGTCCAGGGTGAGACTTTCCTTCCCGGACAAATCTTTGTGTTCGGCGGCTTCGCGCTGCGGGCCAATTCGCTTGGCCACTTGGAGCAGATCAATAGCTATGCCCCCGGCCATCAAATAAGGTTCGGAAACCTGAACTACACGGCGGATATCTACGGAGACTTGATCTTCGATGGATTCGGGCCAGCGCCAGAAGAGTCGAACAGTCGTGATGAGCATGACTTACACCTGCTGTCACACGTCGCTCGGGATATCGTCCCGGCAGAAGCCTCGGATATAAATCCGGGACAGGTTGCTTCGCCTAAGGACGGAGGGCTGGACCCCACCCCGCAGGCCGTACCTTCATCAGTGATGGAGCCGAACACAGGTTTCACCTCTGAGGGAACCTGTGACTCCGGGCCCCCGGATTCATATCCGGACGCAGGTTCCAGTCCGCGCGCCCCCGAGCCCGCCGATCCTGGTTGGGCTCCGGTGATGGAGTTCACCGCGGTGGACGTTTTCAGCACTCGCCCTTTGGCGACATGCTGGACTTATTGAAGTCTCTCTCCTTGTCAGGAGACTCCGGGCCGAACTATGTCCGGCTCGAGTGGGAAGAAGACAACGACGGAATTGTTGCCCACCCACCACCCACTTTATTGCCACAATTGATGATCTAACCGGCGTGCTAGACTCCGACTCCGAAGACATCGACGGTATGGACAACGATGCAGGAGGACTACAGAGACCACAACATACAGGGCAGTGGGCGGCCACCTCCCCATACAATATATATATGGTAGACACCCCGATGGAAACCAGTGGAGGCCAGGCAATGGAGGACAACCCCTCAGGAAGAAAGGCAAAACATGTGCATTATCGGCACCACTCCAAACCTCGCCACACCAAAAACGGCCCCGGAAACAAGAGCAGTACGGACGGTGCCAAAAAGGAATACAACCTGAGTCAGCCTACACTTAAGCAGGCCGGACCAATGACGACGGGATGCTGGGAGAGGGACAATCACACACCCCCAGCCGACGACGAGGCAAGCCTCGAGAATGACGAATTCGGCGTACCAGAGGACCCAGTGGAACAAGTTCACTTCAAGCGAAGGCTCATGGCTACAGCAAGGAGCCTGCAAAGGAAACAAGATGCGCTAGAGGATAGGTGGACCAAGATACTGGCTGCCGAAAAATACGAACTCAAGAGCCCCAACAAAGGGCACACACGGCACAACTGGCTACCTCAACTCGAGCAGGAAAACCATGGGCACGCACATAGACGCCCACGCATCACCACGGTCCAAGGCAGCAAGCAGCAGATACGAAGAGGCACCCTCAGAACTCGGCATAAAGGTCATAAACATCAAGACAAGAAAGCTGGTGCCAAGTCCGGCAACGCTCAGCCCGATAAATGGACAAAGAGTAGCGCAAGCCTACTCGACCGAAGATACACGCCGGATCAGCCGTGTGAAATTCATGGTACCCCAAGAAGGATGGCAAAGCATACCAATAGAGAATGCAGGATTCTCAAAACAAAGCGGCTGGCCGCATGCCAGAAGCAATAAAGGGGATATGCCTCGTCAAGACCCCCCCCCAGAGCATAATAGTACGGCCGACCACCCAGGACCACCTAAACCATGACAAGTTAATTGCAGTGCCTCTAGACCTAGTAATCCGGGGCTCCATAAAACACAAAGCCCACAAGAGTATGACGCCATGGAAAACATCTCCTAAAAGATGTAAGGCGCAAAGGCCAATTACTGTTGGCCCACCACTCTAAACGGTTGCCTTTGGACCATCCAAAAAATGCTACGCCAAAGAATAAATCCTCCGCACCTTCCCATACGATATCCCACCGTATGCTAACGAGAAAAACCACGTCAACTAGATTCTACGTGGTAAATTACCCAGGCCAACCATCCGGACATCCACTGCGGAGTCTGTACTACCTCACGGTCTACCGACTGGGCACACCAGGGCCCGATTAGGAACCTTGGGAGCAACAATAAGAGGACACCTAGTTGTCTTCAAGCATTTCGCATTTGCAAACTAATGATTGACGCAGAACAGAACTGGCGGCATGGAATTATCCCGGATACACAAAGGAAGGAACACGCAGGTAGAAGGCAGTTTGAATTCATTCTTGACCCGCTCACCGCCCCCTCCAGTCCGACCATAACAGGTTCCGTCAAACAACACCTCTTTTGATACATCATACTAATATGCATAGACATAAAATTCTACTACAATGCGTAAATAGCAATTACCGGCTGTCGTTTATCGCTGATGCCTCTTTGCGAAAATGAAAGCCATGCTCCGCGTTCGCCTGGTTGCACCAGGGGCTCCACAGTACGGCAAGAAAGTTCGACCACCTTTTTGGTCGTTCGACGCCCCGAACTTATAGAACTATATGCATCTGCTCCGAATCATGTCTTGGGTCATTGGTTGGGTTTGCCCGGCTCCCATGTTTTGGTACCTTACGTTCCATTCTATCGGCTAAGGTAGCGCTGGGAGAACTACTGCGATTATGTCCCGGTTCAACCGGACGAGCACCTCAGTAGAGAAAGCCGAAAACCGACTGTCATGATGAAGCGAGAGCCAGTCCGCTGTTCGAGAGGTCATAAAATCCCTAAAGATTTATTCCGCATAACACCATCATAAATGCTAAGTGCGACAGATCGGTCTTCTGATCAGGCGCAAATAGAGCCCCTAGTTTGGCCTTCCAAACACTAGGGGCTGCGCCGACCATACTCAAATTCCTATGGCTAAATGAGAGTAATAAAGCCCTATAGTCCGATTACCTGGTTCGCGGAAAGAAACACCTCCTTAAAAGGACCCAACTATGGGATAAAGAGCGTTCAGATATATCCCGAACACCCCCGTATCCTTTTTACGAGGGGGCAGAAGCCGAAGACTGGCCAACTCCCAGAATTTGCATACAATAAACAGCCGCACGGGAAGAACATATGTTCAAATCAAACAGGCAATATATAACAAACATGCCATTATCACATATTACAACAAGTGGCACATATGCCCTCAGGGAAATATGATGTCTTTAGTATACTTGTCGGCCACAAGGCGGGCCCCTTTCATCACACCCTCATAATACAGCTCAGGCTTGCGGTGTTCCTTACCCTCCGGCGGCCCCTCAGTGATCCGCTTTTCCGCGTCGAGCCTCCCCCAATGCACTTTCGCATGGGCAAACGCCATACGCGTGCCTTCTATGCAGACTGATCGCTTGATAGCATCTAGCCGAGGACAGGCACCCACGATCCGCTTGACGAGTGCGAAGTAGCTGCTTGGAATCGGCTCCGCAGGCCACAGCCGGACAACTAAGTCCTTTATGGCTAGTTCGGTCGCCTGGTGCAGTTCGATCAGTAGTTTCATCTGATCTATAAAAGGCACCGGATAGTTCGACGCCAGATACTGCAACCAGAAATCCCTCTCCGCAGTCTTCTTCTCCTCGGTGCGATAGAATTGAGCAGCATCTGATATGCTGCGAGGTAGATCTGCAAAAGCCCCTGGAAAAATAAGAATTCAGCCTGCCGCTTGGATTCTTCACATTCTAACATACGCGAAACTAAGAATACAGAAGGCCTTACCAGCCGCCACTTTTCAGGCCTCCTGAATGTCCCGTGCAGCACCTCGGTCCTCTTCCCGAGCACCTTCTACATCCTCGAGAGCTTGGGCGAGCTCGGATTCTTTCCCTTTTAGACTTTGCTCCAAGCCCTCGCTTTTCTTCACATCTTCCTGGAGCTCCCACTCAGCGGTGATAACCCTGCCTCGTGTTTTTGACAAAGCGCCTGTTTGGCCTCATCCTTCTTATTGGCACCAGCCAAAGCTTTATTTAGTGCCTCATATTCGGCACACGCTCCTAGAGCACACAATACTAAAACTTTTTATTCTGCACAACCATTCGTTCATGCCAACTCCAAGACAAATGTTTTCAACATACCTTGCTTGTCTTCCAGTTGCTTCCTCACGCAACCGAGTTCTTCCTGGGACCGTGCAAGGTTCTACTTCAGTTCGGACACTTCCGCATTGAAAGCGGACGTCTTCTCTGTGGATGCCTGTTTTCACACAAAAGGGTATACGTCATTTACATAGGCTCCTGCGAAGGCAGGGGTTTGATCCCCTGCCCGGCTCTGTCTCCTTCGCCGGACAGCGTATCAGGGGCTACTACTTATATTATGAAAAATCCTTAAGGGTTTCCTAGGAGAAATACCTCAAAAGCCTTTATAAAACTAAGGCAAGACACATTCAGCCCGCTCTCGGTGGACTGAATCCTTTCAACCACCTCGCCCACAAGGGCTCGATGCTCGTCGACAATAGACGCATTCTTCAACGCTGGCAATAGACCGCTAGGCAGCTCTGCTTGAACAGTGGACGCTGGCGGCGTAGGAAGGTCCCCCGCCATCAGGGGGGCTGATTGCTCGATCCCAGAACCCTAGAGGTCCCTGGGGCCGTATCCATCCCTGCGTGTTCGGCACCAGGGATATGTCCTCCCTGGTCTGGCTCTTGTCGAGATGACACCTCGGTGTCGCGCCCAGACTTGGGGGAAGGGGCCTGCGGAGGCGTCTCGCTCGCCAAAGCGTCCGAGTCCAGTGAATCCTCCGAGGAGGACTGGCCGGCGCAGGACCTTGCTGGACTGTGCAATATGTAGGCAACAGTCAAAACTATTGTACCCAAAAACGATCCTGGACGCATATGCGTGTTTGGATACTTACGACTTCTCCAGGGGCTGGACCCTGGGATCCAACTCTGGGCTGCTATCGGCAACCGTGGGGGATGCCCCTGGGAGGGAATGTTTCCCCCTCTTGGGCAATCCGACCTCCAGAGATGCCGAGGCCGTCCTCTTCCTCCCACCATCAGAGTGATGGTCATCCTCCTCTGCTTCCTCCTCTTCGTCCTCGGACGAAGGATCATCGCTAGAGTCTTCGGATCTGGCATCCGAAGCCTCGCGACTGCGAAGGCCACCCCGGGTCTTCTTGACCTTCTTGGAGGCCTCCTTTAGCGCCTTGTAAGGCGCGGGGACCAACATCTTCGTCAGAAGAGGTCCGGCCGGTTCCTCCGGCAGGGGGGCTGGACAATGTAGCCGCTCCACCATCTTTACCAGTCCCTGGGGTTGCAGTGAAACATGAGGGTGTCTCCCGCATGAAGTGCCAATTAAAGCGTGAATAGACAGAGTGCGGCTATGATTTACTGAGCTGGGAGAATGAGATGATTGATACCCGCGATCCTCGGCGTGGCCCGACCATGATTTGCCGGACTTAAAAAGCACATTCCAGATATCCTTGTGGGTGGAGTCGTAAAGCTCCTGAAGGGTTTGGTGCTTGGCCGGATCTAACTCCCACAGGGTACAAGCTCGGTGCTGACAAGGGAGAACCAGGTGAACTAGCATCACCTGGACTACGTCGACGAGTTTGACGTCCCTATCGATCACGCCCTCGATGCGCGTCTAGAGTAGTAACATTTCGTCAGACGAGCACCAGTTCGGGCCCTTCTCAGGCCAGGACGTGAGCTGCAGTGGAGCTCCGGATCTGAACTCTGGAGCTGCCGCCCACTTCTTGCCACGTGGTTCGGTGATATAGAACCACTGCTGCTGCCACTCCTTGACGGAGTCATTGAAAGCGCGTTTCGGCCAAACAGCCTTGGGCATCTTGCTTACCATGGTGCCGCCGCACTCGGCGTCTTCGCCACTCACCACCTTGGGCTTCACATTGAAAATCTTCAGCCATAGGCCGAAGTGAGGTGGCATCCGGAGAAAGGCCTCGCACACGATGATGAATGTTGAGATATTGAGGAAGGAGTTGGGGGAGAGATCATGACAATCGAACCCGTAGTAATACATGACTCCCCGAACAAACGGGTGAAGGGGAAACCTGATCCCACGGACGAAATGGGAAGGAAGACGACTCTCTCATGAGATTCCGGAGTAGGGACGATCTGTCTCGCCAGGGGAAGACGGTGGCCGATCTTGTGGGCCAGATACCCGGCTCCCCGGAGCTTCTTGATGTCCTTCTCGTGGATAGTTGAGGCCATCCATTTGCCTCCTGCTCCGGATCCAGACATCTTTGGAAACCTTCCCTTCGGTGGGGAAGAAGAGTGCTTGGGCGTTAGGGCTTGCACAGAGGGGAATGAGCTAGCAGGAGAAGGAGGCATGGGTAAAAGAGAAAGGAGCCTATCCTCCTTATAAAGGCGATAAAGGCTTTTTGTGCTTCCCCACTTGCCTGGTGGAACCCGTCCGCCTCCCACTCACGGAGATTAGCAGCACGGTTAGATTACCAATGCCCGTATTGATGAGAATCCCGTAATAAGGGGACACGATATCTGCTTTGACAAGACGTGTCATAAAAACCGCCTCGTGATATGCGTTGTAGCTGGTTGTGGGGAAACGGTTCAAATAATGATCCGACCTTAATAACGTGTCACGTCATCAGGAAAAGTTGTCAGCAGATTGCATTTGTGAAATATCATTCTCTGTACGGTGGTATGCGAAGATCATTTTTTTAGATCTAGACACGATTTGAGTGTTCGATGATTATTTTGGAGTAGTCGGAGGAGGAACCCGCCTTGCAATGCCAAAGACAATACTGCGCGCCGGACTCATCGTCATTGAAGCCTGGTTCAGGGGCTACTGAGGGAGTTCTGGATTAGGGGGTATTCGGACAGCCGGACTATATACTTCGACCGGACTGTTGGACCGTGAAGATACAAGACTCAAGACTTCGGCCCGTGTCCGGATGGGACTTTCCTTCGCGTGGAAGGCAAGCTTGGCGATCCGGATGTTATATTTCCTTCCTTGTAACCGACTCCATGTAAACCCTAGACCTCTCCGGTGTCTATATAAACCAGAGAGGTTGGTCCTTAGAAGGCTGATCACAATTACATTCATACCATCATAGGCTAGCTCCTAGGGTTTAGCCTCTACGATCTCGTGGTACATCTACTCTTGTACTACCCATATCATCAATATTAGTCAAGCAGGAAGTAGGGTTTTACCTCCATCGAGAGGGCCCAAACCTGGGTAAACATCTGTGTCCCTTACTTGTTACCATCAGCCTTGACGCACAGATCGGGACCCCCTACCCGAGATCTGCCGGTTTTGACACCGACAGCTGGGTTTATCCGCCCGTCCCCGGAAGACGCAAACTGCCCTGGATTTAGGTCCGGGGCTCCTGCAGGTGCGATATCCCGAGTATTGTCCGACAGCAGGTCTAAGCCATGCTCGTCGTGACTGTTCGGCGCTCCCGGCGTAGGACCGAATCCGTCGAAGATCAAGTCTCCATAGATATCGATCGTGTAGTCCAAGTTTCCGAACCTGACCTGATGGCCAGTGGTGTACCCGTCGATCTGCTCCAGATGGCCAAGCGAATTGTCCCGCAGTGCAAAGCCGCCGAACACGAACATCTGTCCGGGGAGAAAAGTCTCACCCTTGACCGCGTTGTTGTTGATGATTGAAGGAGCCATCGAGGCTTGCAGCGATGACACAGAGGAACTCTCAATGAAAGCACCAATGTCTGTGTCAAAACCAGCGGATCTTCGGTAGGGGGTCCCGATCTGTGTGTCTAAGGCTAATGGTAATAGGAGGCAAGGGACACGATGTTTTACCCAGGTTCGGGCCCTCTCGATGGAGGTAAAACCCTACTTCCTCCTTGATTGATCTTGATGATATGAGTATTACAAGAGTTGATCTACCACGAGATCGTAGAGGCTAAACTCTAGAAGCTAGCCTATGATGATTATGATTGTCCCTCTACGGACTAAACCCTCCGGTTTATATAGACACCGGAGGGGGCTAGGGTTTACACAAATTCGGTTACAAAGAAGGAGATCTAATATCCGGATCGCCAAGCTTGTCTTCCACGCAAAGGAGAGTCCCATCCGGACACGGGATGAAGTCTTGAGTCTTGTATCTTCATGGTCCAACAGTCCGGCCGAAGTATATAGTCTGGCTGTCCGGATACCCCCTAATCCAGGACTCCCTCAATGATCTCTCACTAAGTTTCAAGATAAAAGTGTTCTCCCTGAGTATGCACCATTGCCAAAGTTTGTCGTGCCTAGACACCACGTGATGATCGGGTGTGATAAGCTCTACGTCCATCTACAATGGGTGCAAGCCAGTTTTGCACACGCAGAATAGTTAGGTTAAACTTGACGAGCCTACCATATGCAGATATGACCTCGAAACAGTGAAATCTAAAGGTCGAGCATGAATCATATAGTTGATATGATCAACATAGTGATGTTCACCACTGAAAACTACTCCATTCACGTGATGATCGGTTATGGTTTAGTTGATTTTATCACGTGATCACTTAGATGATTAGAGAGATGTCTAACTAAGTGGGAGTTCTTAAGTAATATGATCAATTGAACTTAAATTTATCATGAACTTAGTCCTGGTAGTATTTTGCAAATTATGTTGTAGATCAATAGCTCGCATTGTTGCCCTCATATGTTTATTTTGATATGTTCCTAGAGAAAACTGTGTTGAAAGATGTTAGTAGCAATGATGCGGATTGGATCCTTGATCTGAGGATTGTCCTCATTGCTGCACAGAAGAATTATGTCCTTGATGCACTGCTAGGTGACGGACCTCTTGCAGGAGCGGATACAAACGTTATGAACGTTTGGCTAGCTCAATATGATGACTACTTGATAGTTTAGTGCACCATGCTTAACGGCTTAGAATCGGGACTTCAAAGATGTTTTGAACATCATGGGCCATATGAGATGTTCCAGGAGTTGAAGTTAATATTTCAAGCAAATACCCGAGTTGAGAGATATGAAGTCTCCAACAAGTTCTATAGCTAAAAGATGGAGGAGAATTGCTCAACTAGTGAGCATGTGCTCAGATTATCTAGGTACTACAATTGCATGAATCAAGTGGGAGTTATTCTTCCAGATAAGATAGTGATTGACAGAGTTCTCTAGTCACCATCACCAAGTTAGTGGAACTTCGTGCTGAACTATAGTATGCAAAGGATGACGAAAACGATTCCCGAGCTCTTCGCGATGTTGAAATCAACGAAGGTAGAAATCAAGAAAGAGCATCAAGTGTTGATGATTGACAAGACCACTAGTTTCAAGAAAAGGGCAAAGGGAAAGAAAGGGAACTTCAAGTACAATGACAAACAAGTTGTCACTCCCGTGAAGAAGCCCAAAGCTGGACCAAAGCCTGAAACTGAGTGCTTACACTTCAAAGGAAATTGTCACTAGAAACGGAAATGCCCTGAATATTTGGGGGATAAGAAGGATGGCAAAGTGAACAAGGGTATATTTGATAGACAGGTTATTGATGTGTGCCTTACTAGTGTTTATAGTAGCCCCTGAGTATTTGATAATTGTTCGGTTGCTAAGGTTAGTAACTCGAAACGGGAGTTACATAATAAACAGAGACTAGTTGAGGAGAAGTGACGATGAGTGTTGGAAGTAGTTCCAAGATTGATATGATCATCATCACACACTCCCTATACTTTCGGAATTAGTGTTAAACCTAAATAAATGTTATTTGGCATTTGCGTTGAGCATGAATATGATTTTATCATGTTTATTGCAATATGGTTATTCATTTAAAGTCAGAGAATAATTGTTGTTCTGTTTACATGAATAAAACCTTCAATGGTCATACACCCAATGAAAATATTTTTTTGGATCTCGATCGTAGTGATACACATATTCATAATATTGATGCCAACAGATGCAAAGTTAATAATGATAGTGCAACTTATTTGTGGCACTGCCATTTGGGTCATATCGGTGTAAAGCGCATGAAGAAACTCCATAAAGATGGATTTTCGGAATCACTTGGTTATGAATCATTTGATGCTCACAAACCGTGCCTTTTGGCAAGATGACTAAAACTCCGTTCTCCAGAACAATGGAACGAACTACTGACTTGTTGGAAATAATACATACTGATGTATGCAGACCAATGAGTATTAAGGCTCGTGGCAGGTATCGTTATTTTCTGACCTTCACAGATGATTTGAGTAGATATGGGTATATCTACTTGATGAAATATAAGTATGAAGTAGTTGAAAGGTTTAAAGAATTTCAGAGTGAAGTGGAAAATCATTGTAACAAGAAAATAAAGTTTCTACGATCTGATCGTGGAGATGAATATTTGAGTTACGAGTTTGGCCTTCAGTTAAAATAATGTGGAATAGTTTCACAAACTCATGCCACCTGGAACACCACAGCATAACGGTGTGTCCGAACGTCATAACCACACTTTATTTGATATGGTGCAATCAATGATGTCTCTTACCGATTTACCAATATTGTTTTGGGGTTATGCATTAGAGATAGCTGCATTCACGTTAAATAGGGCGCCATCTAAATCCAATGAGACGACACTGTATGAACTATGGTTTAGCAATAAACCTAAGATGTCGTTTATTAAAGTTTGGAGTTGCAATGCTTATGTGAAAAAGTTTCAACCTGATAAGCTCAAACCCAAATTGGAGAAATGTGTCTTCATAGGATACCCAAAGGAAACTGTTGGGTACACCTTCTATCACAGATCCGATGGCAAGACATTCGTTGCCAAGAATGGATCCTTTCTAGAGAAGAAGTTTCTCTTGAAAGAAGTGAGTGGGAGAAAAGTAGAACTTGATGAGGTAATAGTACCTTCTCCCGAATTGGAAAATAGTGCATCACTGGAATCAGTTCTAGTGATTCAAACACCAACTACGGAGGAAGTTAATGATGATGATCTTGAAACTTCAGATCAAGTTACTATAGAACCTTGTAGGTCTTCCAGAGTACGGTCCGCACCAGAGTGGCACGGTAATCATGTTCTGAAAGTCATGTTACTAGACCATGATTAACCTATGAACTATGAGGAAGCGATGATGAGCCCAGATTCCGCGAAATCGCTGGAGGCCATGAAATCTGAGATAGGATCCATATATGAGAACAAAGTGTGGACTTTGGTGGACTTGCCTGATGATCAGTGTCGGTGTTAAAACTGGGGGATCTTGGGTAGGGGGTCCCGATCTGTGCGTCAAGGCTGATGGTAACAGGAAGCAAGGGACACAGATGTTTACCCAGGTTCGGGCCCTCTCGATGGAGGTAAAACCCTACTTCCTGCTTGATTAATATTGATGATATGGGTAGTACAAGAGTAGATCTACCACGAGATCGTAGAGGCTAAACCCTAGAAGCTAGCATATGATGGTATGATTGTAATTGTGATCGGCCTTCTAAGGACCAACCTCTCCAGTTTATATAGACACTGGAGAGGGATAGGGTTTACATGGAGTCGGTTACAAGAAAGGAAACACAATATCCGGATCGCCAAGCTTGCCTTCCACGCAAATGAGAGTCTCATCCGGACAAGGGCCAAAGTCTTGAGTCTTGTATCTTCATGCTTCGATAGTCCGAACGTTGCACACAGTCCGACTGTCCGGATACCCCCTAATCCAAGACTCCCTCAGTAGCCCCTGAACCAGGCGTCAATGACGATGAGTCTGACGCGCAGTATTGTCTTCGGCATTGCAAGGCGGGTTCCTTCTCCGAATACTCCAAAGTAATTATTGAACACTCGAATCGTGTCCGGATCTGCAAGATGATCTTCACATGGCATAAATCTGATCTGCTGGCAACCTTCATCCGTCGTGCCCGTGCATTGTGGCCTGGTCCAACACGAATCGGCATTTCTTACCCCACAATGACTCGTGTTACGAGACGGTTTTATTGGCATGTCCCGTCGAGGCAGAGATCGTGTTCCACTTATTACGGGATTTTCCATTAATATGGGCATGCGTGACCCAACGACGGCCGTTGGTATAACTCCGTGTGTTTTTAGATAAGCCTCAAATGGTCACACCGAGGACTCTTGATATTCACCCTCTTTATAAAGGGGTCGAGGCCTATGCCTCTTTTCCACCTTCCTCGCGCCTTCTCGTACCTCAAGCTCTAACACCCGAAACCCAAGCTTCGACACCCCAGATCCTCCAATATGTCCGGATCCGCCCCTCAGGGCCGATGGGTGGCCTCCTCGATTCAAAAGGAAGATATTGCGAGGCTTAGGAAGGTCGGATACCTGACCGCCGATATTCAGCACAGGCTTCCTGCCCTAGGGCAAGTCATCCCCACATCAGAGCCTAATGAGTGTGTCTTTTTTGTCCCACACTTCCTCCGCGGCTTGGGCTTCACCCTCGACCCCTTTGTGAGGGGGCTCATGTTCTATTACGGGTTGGATTTTCATGATCTGGCTCCAGACGCCATCCTCCATATCTCGTCGTTCATCATCGTGTGCGAGGCTTTTCTCCATGTCGCCCCACACTTCGGCTTATGGCTTAAGACTTTCAATGTGAAGCCGAAGATGATCGAGGGGCGACATGCGGAGTGCGGAGGAGTCGTAATAAGCAGGATCGCCAATGCCCCATGGCTAGAGGGTTCTTTCTCGGAAGTATCCGACGTATGGCAACGAAGGTGGTTTTATGTTACGACTCCCAGAGGCACGAAGTGGGTGGCTGCTCCCGAGTTCCGCTCGGCTCCCCCGTCACAGCTAGCGTCTTGGACCGACATAGGGTGGAATTGGGGGCCCGCTGGTGATGTACCAGTACTGCAGAATCACATCCGGGAGCTCCTTGAGAGGGACATTAACCTTGTCAGCATAATGCAAGGGATGCTGATCCGACGGATGCTGCCGTGCCAACGCCGGCCTCTCCGGATGTGGGAGTTCAATCCGGAGGGTCCGTGGACTGTCTAGCACATCTTCGGCTTGAAGCTCGAAGAGATGTGCAAATTATTCTTCGGACAGAAAGTAGAGTGTCCAGACACCACCGAGGATGCGGGCCTAAGCTGCAATCGCCTAGATGCCCAAGTAAGTAGTCTTGACACCGGACACCTTGTTTTGAGTTAGTCATATTTGTTTATTCTGAAAATCCTCCGTGGCCAGGAATGGCTCCGCAAGGCAGAGAGAATCAGGTGTCCGACGCCACTTCCTGAAGGCTCGCCTATCCCACCGTGGCCAAGATGCTTGACCGGGTACTCAGCAGGATGCCCTCGGAGAAAGACAAGGGGAAGAACGAAGAAACCGAACCCCACACGCTACGCATCCGATCTGGGGAAATTGTTACCTCCCCTAAGGAGGATAGTTGGGAAAGGGAGGCTAAGGAATCCTCCCCGCGCGGGAAGAAGAGGGCTGCCTCCGAAGACTTGGAGGCAGAGATGCCCCAACTAGGGAAAAGACATCCCTAGGGGGCCTTGTCCCGATGGGCACCCTCACCGCATCATGCCCTCCAACGGGCCATCCCTCAACCGAGCTGTAAGTCTATTCACAATCCAAGGGTACTGTGTTTATCCTAGATCAATAACCAGGATTCAACTTTTTTGCAGTCCGGCAAGCGGCTCTTCTCAACAGGGTTCGTCTTCGGGGGACCTTCCTCCGGAGATGATGGAGAGCGAGACCCCACCTGCTTCTCCAACTCATGAAGCGGGCGACACCGAGGTGTCGTCACGAAGGAGTCCGGATCTGCTGAATCCGAAAGCCAATACGTCAGCCGCCCTGAGTCCGGGGCATTTGGCTCACACGGGGGGCGATGGGAAGGGTCCGGCGCAGTTCAATGTCCGGCCGGACGCACTGACAGGCTTACTGGAGCGAGCTGCGGTCCCGGGGGAGCACCGCTCGTTAATGAGTGCGATGCTCAAGAAGATTTCATCCGCTACAAGCGGCTTGAATGAAGCATTCACAAGCCTGCTCAGAGGCTTTGAGGTGCATAATGAAGAATACACTATTTCTTTGGCTGTGAGGCATGCGCTAGGTGTGCTCCATATAGATAGTATCCCCTGAGACTCTGGTTGCCCGCCCTAGGCGGCAAACGGGGGATCATAAACCAATGATTGTGCTATAAATATGTGCAGGTACCTGTGGGTCGGGACACCGGCCAGTCCGTTGAAGTTGCCGAACTAACAAGGCAAATTGGATCGATTAATGCCGATATCACGCTGGTGAATGAGCGGCTGGAAAAATCACAAGGTATGTGTCATGCCTTCCCTTGTATAGGAAAATATGAAGGTGGCATGATATTAATGTAATATGTTTGGACTGCAGATGGTGCTGCTGGCATGGAGGCCCTGAGGGCGGAACTTGCTCAAGCCAAGGAACAAGCTCGGGTGAGTAATGCGGCTTCCCTAAAGGCGGCCGAGGAATTGAGGGACGAACAGGCTGCTCATCGCCGAAGTGAGGAAAAGATAGCCGAAATGGCTATTGAGTTAAAAGATGCCGCTGACCGGTATGAGCTCCTTAAAAAGGAACATGAGGATAATTCGGCCAAACTGAACAAGGCACTGAATGCCACCAAGGAAATCCGGACCGAGCTCAGGGGTGCGCGGGAGGAGCTTCGACATGCCGGTGAAATCGCGGCTGGGGGCTCCTATTTGCTGCGGACGAAATTTTTCGATCCGAAGTACGCTCCCCTGGATGGACGCTGGAGTCCTGCAGACGCATATGCGGTTTTCGCGAAGAGTACGGCTGACACTGCCGACTTCTTCAAAGGTCAAGGTGACAAGGAAGTGGAGAAGCTTTTCTGGTCTCAATTCCATGCTCCCACTCGCCTGCTGCCGTTAAGTGACAAGATGACTGCTATAGTGGAGCTTCAGAGGCTGTCCGGGATTGCAATGCGGTCTGTAATAGACCATCTTTGGCCAAAGGGGCCTAAGCCAGACAATTACTTTGGTTTGGTGCAACAGTTCCTTGGGGTCATGCCTCGGATCGATGCCATGAGGAGGTCGCCGTGTATAGAGGGTGCACGGATGGATCTTGCCTGCATTAAAGCCTATTGGACGGATATGGATGCCATAATTATAGCGGCCCAGGATCCGGTGGGGGGCCAATATCCGGCCGAGCACTACTTGGCATAGGTCACTGAAGGTGCCCGTCTAATAGAGGCGTAGTGCTCGAAGAATGTCTTGTTCGAATGATAAACGAAATCATTGTAAAAACAATGTTTATTTTGATTATGAGGCTGTATTTATACTATTTGCCTAAAAATATGATTATGTCCCCTGTGCGGCCGTTTATATATATGTATATATAAATATGTAATCCGAAAGTTAGCAGTCGTTGGCTTCAGCCCCCACGCATACAATGCGGGGGTGTTCGAGAAGAAATATGCTTAATCACACTTGATCCAATGTCTTGGACCATTAAGGAGGTGATCGCACGTCGAACTACGCAACCGGACTATATAGCTGTAACACTTTCGCTTTGCCGTGGGAGTCTAACATTGGGGCTACTATGTAGCCCCTGGTACTTCCGCATGCATCCGGATACGGGCGCACATGTACATGATCAGGAAATGGCCCTTCATTAATGCGGAGGAATCCTAAAGATTCCGGTGAGTCCTCGAGTGGTTGAACAGTCTCCCGCTGCATCATGTCAGTCGGTTTTCGGCTTTCTCTACTGAGGTGCTCATCCGGAATAACCAGGGCACAATCGCAGTAGTTCTCCTTTGGCCACCTTAGCCGATAATAATGGAACGTAAGGCGGCAAACCCAGGAGCCGGGCAAACCCAACATTTGACCAAAGACATGATTGGGAGCTGATGCATATAAGGCCTAACTCATGACGCCGAACACTCCTGAAGGTATTCAGACTTTATAATAGATGATGGGCTCAATAATGCCTATTCATTATAAACCCTGTGTTTCCAGGTACGTTCGTTAATCTATCGTGGCGAAATGCCAAAAACGGCAGTATCCTCTGTGGGTATGGAACCCATGGGATGGTTAAAAAACAAGAGGCAATAGAAAAGGTTTACACAGGGGCTTAATCTAAAAAGAAACCTGTTGAACGGGGCCCTGCTGCACGTCTGCGCCTTTCTCTCCATTGTGCCGTATCCTGGAAGAGTATCGCGCGGAAGTTGTATGCGGAAAAAAGAAAACTCATAGGAGGTTACAACGTTAGTATGCGATGGATAGTAAAAGTGTAAGCTGTTGGCCTGCCAATAAGGTTGAGCCAAGTGTGGGGCTTTATTAGGTAGTTATAGCCCCTGGTATCCGCTATAGGATTACATATATGGTGCCCTGGTTCAATCTGGGCTACCGCACTCGTCTAACCATGTCCATGGTCTTAACGACCGGTCATATTTTTTTGATGTTGGAGGTCGCTTATAGTCCGGGTGCGAGGGCCGTCGCGTGTTCCTCTGCGCGTGACGAGCGCTCTGTTATTCCGCTGACGGTAATGACGCCACGTGGACCGGGCGTCTTACGTGTAAGGTAGCCATAGTGCGGCAATGCGTTGAAGCGGGCGAAGGCCGTTCTTCCGAGCACTGCGTGATAGTCGCTTTGTAAGGGTGCGATGATGAAGAGTAGTTCTTCACTTCTGGAGTTGCCTGGATAGCTGAAGGTTACCTCTAGTATGACGGAGCCCCTGCTGTAGGCTTCAACGCCTGGTATCACCCCTTCAAAGGTGGTGTTGTTTTGGCTGATTCTGGATGGGTTTATCCCCATCCTGCGGACAATGTCCTCGTTTATTAAATTGAGACTACTGCCGCCCTCCATGAGGACCCGGGTGATATGGTATCCGTCAATCATTGGGTCGAGCACCAAGGCCTCTGATCCGCCGCACCGAATACTAGTCCGGCCGTCCAAGTAATCGAAAGTGATCGGATAAGACATCCAGTAGTTAGGCGTGGAATCTATATCGTGCGTGTCTCTATGTGCGCGTTTGTACCCTCTCATGGATGTATGAGTCGCGTGGATCATGTTTACTGTTTTAACCTCTGGCGGGAATTTTTTCTGTCCCGCAGTGTTCGGCTGGCGAGGTTCATCCTCGTCCTCACTTGGTGTTTCCCTTCCCTTGTGTTAGGCATTCAATTTCCCAGCCTACTTGAAGACCCAGCACTCTCTGTGCGTGTGGTTTGCAGGCTTGTCAGGGGTGCCATGGAGTTGGCACAATCTGTCTAGGACTCAATTGAGTCCGGACGGTCCCTCTTTACTGCCTTTAGATGGCTTATTTTGCTGATTAGGTCGAGAGCCCCTGAATTCGGCATTAACCATTGTGTTGTCCTAGCTCTCTTCCTTGTTTTGGCGTTTATTTTTATTACACTGTGGCTTCCCGTTGCCATCCCATATTTTGGATGTGCTGGGGTCACTGGTGCCTTTACGGGCTAGCCAGCTATCTTCTCCCGCGCAAAAGCGGGTCATAAGGCTTGTTAGGGCTGCCATTGTCCTTGGCTTTTCTTGGCCGAGGTGTGTGGTGAGCCACTCGTCACGGATGCTGTGTTTGAATGCCGCTAAGGCTTCGGCATCCGGACAATGAACAATTTGATTCTTCTTAGTGAGGAATCTGTTCCAAAGCTTGCAGGCGGACTCTCCGGGCTGTTGGACTATGTGACTTAAGTCGTCGGCATCCGGAGGCCAGACAAAAGTCTCTTGAAAATTGGCCCTAAAGGTGTCTTCGAGTTCTTCCCAACTCCCAATTGAATTTTCGGGGAGGCTTTTCAACCAGTGTCTAGTTGGTCCCTTTAGTTTGAGGGGAAGGTATTTGATGGCGTGGAGGTCATCCCTGTGAGCCATATGTATGTGTAGGATAAAGTCCTCTATCTAGACCCCTGGGTTTGTTGTTCCGTCGTATGCCTCTATGTTCACAGGTTTAAAGCCCTGTGGAAATTCATGGTCCAGTACTTCATCAGTAAAGCACAGGGGTGAGCAACCCCTCTGTATCTGGACATATTGTGGCATGTCATCGGCTGTTGTTGTGTTCAGTGTTTATTCCGAACTGGTATTTGGTTGGTGTAATCGTTGTGGTGACCATAGTCCCTCGCCGGGGTGTGTCCTTTAGATCCGTAGATGGGCCTAGCTGCGCCGGCTTTCTTATCCAGGTGCTCACGTAGGTCGTGTGCGGCATTTGTAGCTGCTTTGTTGCGGTTATGGAGTGGTACGTCTGGTCTCCTGGTCGTGTTATTCTTTGGTGGAACGGCCTCATCATCGAATTCTGGCAGTAGCTTACGTTTTGGGTAGCTCTTTGTATGGCGATCGTCGCCATATTTTTCTTCAGTGTCAAGCACTTTGTTCCATCTGCGATTGAGCGTTTCCTGTGCGGCTTTAAGCCGTTGCTTCTGCTTCTTCAGACTTCTTGCTGTGTCCATAAGCTTTTTGTGGAGGTTATCTTGTTCCACACATTCTTCCGGAATGATGAATGCGTCATCATCCGGACTGTCTTCTTGTCCTCGGTCGGTTTGATGAACTCGTCCCTCTGGATCATTGTCTTCGGGCGTCTGCTCTGAACTGTGTTCGGCGTGACCTGGTTCATCCGGCTCCATCGCTGGTTTCGTATGGTCGTTGTTGCCTTCGGGGTTGGCCGGAGTATCGATCCTTCTGGCGCTCTTGCTGGTATTTTTACTGTTGCTGGACTTGGAATGGCGTCTGCGCCGTCGCTTTGGCTTTTGCCCGGGGGTTTTATCTTCCGGATTCTCACTGTCATCCTCCTTGGGCGTATCCACCATGTATATGTCGTGTGACGATGTAACGCCCCGGATGTAACTTTCCATATTCATAACTCCAACTCTTGCCATTTCCGGCTATGTGATATGTTATTTCCTCCGTGGTTGGGTTTTGCCCTTTGTTTTGCATTGTGTTCATGTCATGCATCTCATCTCGTAGCATCATGCGCATTGCATCTGCATGTTTTCATCAAGCTTGCATCCGTTCGTAGTTGCCACGTTCCCCCCTTGACTTTGTTATCCCTTTCGAGACCAACCGTTCATTTGTTGTCCGACCGTTTGAGCCTCTCTGCATAGCGCACAGACCCCTCACGCGCGTCGGAAACCTCTTCCGAACCCGACCCGCATGGTCATGACCGTTGGATCCGGATCATCCCCAAACTTCCCTAAATCATCATCGGTTTCTCGTTGGACTCTCCTAAGCTATTTATTTTCAACCGTTCGATTTTAATCGGAGGTTCCAAATAGTCCTAACCAAAATTCCAGTGCTATAAGTAGCAGTCTAACCCTAGTCCTGTCCCATCGATCCATCTAATCCTCCCGCCGCCGCCACCCATGTTCCTCGGGAGCTTGTCCCGTCGCCAACCAAATCCCCCTCGGGATCCATCCCTCACCAACCATCGCTCGCCACCAACAGCCTCCAGATCCCCTCGCCCTCCATCTCGCTCGATCCAGCGCCTCCCCAAGCACTCGATCCACCGACGCCTTGGTCCATCCTCTCCGTCCTCCTGCCATTGAGAAGCACCCGAGCTCGTGGATGCCCGGCGCCCGAAGCCTCCTGCCTCCCTGATGCTCGTCCTCCCGGGCATTAGTGCTCCAATGACGGCCCTTGTGCAGCTCCCCGTCGCCTCTCTCCTTCCCCTGTTTCTTCTCTCTCCCTCACCTCGCGGCCTCTGTCTATTTTCTTCAGGACGACAGGAGCATGCCCTGCCATGGCCGCCTCGTCCCGGAGCAAGCTCGCAGGCGTCCTCGTCATCCTAGCACTGTCCACCACCAAGACTGGCCGGATCCGGATGAACTCGAGCTTCCTCGCCCCGGATCCATCCACCGTTGTTTGCCGTCTTGCCTCCCCGCCTTGGATTTGGTTGTCCCTGCTTTGCCAAGTCCACTATCGCCGCCTCGCACGTCCATGTTGCCGGCAAAAACTGCAGCAGCAGGTCGTGCCGCCAGCCTTCTCCCTACCTCGCCTGGTGCTCAAGCACCACCGCGCCGCCCTACCTTCCCTTCCTTCCTCTCCCTTCTGCTCCTTCTCATATATCTCTCTCTCTGTCTTCTCGTGCAGGGAGCCCGACTTGGTGTCCATGGAGTTTTCAGGCAGCCGTAGCCGCCTCAAGCTCGTCCTTCGGCCAGATCCGGGCCCTACCGACCCCACCATCTCGCCTACGTCTGCCGTCCCAGTCTGTTCTGACCGATCCCCACCGAGGCCGCCTCGCCGGAGCTCCTACCGCGTCGCGCTGCAGCCGTTGACCGCTGTCTGCATCGCCCCTCGCCTCCCCTGCTCGCACGACATAGTGCGTTGACCGCGCCCTGCCTCTCCGGTCGAAGCCCAGCCGCTGCTAGATGCAGCCCGCGTCCAGCCTCCCCACCGAGCCGGCCCATGAGGCCTGGTGAGCACCAGATCCAGTGCCCTCTCCTGTACATGGTTGGGCCAGCCAGTTTCAGCCCGATCTTGTTTTTTCTCATTCTGCGAATTTGTCCAATTATCTAGACTATTAAAGATTTGCAGAAAACCCCTTGTTGTTCATGCATCTAATAACTAAATAACCATGCACCATATGTTAAAACTTCAAATATGAAAAGTGCTTAGAATTTCAACTAGTTTCATAATATGCCACTTTCAACCCATGTTAAAATGTTTAAAATGATGTTTGTTTAAATTTGCTTAAATGCCATGCTAAAATGATTTATTTCATAACTAAATAACCGTAGCTCCAATTTTAGTAAACTTTATATGTAAATGGGGTGGAAAAATGCATAGATTAACATGGTGCACTTACTTTGCATGTTTAACAACAATAAAATTATGTTTATATCAGAACAGTACCAAATCCAAAATATGCATATGGGGATTTCCCGGAATTGTTGTTTGGTGTTCTGGCCTCATTTAAACTTGCCTAAATAGTTAGTGTACTTATGCTTCACCTCTTGCCATGCTAATCAAAATTTAATATTGTTGGGTACATAAACGAGAGTGAACTAAATACTTGCATGTGGTGTTTTTTCAATATGCAACTTGTTGCATATTGAGCTCCACTTAACTTGTAGTACTGTTTGTTGCACTTTGCCATGCCATGCCTTATTAAACCGGACATGCATCATACTTGTTTGTGCATCATGCCATGTTTATGCTTGTGCATTTACCATGTTGTTTGTATCTTTCCGGTGTTGCTTCTTAGTTCCGGTAATGTTGCGATTGTGAGGATTCGTTAGACTTCTCCCGTTCGTCTTCTTCATGGACTCATTCTTCTTCCTTGCGGGATTTCAGGCAAGATGACCGTCACCTTGGATCTCACTACTATCATTGCTATGCTAGTTGCTTCGTTCTATTGCTATGCTGCGCTACCTATCACTTTTTCTTCAAGCCTCCCAATTTTCCATGTCAGCCTCTAACCTTTTCACCCTTCCTAGGAAACCGTTGCTTGGCTATGTTACCGCTTTTGCTCAGCCCCTCTTATAGCGTTGTTAGATGCAGGTGAAGTTGAAGATTGCTCCATGGTGGACAGGATTATGGTTGGGATATCACAATATCCCTTATTTAATTAATGCATCTATATACTTGGTAAAGGGTGGAAGACTCGGCCTTATGCCTGGTGTTTTGTTCCACTCTTGCCGCCCTAGTTTCTGTCATACCGGTGTTATGTTCCTTGATTTTGTGTTCCTTACGCGGTTGGGTGATTTATGGGACCCCCTTAACAGTTCTCTTTGAATAAAGCTCCTCCAGCAAGGCCCAACCTTGGTTTTACCATTTGCCTCACCACCACCTATACCCTTCCCTTGGGTCGGCCAACCCGAGGGTCATCTTTATTTTAGCCCCCCCGGGCCAGTGCTTCTCTAAGTGCTGGTCCGAATCGAGCAGCCTGCAGGGCCACCTCGGGGAAACTCGAGGTATGGTTTTACTCGTAGCTTGACTTATCCGGTGTTTCCCTGAGAATGAGATATGTGCAGCTCCTATCGGGATTGTCGGCACATCGGGCGGCTTTTCTTGTCTTGTTTTACCATTGTCGAAATGTCTTGTAAATCGGGATTCCGAGACTGATCGGGTCTTCTTGGGAGAAGGAATATCCTTCGTTGACTGTGAGAGCTTGTGATGGGCTAAGTTGGGACACCCCTGCAGGGTATAAACTTTCGAGAGACGTGCCCGCGGTTATGTGGCAGATGGGAATTTGTTAATGTCCGGTTGTAGATAACTTGACACCAGATCCGAATTAAAACGCATAAACCGTGTGTGTAGCCGTGATGGTCTCTTTTCGGCCGAGTCCGGGAAGTAAACACGGTTTTGGGTTATGTTTGGCGTAAGTAGGAGTTCAGGATCACCTCTTGATCATTGCTAGCTTCACGACCGTTCCGTTTCTCCTCTTCTCGCTCTTATTTGCGTATGTTAGCCACCATATATGCTTAGTCGCTGCTGCAACCTCACCACTTATCCTTTCCATACCCATTAAGCTTTGCTAGTCTTGATACCCATGGTAATGGGATTGCTGAGTCCTCGTGGCTCACAGATTACTACAACAACAGTTGCAGGTACAGGTTATATGATGATCTTGGCACGAGAGCGATGTTTGCTTGTTTTGGGAGTTCTTCTTCTGCTTCTTCTTCGATCAGAGGATAGGTTCCAGGTCGGCAGCCTGGGCTAGCAGGGTGGATGTCATTTGAGTTTCTGTTTATGTTTCATCCGTAGTCGGATGTTGTTCTCTTGTATTGTGATGTGGTATTCATGAGGCATTGGTTGCCTCTTATATGTATCCCCATTTATTATGTAATGGTTTGATGTAATGATATCCACCTTGCAAAAGCTTCTTCAAGATGCGCTTCTATACTTGGTGGGACCTTCGAGTTCCTTTAGGATAGGGTCACATCTTGGGCGTGACGGACGAGGCGGAAGTCCGGCGCCCCATAGGTTCTGAATCTTCTCCTGCATCATCGTCCATAGCGTCGATGGCTTCGGAGTCGAAGTCAAGCGCGTCGGTTAAATTATCAACCGTGGCTATGAAGTGGGTGGTGGGTGGGCAGCGAATCTCTTCGTCGCCTGCTTCCCACTCAAGCCGAACATAGTTCGGCCGCAAGCCTCCTGACAAAGAGAGAGACTCCAGATATGAACTCCATTACCGGAGCCCAACCAGGTTCGGCGGGCTCGGGAACGCGCGGACTAGATCCTATAACCAGATATCCTCAGAAGCGAGGCCTGTGTTCAGCTCCACTGCCGATGAGGGTACGGCCTGTGGGGCGGGGTCCATCCCTCCGTCTCTAGGCAACACAGCCTGCTCCGGATTTGAGTCCGGGGCTACTGCAGGGGCGATATCCCGAGCGTTGTCCGACACCAGGTCCATGCCATGCTCGCCGTGACTATCCGGTGCTCCTGGCGCGGGCCCCAATCCGTTGGAGATCAAGCCTCCGCGGATATCCGCCATGTAGCTCAGGTTTCTGAACCTGATTTGGTGGCCAGGGGCGTAGCTGTCGATCTGCTCCAGATGGCCAAGCAAATCGGCCCATAGTGCGAAGCCGCCAAACATAAAGATCTGTCCCGGGAGGAAAGTCTCACCCTAGACCGTGTTGTCGACGATGATTGGAGGAGCCATCAAGCCTTGCAGCGACGTCACAGAGGAACTCTCAATGAAAGCACCAATGTTGGTGTCAAAACCGGCGGATCTCGGGTAGGGGGTCCCGATCTGTGCGTCAAGGATGATGGTAACGGGAAGCAAGGGACACAGATGTTTACCCAGGTTCAGGCCCTCTCGATGGAGGTAAAACCCTACTTCCTGCTTGATTAATATTGACGATATGGGTAGTACAATAGTAGATCTACCACAAGATCGTAGAGGCTAAACCCTAGAAGCTATCCTATGATGGTATGATTGTAATTGTGATCGGCCTTCTAAGGATCAACCTCTCCGGTTTATATAGACACCGGAGACGGCTAGGGTTTACATGGAGTCGGTTACAAGAAAGGAAACATAATATCCGGAACGCCAAGCTTGCCTTCCATGTAAAGGAGAGTCCCATCCGGACACAGGCCGAAGTCTTGAGTCTTGTATCTTCACGCTTCAATAGTCCGGACATTGCACACAGTCCGGCCGTCCGGATACCCCCTAATCTAGGACTCCCTCAATCGGCAAGCCATAGAAAATAAATGGATCTTCAAGAGGAAGATGGACTTGATAGTAGTATTACTATCTACAAAGCTTGACTTGTTGCAAAAAGGTTTTCGACAAGTTCAAGGTGTTGACTACAATGAGATTTTCTCAATTGTAGCGATGCTTAAGTCTGTCCGAATCATGTTAGCAATTGCCACATTTTATGAAATATAGCAAATGGATGTCAAAATTGCATTCCTTAATGGTTTTCTTTACGAAGAGTTGTATATGATGCAACCAAAAGGTTTTGTCAATCCTAAAGTGCTAACAAAATGTGCAAGCTCCAGGGATCCATCTAGGGACTGGTGCAAGCATCTCGGAGTTGGAATGTACGCTTTGATAAGTTGATCAAAGCATATAGTTTTATATGGACTTGCAGTGAAGCCTGTATTTACAATAAAGTGAGTGGCAGCACTACAGCCTTTCTGATAAGTATATGTGAGTGACATATTGTTGATCAGAAATGATGTAGAATTTTTCTGGAAAGCATAAAGAAGTGTTTGAAAGGAGTTCTTTAAAAGAAAGACCTCAGTAAAGCTACTTACATATTGAGCATCAAGATCAATTGAGATAGATCAACACACTTGATAAGATTTTCAATGAGTACATACCTTGACAAGATTTTGAAGTAGTTCAAAATGGAAGAGTCAAAGAAAGAGTTCTTGCCTGTGTTACAAAGGTATGAAATTGAGTAGGACTCAAATCCCGACCACGGCATAAAATAGAAAGAGAATGAAAGTCATTCCCTATGCCTCAGTCATAGGTTCTATAAAAGTATGCCATGCTATGGACCAGGCCTATTGTATACTATGCCCTAGTTTGGCAAGGGAGTACAATGGTGATCTAGGAGTAGATCACTGGACATTGGTCAAAATTATCCTTAGTGGAATAAGGATATGCTTCTCGATTATGGAGGTGACAAGAGGTTTGTCATAAAGGGTTACATCGATGCAAGATTTGACACTGATCCAGATGACTCTAAGTCTCAATCTGGATACATATTGAAAGTGGGAGCAATTAGCTAGAGTAGCTCCGTACAGAGCATTGTAGACATAGAATATTTTTGCAAAATACATACGACTCTGAATGTGACAGACCCGTTGACTAAACTTCTCTCACGAGCAAAACATGATCACACCTTAGTACTCTTTGGGTGTTAATCACATAGCAATGTGAACTAGATTATTGACTCTAGTAAACCCTTTGGGTGTTGGTCACATGACGATGTGAACTATGGGTGTTAATCATATACAGATATGAATATTGGTGTTAAATCACATGGTGGTGTGAACTAGATTATTGACTCTAGTGCAAGTGGGAGACTGAAGGAAATATGCCCTAGAGGCAATAATAAAGTTATTATTTATTTTTTATATGATGATAAATGTTTATTATTCATGCTAGAATTGTATTAACCGGAAACATAATCCATGTGTGAATACATAGACAAACAGAGTGTCACTAGTATGCCTCTACTTGACTAGCTCATTAATAAAAGATGGTTAAGTTTCCTAACCATAGACATGAGTTGTCATTTGGTTAACAGGATCACATCATTAGGAGAATGATGTTATTGACTTGACCCATTCCATTAGTTTAGCACTTGATCATTTAGTACGTTGCTATTGCTTTCTTCATGACTTATACATGTTCCTATGACTATGAGATTATGTAACTCCCGATTACCATAGGGACACTTTGTGTGCTACCAAATGTCACAACATAACTGGGTGATTATAAAGGTGCTCTAGAGGTGTCTCCGAAGGTACTTGTTGAGTTGGCATATTTCGAGATTAGGATTTGTCACTCCGATTGTCGGAGAGGTATCTCTGGGCCCTCTCGGTAATGCACATCACTATAAGCCTTGCAAGAAATGTATCTAATGAGTTAGTTACGGGATGATGCATTACATAATGAGTAAAGAGACTTTTCGGTAATGAGATTGAACTAGGTATTGAGATACCGACGATCGAATATTGGGCAAGTAACATACCGATGACAAAGGGAACAACGTATGTTGTTATGCGGTTTGACCGATAAAGATCTTCTTAGAATATGTAGGAGCCAATATGAGCATCCAGGTTCCTCTATTGGTTATTGACCAGAGACGTGTCTCTATCATGTCTACATAGTTCTCGAACCCGTAGGGTCCGCACTCTTAAAGTTAGATGATAGTTATATTATGAGCTTATGTGTTTTGATGTACCAAAGGTTGTTCGGAGTCCCGGATGTGATCACAGACATGACAAGGAGTCTCGAAATGGTCGAGACATGAAAATCGATATATTGGACGACTATATTTGGACATCGGAAAGGTTCTGGTGAGATTGGGACAATACCGGGGCTCCGGGAGGTTATCGGAACCTCCCGGGAGGTATATGGGCCTTAATGGGCGTTAGTGGAAAGGCGGGGAAAGGAGCAAGGGAGCGGGAACCCCCCCAAGCCCAATCCGAATTGGGAGGGGGGCTGCCCCCCTTTCCTTCCTCCCTCCTTCCTCTATCTTCCCTCTCCCTCTCCAAATACGAAAAGGAGGAGTCCTACTCCCGGTGGGAGTAGGACTCCCCCCTTGGGCGCGCCTTGATGACCCACAAGCATAGGGGATCGCAACAACTTTCGAGGGTAGAGTATTCAACACAAATTTATTGATTCGACACAAGGGTAGCCAAAGAATATTCTTGAGTATTAGCAGTTGAGTTGTCAATTCAACCACACCTGGATAACTTAGTATCTACAGCAAAGTGTTTAGTAGCAAAAGTGGTATGATAATAAAGGTAATGGTAGCAAAAGTAAAGATAAATGTTTTTGGGTTTTTGTAGTAGTTGTAATAGTAGCAACGGAAAGTAAATAAGCGAAGAACAATATATGAAAAGCTCGTAGGCAATGGATTAGTGATGGATAATTATGCCGGATGCGATTCCTCATGCAATAGTTATAACATAGGGTGATATAGAACTAGCTCCAATTCATCAATGTAATGTAGGCATGTATTCCGTAAATAGTCACACGTGCTTATGGAAAAGAACTTGCATGACATCTTTTGTCCTACCCTCCCGTTGCAGCGGGGTCCTTACGGAAACTATGGGATATTAAGGCCTCCTTTTAATAGAGAACCGGAACAAAGCATTAACACATAGTGAATACATGAACTCCTCAAACTACGGTCATCACTGAGAAGTATCCTGATTATTGTCACTTCGGGATTGTCGGATCATAACACATAATAGGTGACTATAGACTTGCAAGATAGGATCAAGAACACACATATATTCATGAAAACATAATAGGTTCAGATCGGAAATCATGGCACTTGGGCCCTAGTGACATGCATTAAACATAGCAAAGTCATAGCAACATCAATCTCACAACATAGTGGATACTAGGGATCAAACCCTAACAAAACTAACTTGATTACATGGTAAATCTCATCCAACCCATCACCGTCTAGCAAGCCTATGATGGAATTACTCACGCATGGCGGTGAGCATCATGAAATTGGTGATGGAGGACAGTTGATGATGACGACGGCGACAAATCCCCCTCTCCGGAGCCCCGAACGGACTCCAGATCAGCCCTCCCGAGAGAGATTAGGGCTTGGCGGCGGCTCCGTGTCGTGAAACGCAATGAAACTTTTTCTTTGATTTTTTTCTCCCCGAGACGGAATATATGGAGTTGGAGTTGAGGTCGGAGGAGGTCCAGGGGGCCCACGAGATAGGGGGCCGTGCCCTGGGGGGGCGCCCCCTATCTCGTGGACAGGCCATGGGCCCCCTGGCACTAATTCTTTCGCCAAAAATTCTTATTAAATCTGAAAAGTGCCTCCATGGGTTTCTAGGACATTCCAAGAATTTTTCTTTTCTACACATAAAACAACATCATGGCAGTTATGCTGAAAACAACGTCAGTCCGGGTTAGTTTCATTCAAATCATGCAAGTTAGAGTCCAAAACAAGGGCAAAAGTGTTTGGAAAAGTAGATACGTTGGAGACCTATCAACTCCCCCAAGCTTAAACGTTTGCTTGTCCTCAAGCAATTCAGCTGATAAACTGAAAGTGATAAAGAAAAACTTTTACAAACTCTGTTTGCTCTTGTTGTTGTAACATGAGAAAACAGCATTCAAGTTTCAGCAAATATTACGAAATAATCATACTCACAATAACACATAGGTCTCACAATTACTCATATCAATAGCATAATCAGCTAGCGAGCCATAATAATAAAACTCGGATGACAACACTTTCTCAAAATAATCATAACATGATATAACTAAATGGTATCTCGCTAGCCCTTTCTGAGACCGCAAAACATAAATGCAGAGCACCTTTAAAGATCAAGGACTGACTAAACATTGTAGTTCATGGTGAAACAGATCCAGTCAAGTCATACACAATATAAACCAATAATAATGAATGCAAATGATAGTGTGCTCTCCAGCGGGTGCTTTTTAATAAGAAGGGTGATGAGTCAACATAAAAGTAAATAGATAGGCCCTTTGCAGAGGGAAGCAGGGATTTGAAGAGGTGCCAGAGCTCGATTTTAAAATAGAGATTGAATAACATTTTGAGCGGCATACTTTTGCTGTCAACGCAACAACTATGAGATGTCGGTATCTTCCATACTACATGCATTATAGGCAGTTCCAAAACAGAATAGTAAAGGTTTATACTCCCCCAACCACCAACAAGCATCAATCCATGGCTTGCTCGAAACAACGAGTGCCTCCAACATACAACAACCCTGGGGGAGTTTTGTTTAATTATTTTGATTTGCTTTGATCTTTTTTTGGATCATGGGACTGGGCATCCCGGTTACCAGCCCTTTCTCGTGAATGAGGAGCGGAGTCCACTCCACGTGAGAATAACCCACCTAGCATGGAAGATATAAGCAGCCCTAGTTGAAACATGAGCTGCTCGAGCATACAAAACAGAATTCCATTTGAAGGTTTAGAGTGTGGCACATACAAATTTACTTGGAACGGCAGGTAAATGCCGCATATAGGAAGGTATAGTGGACTCATATGGAACAACTTTGGGGTTTCAGGAGTTTGGATGTACAAGCAGTATTCCCACTTAGTACAGGTGAAGGCTAGCAAAAGACTGTGAAGCGACCAACTGAGAGAGCGACAACAGTCGTAAACATGCATTAAAATTAATTTACACCAAGTACAAGCATGAGTAGGATATAATCTACCATGAACATAAATATCATGAAGGCTATGTTGATTCGATTCAACTACATGCGTGAACATGTGCCAAGTCGACTCACTTAATACATTCAAAGGAGGATACCATCTCATCATACCACATCATAATCATTCTAATAGCATGTTGGCACGCAAGGTAAACCATTATAACTCATAGCTAATCAAGCATGGCACAAGCAACTATAATCTCTAAAAGTCATTGCAAATATGTTTACTTCATAATAGCTGACTCAGGAACGATGAACTCATCATATTTACAAAAACAAGAGAGGTCGAGTTCATACCATCTTTTCTCATCCCAATAAGTCCATCATATATCATCATTATTGCCTTTCACTCGCACGACCGAACGATGTGTATAATAATAAGAGTGCACGTGCATTGGACTAAGCTAGAATCTACAAGCATTCAACTCAAGAGAGAAGACAAGTAATATGGGCTCTAAGTTAAATAAACAATAATGCATATAAGAGCCACTAAGCATTTTCAATATGGTCTTCTCGACCCCCAAAAGGAAGAAAAGAAAATAAAACTATTTACACGGGAAAGCTCCCAACAAGTAAAATAAGAACAAGAAATCTTTTTGGGTTTTCATTTTAATTTCTACTACAAGCATGGAAATTAAACTAACTATTTTTTTGGTTTTTCTTAGGGTTTATCAAACACACAAGAAGAAAACTGGAAAAAGGAATTTAAACTAGCATGGATAATACAATGAAAGAGTATGAGCACCGACGACTAGTGTATGAACATGAATGTAAAGTCGGTGAGAAATACGTACTCCCCCAAGCTTAGGATTTTGGCCTAAGTTGGTCTAATACCAGTGACCGCCTGGCTAATATCCATAAGTGAAACTGGGGTAGTACTGAGATGCAGAGGCGACCGCCTCCTGAGCAGCAGTGTGTTGTCTAGCTGCCTCCATTCCCCTCTCATATTAGGTGGCTTCTTCCCTGGTGACAACAAATCTTCCTTTTGTCTAATAATCAAAAAGGTAGGGAGCATGAAGAGTAACAGGGACGACGTTGCATCTGTTATAGGTTAGTCGATAATGGAGGAATTGTTCATTCCTCTCAAGAAAATGATGATCAAACATAGCTTCTTTATCTAAATAAATAGGAGGTACAATCATATCCCCCTCTCGTGGGGCTATATTAAGAAAATTAGCCACACGGGTTGCATAAATTCCTCCAAAGAAATCTCCCCTTCTACTATTATTCTGCAACCTACGTGGAACTATTGCCCCCAAGTTATAACCTCTATAACCTGACACGACACTCTTGAGGACACAGAGATCAGGGGCACACATATGACATACTTCGTCCTTACCGTTAATGCATCTACCAGTAAAGAGAGCAAAGTAATGTATAGCAGGAAAATGAATGCTCCCTATGGTAGCTTGTGTTATGTCCCTAGATTCTCCCACAGTAATACTAGCAAGAAAATCTCTAACTTCAGCTTTGGGAGGATCATTAATATTACCCCACTGCGGGAGTTTGCAAGAAGTTGTGAAATCCTCTAAATCCATGTATAAGATGTATCATAAATATCAAACATAACACTAGGAGAATTATGCGTAGAAATATATTCGAACCTCCGCACAAAGGAATCAGTCAATTGATAATATTGAGGACACTTATCTTGTAAGAAGTCCTCCAGCTCGCCATTATGCACATACACGTCAAATTCCTCCTTGAAGCCTACTTCAACCATAAAATCATCGGATGGCCACTCACAAGCCCGTACATTTGCGTCCCTTGGCAAGTTAACATCTTGTTCACGTATAGCAATCCTTGGCCCTTTCTTTGCCGAGGAACCTCCTTGGTACATTATTCTAAGCATATTTCTTTTCCTGATTTTTTTTGAAATTTTAGTAACTTCAAAATAAAAGTGAATAAAACTAAACAAGATTGATAGCAACTACTCCTACAAGTGCCTAGAGCCTATATCATGTATTGGAATTACTTGGGACCTCAAAAATTTAACATGCAAGTTCAAGAACATGGTCACCTATGCAGATAAAATTTGCAATGAATAAAGCACTAGAACAAAAACTAATTGGACCAAAGGAGGAGTCACATACCAAGCAACAATCTCCCAAAGCAGTTTTGCGAACGGAGCTTTGAGCTAAGAGATCAAAAATTGCAGCAAAATGAGCTAGAACTCGTGCTTGAGCTGGATGGGGATTTTTTGGGTAGAAGATGAAGTGTGTGGGTGCTGGCATAAGTGGAGGGGGCCCACCAGGGGCCCACGAGACAGGGGGCGCGGCCTAAAGGGGGGGGGGGCGCCCTCCTCTCTCGTGGCCTCGTGCTTGCCCCTCCCGCAGCGTTTTCAGTGCCTAAAATCCTCAAATACTCCAGAAAAGATCATACTAAATTTGCAGGGCATTTGGAGCACTTATATTTTCGGACTATTTTTTAATGCACGAATAATTCAGAAAACAGACGGATAATACTATTTTTTCTTTATTTATTCTAATAACAGAAAGTAAAAAGAGGGTACAGAAGGTTGTGCCTTCTAGTTTCATCCATCTCGTGATCATCAAAATGAACCACTAACAAGGTTGATCAAGTCTTGTTAACAAACTCGTTCCGAATAACACGGAACCGGAGAAATTTCGAATAACACTAAGTTACCTCAGCGGGGATATGAAAATCCCCAACAATAATAATATCCTACTTTTTCTTGGCAGTAGGGAGAGGAAATTCAAAACCTACAAAAATGATAGTTGGAACTTTTTCAATAGAATTCATGCTATGAACTTGAGATTGTTTCCTCGGAAAGTGTACCGTATGCGCATTACCATTAACATGAAAAGTGACATTGCCTTTGTTGCAATCAATAACAGCCCCTTCAGTATTAATAAAAGGTCTACCAAGGATAATAGACATACTATCGTCCTCAGCAATATCAAGAATAACAAAGTCCTTTAAAATAGTGACATCTGCAACCACAACAGACACATCCTCACAAATACCGACAGGTATAGCAGTTGATTTATCAACCATTTGCAAAGATATTTCAGTAGTTGTCAACTTATTCAATTCAAGTCTACGATATAAAGAGAGAGGCATAACACTAGTACCGGCTCCAAGATAACATAAAGCGGTTCTAACATAATTTCTTTTAATAGAGCATGGTATAGTTGGTACACCCGGATCTTCAAGTTTCTTTGGTATTCCACCCTTAAAAGTGTAATTAGCAAGCATGGTGGAAATTTCAGCTTCCGGTATCTTTCTTTTGTTTAGATGATATCCTTCATATACTTAGCATAAGGATTTACTTTCAGCATATCAGTTAAACGCATACGTAAGAAAATAGGTCTAATCATTTCAACAAAGCGCTCAAAATCCTCATCATCCTTTGACTTGCATGGCTTAGGAGGAAAGGGCATGGGTTTCTGAACCCATGGTTCTCTTTCTTTACCGTGCTTCCTAGCAACAAAATCTCTCTTATCATAACATTGATTCTTTGATTGTGGGTTATCAAGATCAACAGCAGGTTCAATCTCTACATCATTGTCTTTGCTAGGTTGAGCATCAACATGAACATTATCATTAACATTATCACTAGGTTCATGTTCATCACCTGATTGAGTTTCAACATCAGAAATAGAAATATCATTGGGATTCTCAGGTGTGTCTACAATAGGTTCACTAGAAGCATGCAAAGTTCTATCGTTTTTCTTCTTCTTCTTTTTAGAAGAACTAGGTGCCTCTAAATTATTTCTTTGAGAATCCTACTCGATTCTCTTAGGGTGGCCTTCAGGATACAAAGGTTCCCGAGTCATTCTACCAGTTCTAGTAGCCACTCTAACAGCAAAGTCATTTTTATTATTCAATTCATCAAGCAAATCATTTTGAGCTTTAAGTAGTTGCTCAGCTTGAGTAGCAACCATAGAAGTATATTTGCTAACGCGGTGAAGTTCATCTTTAACTCTAGCCAGATTATCACCTACGCGTCCTATCTTGAAAGCATTATTCTTTAACTCTCTACCAACATAAGCATTAAAACTTTCTTGTCTAGCCATAAAGTCATCAAATTCATCTAAGCATGGGCTATGAAATTTAGTAGAGGGTATTTCAACTTTATCATATCTATAGAGAGAATTTACCTTTACTACTTGTGTCGGGTTATCAAGACAATGTGGTTCTTCAGGCGGTAAATTAAGACCATGTATTTATTCAATAGGAGGTAAATTCTTAACATCTTCAGCTTTAATACCTTTTTCTTTCATTGATTTCTTTGCCTATTGCATATCTTCAGGACTGAGAAATAAAACACCTCTCTTCTTCAGAGTGGGTTTAGGAATAGGCTCAATTGGTTCAGGAATTGCTTCAGGAATTGGCTCAGGAAGAGTCCAATTATTTTCATTAGTCAACAAATTATTTAATAATATTTCAGCTTCGTCGACTGTTCTTTCCCTGAAAACACAACCAACACAACTATCCAAGTAGTCCTTGGAAGCATCAGTTAGTCCATTATAAAAGATATCAAGGATTTCATTTTTCTTAAGAGGATGATCCGGCAAAGCATTAAGTAACCGGAGAATCCTCCCCCAAGCTTTTGGGAGACTCTCTTCTTTGATTTGCACAAAATTATATATTTCCCGCAAGGCAGCTTGTTTCTTATGAGCAGGGAAATATTTAGCAGAGAAGTAATAAATCATATCCCGGGGACTACGCACACAACCAGGAGCAAGAGAATTATACCAATTCTTAGCATCACCCTTTAATGAGAACAGAAATATCTTAAGGATATATAAATAGTGAGACTTCTCATCATTAGTAAACATGGTAGCTATATCATTCAACTTGGTAAGATGTGCCACAACAGTTTCAGATTCAGGGCCATAAAAAGGATCAGATTCAACTAAAGTAATAATATCAGGATCAACAGAGAATTCATAATCCTTATCAGTAACACAGATATGTGAAGTAGCAAAAGCTGGATCGGGTTTCATTCTAGCATTAAGAGACTGCTTCTTCCATTTAGCTAATAATTTCTTAAGATCATTTCTATTATTGCAAGCAAGAATTTCCATAGGAGCTTCTTCATTCATAACATAACCCTTAGGAACAACAGGTAATACATAATCATTGGGGGGACCTTCATCATCACTATCATCAGTAATAGGATCTTCAATATTTTCATTCCCCCTAACTCTAGCAAGTTGTTCATCAAGAAATTCACCTAATGGCAAAGTAGTATCACGCACAGAAGTAGTTTCATCATGCATAGCAGAAGTGGCATCATTAATAACATGCGACATATCAGAATTCATAGCAGTAGCAGGGTTAGGTGTCGCAAGCCTACTAATAACGGAAGGAGAATCTAGTGCAGAGCTAGATGGCAGTTCCTTACCTCCCCTCGTAGTTGAGGGAAAAATAGTAGTTCGATCATCTTTTCAGTTCTTCATAGTGATCAATATATATAAATCCCAAGTGACTCAAAGAATAGAGCTATGCTCCCCGACAACGGCACCAGAAATTAGTCTTGATAACCCACAAGTATAGGGGATCGCAATAGCTTTTGAGGGTAGATTATTCAACCCAAATTTATTGATTTGACACAAGGGGAGCCAAAGAATATTCTTGAGTATTAGTAGTTGAGTTGTCAATTCAACCACACCTGGATAACTTAGTATCTGCAGCAAAGTGTTTAGTAGCAAAAGTGGTATGATAATAAAGGTAACGGTACCAAAAGTAAAGATAAATGTTTTTTGATTTTTGTAGTGGTTGTAACAGTAGCAACGGAAAAGTAAATAAGCGAAGAACAATATATGAAAGCTCGTAGGCAATGGATCAGTGATGGATAATTATGCGGATGCGATTCCTCATGCAATAGTTATAACATAGGGTGATATAGAACTAGCTCCAATTCATCAATGTAATGTAGGCATGTATTCCATAAATAGCATTGTTGAGGAAATCGTTAACTGGTAGCTGCTCGGTTAGCTGACGAGTAGGGGATTAATCGGCTAATCGGCAAGTTAATCGACCATTTAATCAATTACTCGGGTGATTAATCAGTTAATCGGCTACTTAGTGAACCTACGAGTAGGGATTAACCGGCAAGTTAACTGGTTAATCGGATGAATTCTTGAACAGGGGTAAATAGTCACACGTGCTTATGGAAAAGAACTTGCATGACATCTTTTGTCCTACCCTCCTGTTGCAGCGGGGTCCTTACGGAAACTAAGGGATATTAAGGCCTCCTTTTAATAGAGAACCGGAACAAAGCATTAACACATAGTGAATACATGAACTCCTGAAACTACGGTCATCACCGAGAAGTATCCCGATTATTGCCACTTCGGGGTTGTCGGATCATAACACATAATAGGTGACTATAGACTTGCAAGATAGGATCAAGAACACACATATATTCATGAAAACATAATAGGTTCAGATCTGAAATCATGGCACTCGGGCCCTAGTGATAAGCATTAAGCATAGCAAATTCATAGCAACATCAATCTCACAACATAGTGGATACTAGGGATCAAACCCTAACAAAACTAACTTGATTACATGGTAAATATCATCCAACCCATCACCGTCCAGCAAGCCTACGATGGAATTACTCACGCACGGCGGTGAGCATCATGAAATTGGTGATGGAGGATGGTTGATGATGACGACGGTGACGAATCCCCCTCTCTAGAGCCCTGAACGGACTCCAGATCAGCCCTCCAGAGAGAGATTAGGGCTTGGCGGTAGCTCCATGTCGTGAAAGGCGATGAAACTTTTTTTTTTGATTTTTTCTCCCCGAGACGGAATATATGGAGTTGGTGTTGAGGTCGGAGGAGGTGCAGGGGCCCACGAGATAGGGGGCCGCGCCCTAGGGGGGGGCGCGACCCCTATCTCGTGGACAGGCCGTGGGCCCCCTAGCACTAATTCTCTCGCCAAAAATTCTTATTAAATCTGAAAAGTGCCTCCGTGGATTTCCAGGACATTCTGAGAACTTTTCTTTTCTACACATAAAACAACATCATGGCAGTTCTGCTAAAAATAGCGTCAGTCCGAGTTAGTTTCATTCAAATCATGCAAGTTAGAGTCCAAAACAAGGGCAAAAGTGTTTGGAAAAGTATATACATTGGAGACGTATCACGCCTCCTCCCCTTGGCCGGACCCCTCCTCCACTCCTTTATATACGGGGGAGGGGGGCACCCCATAGACACAACAATTGATCATTGATCTCTTAGCCGTGTGCGGTGCCCCCCTCCACCATAGTCCTCGTCGATAATACCGTAGCAGTGCTTAGGAAAAGCCCTACGTCGGTAGAACATCATCATCGTCACCACGCCGTTGTGCTGACGAAACTCTCCCTCGAAGCTTGGCTAGATTGGAGTTCGAGGGACGTCATCGAACTGAACATGTGCAAGAACTCGAAGGTGCCGTGTTTCCAATGCTTGATCGGCCGGACCGTGAAGACGTACGACTACATCAACCACATTGTACTAACGCTTCCGCTTTTGGTCTACGAGCATACGTGTACACACTCTCCCCTCCCGTTGCTATGCATCACCATGATCTTGCGTGTGCGTAGGAAATTTTTTGAAATTACTACGTTCCCCAACAGTTGCCTCATTATCAGTAGCCAGAACCTTGTCAGAGATCAGATGAGTATCAGATGAAGAAGGAGGCAGTCCATCTTGTAAACCAGAACTGGGACCGGCCTTTGCCATAGTCAGTTGATCTGACAGAACATTTTGCACACAAGGGAAAACCTCCTCCATAATTGGCTGCATTTGTGGCTCAACCAGGTCAACTGTAGGCACCAAATTATCAGGCAAAACAGCCTCAGGAGCCTGATGGTCAACAAAGTTGGGAGCTGGTGGAGCAGGCACATCTTGTTGCTCATCCTCCTGGTAATCCTGCGTCAGAAGATCCAGGCCATTGCCCAAAATCTGCTGCAGAGGGGGATTTTGGTTCACTTCTTCACTTGCATGAGATGAGACACCTTTTGACAGAGAAACAGTGGTAGTGATGCTACTATGACCTTCCAGAGGAGGTGAGAGCTCCTCACCATCTTCCCAAGCAATCTCTTCCTGTTGAACAACCCGAAGAAAATCAAATTCCTCCTCTGCAACTACATTATTAACTGCAGGAGGCTGCAAAGCCAATGCCCATCATTTGCATCCATGTCATCTTGTGGATCAGCCTGAGGATTTTGGTGAAAGCTTGGGAAAGCTTCTTTGTTGACAGGAAATGGATGGGGGTCCATGCTTTCAGGTGGAATAGGGTCTTTCTCTGGAGGTGCCCCTCCCATCATCTGCTGCAGAAGAATTTCCACTGAAGAAGACCAGGCATCTTCATCAAACACTTCACCTTCAGACCGGCGGACACTCTTGGGAATCAAATCCAAATATCTGACCTTTGCTTTTGCAATCACCCTGCCCATGTGTAAAGGATCATTTTCCCAGGAGATTAACCTCCCAAAATGGCTGATGGCCCTAGCAATATCCTCTGAATTATAGAAATCGAAAGGAACAGCAAATATCAACAGCCAAACGGTTCTATTAAACTGAGTTCTTCTGCAGTTGTGGACATTATCATGATTGTGAAAAGAGATGAAAGCATCTCCAAACTGGTGTCGGCTCTGAAGAACTAATCTATCTCTGTCTCTAGGATGGACAAAACGCACATATGCCTCCCCCAATGGACAACACTGGATTTCGCTGATGTGAACTTGCTGAACATCCGCAAAGAAATCATTAAGCATTTCTTTCACATCCAAAAAAAGTACCTCATGAGGGAGTGGCTCGATGGTGACGATGGCCCAGTCTTCATGGCGCTTCTGACAGTGCAGGATAACCACCCTGGCCACACCATTTCGGATTTTGATTTGAAGGATGTTGAAGCCATTGGAAACGAAAGGCAGAGGATCAAAGGGAATGTTGGCCATGGCCGTCCCGGTCGTGTTGGCGAAGCAGACCCTTGACTGCAGGGTGATTGGTCGGCAAGCTCGAGGTTGAAGAGTGGGAGGCAGGGGAGGAGATGAAGAGGCAAGTGCGAATCAAGGTTGAAAATTTGGGAACATGCCCTCTGAGAGCTGTCTAAAAGAGGAAACCCGAATCGCCGGTTGGGCCGGGCCTATAGCCCTAAACCAGTCATCCACCACACCAGGAGCCCAAGCCTTGAAAGTAGGAGAGGGAAAAGAGGCCACCCGAAAAAACGGCCACAAGCCAGTAAGTCGAGGCTCGGGGCAGGCCCGGGCCATGTGGCCCAAGTTGCCACACCCATAGCAAGTAATAGCCCTGTTTGAAAATCCAGAGTTCGAGCCTTCTACTCCCTAATCCACGCGATTATTAAGCTCAGGTGAGTCATTGCACTCAATGCGCCTAGAAGTAATTTCAGGCTCATGCAAATCCAATGATGAGGCCAGTAATCCAGCCAGACGTTGGAAAACTGAAGTGTGCCGAGGCTCCTCCCGCCGGCGATCACCGGAACTTCCCTGGGAGGAAGAAGGAGCATGACCTCTGGTAACCACAGTCCAAGCACTTTGCTCTTCCTGGTAAAACAATCTTTCCTCATGACGCCAATTTGGGCCACCTTCTCCCCAGAGACTAAAAACCAACTCAAAGTCCCTCTCAGTGATACGATCATTGTTGTAGATCTCAAACCCAACAGATTTTGAGGCTACTAAAAATTGGAAAGAACGATCCTGGATAAACTTAACTCTAAAACCTTGAGGGTAGCCACCAAAGCATCATTGAAGGGCAATACTAACGGTGTGACAATCCAACCGAAAACATGCACGGCCAAGAGAAACCACAAGCTTGAACTCACGCTACCGAAAGCCAGGGAGAAAACCACCGGATGCCCAATTTTTGGCGTATGCCAAGTTGGAAGGCCTTACCTCTGGCAAAGTCTAGGAGAGGAGGCGCCATGGGACAACCAGTGAGGTGGACGCCAGGGCCGGAGTGGCCACCAGTGGAGGAGCCGCCTAGGAGGAGAGGGGAGGAGAGTGAATGAGGCAGTTTTGAAACAAGGCATTGTTAAGATAATGTCTCAGTTAATATGAATGAATCACACTGTTTGAGAATTGCTACTCTCCTACTTTGTTTCCCATTAAGTTAAGGTAGATGTTTTTTCTTCTGGGAGTATAAGTCATCAATCATTATTTCTCAGTAATTTTTTCCCTTATACCTATTGTTGCATATAGGGATATCAAGGGGTTGTTTGGTTATTGCCTGTGTGAGCCTTGCCAATCGGTTTTATTTCGACTTTGATTTTAGTTGAACTACAGAAAAGGAACCAATGTGTTTAAGGCAAATTGGTGCATTATTGGGCCCAGTTGGTCTTTCCACTTTGCAGAAAGAGGCAGTCACTGTTTGCACTACATTACACAGGGAATGAGCAAGAAGCTTTATAGAGTATTAGTAGACGCTGGTGACATGACTAGTCTACTCAGAGCATTGGCAACTCAACAACACGTGGAGTGCAAAATTCACTCTAGAATTAAAGGTATGATCAAGTCAGATGCCGACACAGCTATAACAAACAAGGTCAGTATCGGCCTTCATCCACATGTTCAAGGGAAAGAACCTGTCCAGCAGAATACTACCTTTAAGAAGGGTAAGAAGAAAGACAAAAGGAGAGATGCCTGCTTTAGTTGTGGTTCATAGGAACACTGGGCAAACAAGTGCCCAAACAAGTACAAGAAGCCAGGACATGACTCCAAGTCTGTCAATGTCACTCTAAGCAACAATGATGGGGCATCTGGGTATGGTAATCTGTTTAACGTACTTTTAGTTTGTCAGTCCACTAATCGGTGGGTTGACACTGGGGCCAATATTCATGTGTGTGTTGACGTGTCTTTTTTTTCTTTCAACATATAAATACGAAATCCACAGGGATGCTCAGCTTGATTTTAGAGGAACTGCACAAAATGTTGAGATGGTTCGTGTCCTCCATAATACTTCATCATGCACAATACATCTAACGGTTCTCTAATCATTCATCATCACCTTGAGCCACTGGACCATCAGCTGACAAACTGATGAAAAACCCTACCCGTTCCACAATCATAGGCATTACAAATTTTGAATGGGAAAAGCTTGTCAAAGTTTAATCGTTGATGTTAGCATGAAGACATTAGTTTAATATATTGGAATTGGAAAACATTGTCAAATTTTGCTCATTGATGTTAGCCAAAAGACATGCATTTGCTATTTTTCAGTGGGACGCCCTATGCTGTGAGCAGCGTCAATCGTTTTTTCTATTCCTGTGTTCAGTTTAGAAGTAAATAGTTACTCTGCTGAGATGCATAGTCACATGAATGTTGACTTATGTAAGGTATTTTAATAGTTTGTTCTGAATGTTGTCTATGTAATGCCAGGCCTTGTGAGTTTGATTGCAAAGTTGAGCTTGGAATGTTGTGGCATGGGACATCACGAGCTATTCCGTGCCTCCTGAGAATAATGCTTCTTATGGTTTTTCATGTTGATCTAATGCCAGTGATTTGCATGTTAAGAAGATCATCCTCTTCTGTTGTTTCTATGCTTAAGAAGTTCATCATCTTATGTTTCATTCATAACCTATATGACAACTCGAGTAGGTTAGAGGTGAAACCATATGATCTTCCGACCAACTCATCATCTTAGGCCATGATTGGATCGTTGTTTTCCAACCAAAGCCACTTGTAAAACTGATGCTTGTAAATAAAAGCAGATGGTGTTGGGAGAAGCGCTTGGTTGGTCAATTTCGACTAGTAAAATATACACTAATCTCTCAATTTACATGTGTAACTCGTCGGTTTTCGTTACAGACCTCGGGCCGTCGGTTTCATTACTCCTGTATTTTACGCGTTGTTTTTGGTGACGAGTAAATTACACTTGTATCTTAATACAGGTGTGAAACAACCCAGAGCTCCCAAGCCCGGCCTTAGAGCATCTCCAATAGCTTGTCTATATGAATATCTATACTCTTTTCCACGACGTGAGCCCAAAACAGTCGTCCAACAGCTTGTTTATATGGTCGTCCAAATATACACATCCTCTAAATTGACCTCGACAATGTCCACGCCTGGAAAATGTGAAGGCGCCGTGTAAACTCAACTGCAGTCATGATTTCTTCCTCTCCCTAGAGACAGCCCACCTGTCATGGTCCCTATATATAGACGTTCTAATGCAAAACTGGACGTGTATATCAGGGAATCTTTTTAGACCATTGTGCTCATAGGCGTCCAATGATCCTGGCTTCCTGAATTAGCAGTGAACGCTGTATCAGACCATCTGTAGGGCCCGCGAGGTCCTCTCCGTCGTCCTTCGAGTTGTTGCGCTCGCCGTGGCACCGAGCATTGTCAACATGGTCAACGAACATGAGGAATCATGTGATGACTTTACTTGGAGAGGATGACAGTAGGGACCCACTAGGGCCATAGCCGTACGTATGCAAGTTCCTCCTTATTATATAGTACAACTATATTTTTTTCCTTCCTCCTGGTTTCCTGACATCAGGTCTCACACAATCGTCAACCTATATAGTCAATAAACGAGAGAATTGCACAAGGAGTGCCGGACAGCTAGGACCCAACAGCTCTAGTAGTATTTGTGTTTTTGAGGTGTGAGCAGAGTTTTTCTTGAGCGATGTTTATTTTTGAGACAATTGAGCGATGTTTTTGTTGTTGTTCAGAGGAGCAGGGTATCAACTGGGCGGGCTATGGACCATTTGGCCTAGGCTATTATTTTATGTCGACCAAATATCCAGCCCAGATATTAGTATTTAAATGTGCAAATGGCTAGCCCAGCTATTCTTTTTTTGCGGAATACCCAAGTTAGGTCAACTTGTTATTCTCCGGGACGCATTAGACTTGCCAAGAAAATGGGCTTTAAGAAATAATAAATGGCTTGTAATTAAAAAAATTGGCTGTAAATATAAAAAACGCACCGAACAGGTACATTTTTAATTCTTCTCAAAAAAGGTATTTTTTTAATTTCATTACTTGTTGCGCGCTCAAAATTTTGTTGGATTTTCACCTAATACAAATTTATTTTGAAATTATATTTGATCTGACTATAAATTTCCGGTTAAAATATATTTCGGATCCCATCAAAATGTTGGAAATTTTGTTGAATTTTCTTGAGCGGTTTGCTGAAATTATTAACAAAGTCCTGGCTAGAAAATGGGCTGTAACTTTAACAAACAGTAAATGGACTGAGTAAATTCCATTAGAAATACAAATGGGCTGTACATTATATAACAAATCACAGAAGGGCTATATGTTCCCTGCCACAGATGTGATGATCACTTGTGGGCCTACTAAGTTGACGCGTACAAAAGGCTTTGTCAACTTATAGTCAACACACAATTCTATTAGCAGTGGTTGTTGGATGTCCATCTAACGGTTGTGGTGCTTCTTCAATCTCGGATATTCATGCTTTAGCCGCCCAAACCACCGCCGGCGGTACCGCCTGCTACCGCCACTCGTGGCCGGCTGTGCTGCCACGCAGGCCTCACCTGCCCACCCTACTCCCATCACCGTCCAGGCCATTCCTCTACTCAGCAACAGCTCCTATTATTCTCCGGCGACGACAACCTCACACCGCAGCCGAACCAGGGAACCCTCATACTCCCTTCCGCGTGGGCATCCACTGCTGTGTCTTCGCCGGCTCCGGGTCATTCCCTTCCTAGGCCAGGTTCTCTCGGCTCGGAGTGGTCAACTTTGTCAACAAATAATAGCCATCGGAAGATGCATGAACGTGGAGTGGCTGGCAGTAGGGACCTGCATGGCCCATGGCCGCACGCGAGCAAGTCCCTCCTTATTATGTGAAAACAAATGATTTCTCCCCCTGACAGGTTTGAGCCACTAGCTACATCTTCGCACGCAGGGAAGTGTTTCCTTTATTACGTGGAAAAAGAGTTACCTCTCCCTGACAGCTGGGACCCACCAACTTTATTATGATCTTTCGCAAAAATATAGATTGTACCAAAGATGCTAAATTGTTTTCTTTTTATTCTAACTCGAAAAGAAGAAATTAAAAAACCCTGAAAACGTCTTCGCACACAAGGAAGTGCCACCTTATTACGAGCAAGAAAATGATTCCCCCCGCTAGCTGGGACTCACCAGATTTGGAGGCTGACTTGTGGGCGAACTGAGTTGATGCGTACGGGCTTTGTCAACTTAGTCAAAACGATTCTAGCTGCACTGACCATTGGATGTTAAATCAACAACCATGCTGCGTCTTCAACCTCTGGTCTTCTTGCTCTAGCCGCCCAAACCAGGCCCGTCGTACTGCCTGCTCCAGCCTCCCGTGGCACACTGTGCTGCCACAGGCCTCATGAACTAACCATACTACGACTAGCCAAACCTTCCCTCTACTCACCCACACCCCCTGTTATTCTCCAACGACGCCAGCCTCACACTGAAGCCAAAGCAGTAAACATTCGTAGTCCCCTCCACGTGGGAAACAACAGCCGAGTCTTCCCTGGCTCCTGGTCATTCCCTTCCTAGGCCTCGCTGTCATCCCCGCCTTGGTGCTCTCGATGCAGCGTGCTCAACGTGGTCAAGGAATGACTTCCATCGGAAGAGGCCTGTATGTGGATAGGATGATAACTGGGCCCACGGCCGCAACAAGGAAGTTCCTCTTTATTACGCGCAAAATAATGATTCCTCCACCTGACAGCAGGGACCCACCGGAAGGGCCTCTGTATTTTGCAAAAAAAACATTCCTGCCATTGACAGCTTGGACTAATAGGCTATATCTCTTCACACGCAAGTGCCACCTTATTACTATGCACAAAAAAATGAAGACTTGCGCTGCTAGGTGGGACCCCCCATATTTGGAGGCTGACTATGGGCCTACTAAGTTGACGCGTACGCAGGGCTTTGACAACTTAGTCAATATAAACAATTCTAGCTATAGTGACCGTACGATGGTGATCCAACGGCTGTCGTGCTTCTTCAACCTCTGGTCTTCTTGCTCCAGCTGCCCAAACCATCGCGGGTCGTGCCACCTGCTCCTGTCTCTCGTGGCCGGTTGTGCTGCCGCGCAGGCCTCACCGCCCCCTCCTACTCCAACCGATGGCCAGGCCATCCCTCTAGTCACCCACAATCCCTGTTATTCTGCGGCGACGGCAGCCTCACACCGCAGCCGAACCAGTCAATCCTCGTACTCCTCTCTGCGTGGGTATCCACTGCCACGTCTTCGCCGGCTCCGTGTCATCCCCTTCCTAGGCCTCACCGTCGTCCACCGCCTTGGTGCTTCCGGCACGGCGTGCTCAACATGAAGGACTTCCATCAGAAGAGGACTGTACATGGAGAGGCTGATAGCTGGGTCCCCGGCCGTAGCAAGGAAGTGCGACCTTATTACGCGTATAATAATTATTCCTCCACATGGCAGCGGGGACCCACAGGAAGGGACTCCGTATTTTGCAAAAAATCATTTCCCCCCTGACAGCTGGGACCTACCAGCTACATCTTCGCACGCAAGGAAGTGCGTCCATATTACGGGCAAAAAAATGATTCTCCCCCTTAACCGCTGGGATCCACCGTCAATAACTTAGCACGCAAGGAAGTGCTTCCTTATCCTCACTGATAGTCGAGACCCACCTGGTTGAACCATACGTAGCGTTGTCATTCTGATCGCGAATGTGTACGTACATACTGATCGATCGGTCTCTCTGCAACGATGAACCGTGGCCGAGCAAGCAGCGACACATGTAGTAGGACAGCCCCCGACGTAGCCGCTCAAGCAGTCGAGTCAAAACCTGTACACGTATGTACAACCAGATGCTAAAGAATACGGCCATGTACGTACATACGGGCGGGGTCTCGAACGCCTACTCGTGCATTTATACGACCAGGGCTCATGTACATGGAGAGGCAACAGACGACAGAAATGGCGTCCTATTCATCGGAAGCCAACTGGCTGGGTCGGAACAGAGAAACTGCGTCGTGTTCATGGGGAGGCAACGGAATGCGTCGTGTTCATCGGGAGGCAACGGAATACGTCGTGTTCATCAGCAGCCAACCGGCTTGGATGGAACAACCAAAACAAGGTCTGGCGTACCATAGAATGGAGGAAACGGGCCTTCCTTTCAACCGCGTATGGTCGAAACCGGGTCCTGTTCATAGAGAAGGGTCTGGCGTACGTCAAAATGATGGAAACATACTTCTGTTCGAGCTCCTACGGTCAAAACGGGGTCCTGTTGATTGGGAGGGGTGTGGCGCACCGCAAAATGGAGGAAGCGGACTTGTGTCGGAGCGCCTACAGTCAAAATGGAGGTCCTGTTCATTGGGAGGGGTGTGGCATACTGCAAAACGGGACTCCACGGACTACTGTTCATCCACCGTCGACTTCCTCCAGCCTCCACCTGCTACTGTTCATCCACCGTTGACTTCCTCCAGCCTCCACCTGCTACTATTCATCCAGCCCTCCATGGGGTCCTGTTCATCCAGCCTCCACCGACTACTGTTCAACCAGCCCTCCACGGGGTCCTGTTCAACGAGCCCCTCCACAGGGTTCCTGTTCAACCAGCCCTCCACGGGCTCCCTCCACCGGCTCCCTCCACCGGCTACTATTCATCCACCCCACCTCCTCGATCAGGGTCATGTTCATCCAGCGGCAACGGCCTCTACTACCACAGGATCCTGTTCATCCAACCCCCACCCAGATCTGTTCATCCCGCCCCAACAACGTATGTCTCGACTCGTTCGACCAACCCGCATGTTCACTGTTCATCAAGAGGCAGCAAGTTCGACCGGCTTTAGTTAGCAGCAGTAGCGAAGGAATCGCTTGATCGGGTTAAGTTAACAGTAAGGGATCGCTCGGGGTTCAGTATCGTAGCTAGTGCAATCGCCCGGGTTTAGTTAGAGCAAACGCCTAGCTCAGGTTCAGTTAGAGCACAACGCCTCGCAGACACGCGCGTACGTGTACGAGAGAAACGTGCAAACCTCCGTGTATCACTCGGCCCCGACCACCCACCGTAACGGGGAACTCACCGAAATTTTCCTCGCCCCCTCTTCTACCATGATTTTTTCCATCATGGATGGCCCAAAGAATGTCATGCAGGTGCGTCTCTGGGCCGCCCGTGACAAAAAGCCCATTTTCTGTTATGGTTTTTTGTCATAGAAGTAGGAGCCCACCACATCTATGATGATACCGGGTTTTGTCACAATTATCGTCATAGAAGTGTCATAAGCATGTCAAAAAAATTCGTTCGGCCCAAAATGTCACGGATGTGTCTTTTGTTTCTAGGGCAAACTGTGCGCAGACACGTGGCAGGAGAGGGCTGTGCGTGCCGGTTTGTCATGATGACGGATCAATCCAACGTCGACTTCACGTAATTACTACGCCTCGTGGGGTCATGGGTATGTAGCAGTTAAGGTAAAATGGTAACTTTCTGAAGTGTCGCGCCTTTGTTCCGCTTTTTCCCCTTAAGAGCAGGAAAAATGGAACGACACAACCCATCTGTCTCCTTCTCTGCTTTCTCATCTTCTTCCTCCGCAAGCCAAACAATAGTTCCCCCTCTCCCCCTTCCACCGCCATCCTTCCTATCAATCCCATCCGCATCGCTGCCACCGGAATGGGGAAGAAACCCGAGGAAAAGAAGAAGCAGACAACCGCGGCAAAGGAGGCTGTCATCGAGGGGAGCAAGAGAGGGGCGGAACTAAGCAAGAGGCGGAGCAAAGATGTCGTCTTCACCCCATCAAATTTGAGCGGGGAAGGTGGTTCCGTAGGATTCCTATCGATTCTTTGTGGGGGAGGCCCATTGAGAAAGGGAACGGAGTGCCCGTGGTTTATATGGCAGGGAAGGTGGTTCCGTAGGATTCCTATCGATTCTTCTATGCTTATTTCATCCACGGTCTTTGTCTCCCTTTCTCTGAGTTCTTTGAGGCAATCATGAATATCTTCGAATTCCACCTTCTTGATTTCACGCCAAATGCAATGGCGACCATGGCCATCTTTCCGCATTTGTGCGAGAATTTCATCGGGGTCAAGCCTAAGGTGGATATGTTCCAACATTACTTTATCCTGCAAGTGGAGAGCAGAGTCTACCACTTCAGGATCATTAGTTGGATGCCACGCATGACGAGGAAGATCTGGGATTACCTCCCTGGGTACCAGCGCAAGAGGTGGGATGAATGGAGAGGTGATTGGTGCTTGATCCAGGAAAAGGAAGCCCCCGATTTCTGTTAAGCCCGGAACGAATGTGTTGAATGCGACAAAGATTGGAGCGCCAAAGGCCTTACTGAGGATAGGCTGCGCCCGGCAATCAACAGGATCACCCATTTGAGGGTTGCCGGGCTAACCATCGAGCATGTGGGGGCGGACTTCCTTCTCCACCGCATCTCGCCGTTCAAGGAAAGGGACAATATCGCATGGCTGTATGGAGATGCGGCAGACATGATGAGGTTGTTTCCTGGATTGGCTAATAACCTTTCGGTTTATGGTCATGCTTGGTTGTGCGACCAACTGTTTGGTCGCTTCGAGTTGTTCAAGCTCCTGACAACCGTAATTCCCCTGAATATCAATTCTTCCCAAGAGCAGATATTGAAATGGATGCTAGACTGTAATGCTTATGGGGTAGCAAGTGATTGGCAGCTACCCACCCTAGATGACGAGCTCGAGTGGTCGAATACCCTAGAGGAGAGGGCCACCAGGATTAAGACCAGGATGTATAAGCCCACCTCTTCTGTGGAGGTGGCGTATATTTTGAGGAGGGTCGAGGAGGCCAAGGCGGCCCACCTCCCGGAGATGGCGAAGGCCGCGAAGGCTGGAAAAAGCAAGGGGAAGGATGGGGACGGGAGTTATTCCCAAGGCGGAAGTGAGGCGCAAGCTGAGGGAATTCTGGACTGGGGGGTCCTCGGGGAGCCGGTCTATGTGACATGGGCCGGATTGATGGGCCGTGAAGATATGAGACAGAAGGTCTTCTCCCGTGTCCAGATGGGGCTCTCCTTTGCGTGGATGGCAAGCTTGGCGTCTGGATGTGCAGTTTCCTTCCTCTATAAACTGACTTTGTACAACCCTAGTCCCCACCGGTGTCTATATAAACCGGAGGGTTTAGTCCGTAGCGGCAATCATAATCATACAGGCTAGGCATCTAGGGTTTAGCCATTATGATCTCGAGGTAGATCAACTCTTGTAACCCCTATACTAATCAAAGTCAATCAAGCAGGAAGTTGGGTATTACCTCAATTAAGAGGGCCCAAACCTGGGTAAACATCATGTCTCCTGCCTCCTATTACCTTCGATCCTTAGACGCACAGTTCGGGACCCCCTACCCGAGATCAGCCAGTTTTGACACCAACATCGGTGCTTTCATTGAGAGTTCCACCATGCCGTCGCTAGAAGGCTCGATGGATCCATCGATCATCTACAACAATACTGCCTTAAGGGAGAATTTTCTCCTCGGCCAAGTCTTTGTATTCGGCGGCTTCGCACTGTGTGCCAACTCGATTGGCCATCTGGAGCAGATTGACAGCTACGCCCCTGGTCATCAGATCAGGTTTGGAAATCTAAAATATGTTGCTGACATCTGAGGAGACTTGATCTACCAAGTGTTTGCGGCCCTAATCACCGCTCTAGCTGGAGATCCGGTGCGCACCGCTAGGTCCGAAGATGGGAGTTTAAAGCCCACCGGACTCTCTGCGGCTATAGAGCCTTGCACCGGAGAACTGGAGGGGATTGCATCACCGGCAGTTTGAAAGTCACACCACACTCCCTCTATCCTCAACAAGCCGGACTCACCTCCGAGCACCAACTCTGAACTCTCGAGGTCTGTGTTGTACGAGCTCGGCCAGGGAACTCCTGTCCCGCCCCGCTCCAAGGATTCTTGCTTCCCTGTCCAAACCTCACCCTTAAACGCGGCCTTGGACTTAATGCAGTCTCTCACCATTACAGAAGGATCGCTACTGAACTACGCCTGGCCCACACTAGGGGCTGAGAACGGGGAATTTTATGTCCGACCCACCACCCACTTCATAGACACTGTCGAGGACTTAACCGACATGCTCGATTATGCTTCTGAATACCGGACGCTGGATGCCTACTTCCACATATGACGTGTACATGGTGGACACACCCAAAGAGGATGACGACAAAGGTGGGAAGGATCCTGTCGAGGAAAAGTCTCCCGTGGAACCACAAAAGCGTCGATGTTAGCGGTGCCGCTCTAAATCGCGTCTTGAAAAAGACGACAATACCGGGACCGGAGACAACAATACTCCGGATAACGTCGAAGACCAAGAAGCCCCTATCAAACCAACATCTGAGCATGATGATTGGGAGGATGGGCAAGTCAACCCCGACGATCCCATCGGGAACGAGGGGTCATAGGATAGTAACTACTTACCGACCTCCGAAGAGGACAAGAGCCTCGGCGACGAAGAAATCATCGTGCCAGAGGAATCCCTCGGACAAGAGCGCTTTAAGCGCCGGCTAGTAGCCACTGCAAGAAGCCTGAAAAGAAGCAGCAGCAACTTCAAGTTGATCAGGATCTTCTCAATGACAGATGGACTGATGTCCCAGCAGCCGAGGAATACGGCCTCGAATGCCCAACCAATAGTTACCCGAAGCGCGAGCTGTTACCCCAATTCAATGACGAGGACCCAAGGCCTATAAAGCCCACGCGTAACACTACCGATGGACCTAACCGACCACCATGTGGCCGGGACAGAGTGGCAACTCAAGCCGAACACCAGCCTGCACCACCACGCCATATAGGCAGAGAGACAATAGTTACAGAATACACATACGACCTACGACAGGACCTGGCTAATAGAGCCAGTCAGGCCAGATCAATATACAGATCAAGGGGGCGTGCCCCTAATGACTGCTACACAACCTTCTTCTTGTAGACGTTGTTGGACCTCCAAGTGCAGAGGTTTGTAGGACAGTAGCAAATTTCCCTCAACTGAATGACCTAAGGTTTTATCAATCCGTGGGAGGCATAGGTTGAAGATGGTCTCTCTCAAGGAACCTTGCAACCAAATAACAAAGAGTCTCTTGTGTCCCCAACACACACAATACAATGGTAAATTGTATAGGTGCACTCGTTCGGCGAAGATATGGTGATAAAAGTGTAATATGGATGGTAGATATGAGTATTTGTAATATGAAAGTATAAAAATAGCAAGGTAACAAGTGGTAAAAGTGAGCGTAAACGGTATTGCAATGCTTCGAAACAAGGCCTAGGGTTCATACTTTCACTAGTGCAAGTTCTCTCAACAATAATAACATACTTGGATCATATAACTATCCCTCAACATGCAACAAAGAGTCACTCCGAAGTCACTAATATCGGAGAACAAACGAAGAGACTATTGTAGGGTACGAAACCACCTCAAAGCATTCCTTTCTGATCGATCTATTCAAGAGTCCGTAGTAAAATAACACGAAGCTATTCTTTCCATTCGATCTATCATAGAGTTTGTACTACAATAACACCTTAAAACACAAATCAACCAAAACCCTAATGTCACCTAGATACTCCAATGTCACCACAAGTATTCAGGGGTATGATTATACGATATGCATCACATAATCTCAGATTCATCTATTCAACCAACACAAAGTACTTCAAAGAGTGCCCCAAAGTTTCTACCAGAGAGTCAAGACGAAAACGTGTGCCAACCCCTATGCATAAGTTCACAAGGTCACTGAACCCGCAAGTTGATCACCAAAACGTACATGAAGTAGATCATGTGAATATCCCATTGTCACCATAGATAAGCACATGCAAGACATACATCAAGTGTTCTCAAATCCTTAAAGATTCAATCTGATAAGATAACTTCAAAGGGAAAACTCAATCCATTACAAGAGAGTAGAGGGGGAGAAACATCATAAGATCCAACTATAATATCAAAGCTCGCGATACATCAAGATCGTGCAAAATCAAGAACACGAGAGAGAGAGAGAGAGAGAGAGAGATCAAACACATAGCTACTGGTACATACCCTCAGCCCCGAGGGTGAACTACTCCCTCCTCGTCATGGAGAGCGCAGGGATGATGAAGATGGCCACCAGTGATGGATCCCCCTCCGGCAGGGTGCCGGAACAGGGTCCCGATTGGTTTTTGGTGGCTACAGAGCTTGCGGCGGCGGAACTCCCGATCCATTGTGCTCCCCAATGTTTTCAGGGTATATGAGTATATATAGGCGAAAGAAGTCGGTCAGGGGAGCCACGAGGGGCCCACAAGGGTGGGGGCACACACCCAGGGGGTAGGGCGCGCCCTGGACCCTCGTGGCCACCTTGTTTCTTCCCTGACGTCTACTCCAAGTCTCCTGGATTGCATTTGTTCCAAAAATAACTCTCCCAAATGTTTCATTCCATTTGGACTCCGTTTGATATTCCTTTTCTGCAAAACACTAAAATAGGCAAAAAAAACAACAATTTGGGCTGGGCCTCCGGTTAATAGGTTAGTCCCAATAATAATATAAAAGGGATAGTAAAGCCCATTTAAACATCCAAAACAGATAATATAATAGCATGGAACAATCAAACATTATAGATACGTTGGAGACATATCAAGCATCCCCAAGCTTAACTCCTGCTTGTCCTCGAGTAGGTAAATGATAAAAACATAATTTTTGATGTGGAATGCTACCTAACATAATTCTCAATGTAATTTCCTTTATTGTGGCATGAATGTTCAGATCCAAAAGATTCAAGGTAAAAGTTTGATATTGACATAAAAATAGTAATACTTCAAGCATATAACAAAGTAATTATTTTCTTATCAAAATAACATAGCCAAAGAAAGCTTATCCCTACAAAATCATATAGTTTGTCCATGCTTCATTTTCATCACACAAAATGCTCCCGTCATACACAACCCCGGTTTCAGCCAAGCAATTGGTTCATACTTTTAACGCGCTTCAGCCTTTTCAACCCTCATGCAATACATGAGCGTAAGCCATGGACATAGCACTATGGGTGGAGTAGAGTATAATGATATTGATTATGTGAGAAAACAAAATAGGAGAAAGTCTCACATTGACGCGGCTAATCAACAGGCTATGGAGATGCCCATCAATTGATGTCAATACGAGGAGTAGGGATTGCCATGCAACAGATGCACTAGAGCTATAAATGTATGAAATCTCATCAAAAAGAAACTAAGTGGGTGTGCATCCAACTTGCCTGCTCACGAAGACCTAGGGCATTTTGAGGAAGCCCATCATTGGAATATACAAGCCAAGTTCTATAATGAAAAATGCCCACTAGTATATGAAAGTGACAAAATAAGAAACTCTCTATCATGAAGATCATGGTGCTATTTTGAAGCACAAGTGTGGAAAAAGGATAGTAACATTGTCCCTTCTCTCTTTTTTGGAATAAATAAAAATATTGGTGAAATAATCAACCAGAGGGGACCCACACCCTATCCACAAGAGTGGGGGGGGGCTATCTTGTGGGCCCCCAGGACCTCCGCCGAGCTCAACTCCAACTCCATATATTCACGTTCGGGGAGAAAAAAATCAGAGAGAAGGATTCATTGCGTTTTACAATACGGATACGCCGCCAAGCCCTGTTCTTCCTCGGGAGGGCAGATCTGGAGCACCTTCGGGGCTCCGGAGAGGGGAATCCGTCGCCATTGTCATCATCAACCATCCTCCATCATGAATTTCATGATGCTCACCGCCGTGCGTGAGTAATCCCATCATAGGCTTGCTAGACGGTGATGGGTTGGATTGGATTTACCATGTAATCGAGTTAGTTTTGTTAGGGTTTGATGCCTAGTATCCACAATGTTCTAAGATTGGCGTTATTATGACTTTGCTATGCTTAATGCTTGTCACTAGGACCCGAGTGCCATGATTTCAGATATGAACCTATTATGTTTTCATGAATATATGTGAGTTCTTGATCCTATCTTGCAACTTATACTCACCTACTACGTGTTATGATCCGGCAACCCCGGAGTGACAATAGTCGGGACACTTCCCGGTGATGACCGTAGTTTGAGGAGTTCACGTATTCACTAATTGTTAATTCTTTGGTCCCGTACTCTATTAAAAGGAAGCCTTAATATCCCTTTGTTTCCAATAGGATCCCGCTTCCATGGGATGGTAGGACAAAACATGTCATGCAAGTTCTTTTCCATAAGCACGTATGACTATATTCAGAATACATGCCCACATTATATTGATGAACTGGAGCTAGTTCTGTGTTACCCTATGTTATAACTTTTGCATGATGAATGACATCTGACATAATTATCCATCATTGATCCATTGACTACGAGCTCGTTTCATATTGATCTTTTCTTAGTTACTTTTCCATTGCCAGTATTACAATTACTACAAAACGGCTACTATTACTTTGATACTACTTTGCTACTAAATACTTTGCTATAGATATTAAGTCTTTCAGGTGTGGTTGAATTGACAACTCAGTTGCTAATACTTGAGAATATTCTTTGGCTCCCCTTGTGTCGAATCAATAAATTTGGGTTGAATACTCTACCCTCGAAAACTATTGCGATCCCCTATACTTGTGGGTTATCAAGAAATTTTTTTGGCGCCGTTGCTCGGGAGCATAGCTCTATTCTCTAGGTCACTTGGGATTTATATCTGTTGATCACTATGAGGAATTTGAGAAATCAAAGAACCAAGATTTTTCCCTCAACTACGAGGGGAGGTAAGGAACTGCCATCTAGCTTTGCACTTGATTCACCTTCTATATTGAGTAAACTTGCGACCCCTACACTTGCTATTGATTCTGATATGTTCCATGTTATTGATTATGCCACTTCTTCTATGCATGATGCTTATGATGATATTACTTCTTTGCTTCATAATACCATGCCATTAGGTGAATTTCTTGATGAAAAACTTGCTAGGGTTAGAGAGAATGAAATTACTGAAACTGAAGATTATGAATCCCCCCCTAGATATGAATTGCCTATTGTACCTGAGGGTTATATTGCGGACGAGGAAACTGCTAGAGACATTCTTGCTTGCAAAGATAGAGATGATCTTAAGAAACTGTTAGCTAAGTTGAAAGAAAAGTCTTTGAATGCTAGAATGAAATATGATCCCAAGTTTGCTACTTCACCTATCTGTGTTACTAATAAGGATTATGAATTCTCTGTCGATCTTGAGTTAATTACTTTGGTTGAATCTGATCCTTTCCATGGCTATGAATCTGAAACTGTTGTGGCACATCTTACTAAATTGAATGATATAGCTACCTTATTTGCTCATGAGGAAAAAAATTGCTATTACTATATTCTTAAGTTGTTTCCTTTCTCATTAAAGGGTGATTCTATGATATGGTTTAATTCTCTTGCTCCTGGTTGTGTGCGTAGTCCCCAGGATAAGATTTACTACTTCTCTGCAAAATATTTTCCTGCTCATAAGAAACAAGCTGCCTTAAGGGAAATATTTAACTTTGTGCAAATTGAAGAAGAGAGTCTCCCACAGGCTTGGGGGAGCCTTCTCCAATTACTTAATGCTTTGCCTGATCATCCTCTCAAGAAAAATGAAATACTTGATATCTTTTATAATGGACTAACGGATGCTTCTAGAGACCACCTGGATTGTTGTGCTGGTTGTGTTTTTAGGGAAAGAATTGTTGAGCAAGATGAATTGCTATTGAATAATATATTGAGTAATGATAATGATTGGACACTTCCTGAACTAACTCCTAAGCCAACTCCGAAGAAAAGGGGTATTCTATTTCTCAGCCCTGAAGATATGCAAGAGGCAAAGAAATCTATGTAAGAAAAAGGTATTAAAGCTAAAGATGTTAAGAATCTACCGCCTATTGAAGAAATACATGGTCTTGATAACCCGACACAGGTAGTAGAGGTATATTCTCTCTATAGATTTGATGAAGGTGATATTCCTCATTCTAAATCTGCTAGTCAATGCCTGGATGCGTTTGATAACTTTATTGTTAAACAAGAAAACTTCAATGCTTATGTTAGTAGACAATTGAAATGTAATGCTTATATGGTTGAACTGTTGAGTAATTATATGTTTAGAGTTAAAAGTGATCTTAATATTATTAGTAAACATGCTTCCATGGTTACAACTCAAGTAGAACAAGTACTTAAGTCACAAGATGATTTGCTCAGTGAGTTAAATAATAAGAATAATGATAATGCTATAATGGTTATGACTAGAGGTGGTAAAATGACCTAGGAACCTTTGTATCCCGAGGGCCATCCTAAGAGAATTGAGCAAGATTCTCAGAGAATTAATATTGATGCACCTAGTACTACTAATAAACAGAGAAAGAACACTGATAGGACTTTGCATGCTTCTACTGAACCTGTTATTGACACACCTGAGAATCCCAATGATATTTCTATTTCTGATGCCAAGACACAATCTGGTGATGAACCTGAACCTAGTGATAATGTTAATGATGATGTTCATGTTGATCCTGAACCTAGTAATGATGATGATGTAGAGATTGAACCATCTGTTGATCTTGATAACCCACAATCAAAGAATCAACATTATGATAAGAGAGACTTCATTGCTAGGAAACACGGTAAAGAAAGAGAACCATGGGTTCAGAAAACCATGCCTTTTCCTCCTAAGCCATCCAAGAAAAAGGATGATAAGGATTTTGAGCGGTTTGCTAAAGCAATTAGACCTATCTTTTTACGTATGCATTTGTCTGATATGCGTAAAATGCCTCCTTATGCCAAGTATAGGAAAGATATTGTCACTAATAAAAGAAAGATACCGAAAGATGTAATTTCGACCATGCTTGCTAATTATAATTTTAAGGATGGAGTACCAAAGAAACTAGGAGACCCAGGAATACCAACTATACCATGCTCCATTAAAAGAAACTATGTTAAAACTGCTTTATGTGATCTTGGAGCCGGTGTTAGTGTTATGTGTAACGCCCCGAAACCGATGCTCCAGGTGCCTTCTATTTATTTTAGTTCTTGTTGTGTGTTTATTATGCTTGTCGCGTTATCATAATTGTTTTGCATATTTCATTCCTATATGTTTATGCCATAATCATGTTGAGTGCCTTGTCATATATTTGCTTCTTGCACCATGCTCATCTCACTTGTTATGTTGCATTGTACCCTTGTCATTTTGCATTTCATCATGCTCATCATGGGGGTTGCATTCTTCATGACGTGTGTGCATCAGCCCTTGCTATCTCTCTCTCAAGCCATATGCCCATGTATCATCACCTCTCTGTTCCTTCTTCCTTCATGTTTTTGCAAGTGACATTGTTTTTGCCCCCATTAATGTAAACTTACTTCCTGATGATCATACTCCATGCCTTATACCTCTCTGTCAAATTACATCCATTTTGAAGTTGTTTTGGTTGGGTTCAAAAATGGCTCAAGTTTGAATTTAATTTAAAATTAGATTATTTTTCTACCTCCAAAAATTTCCAAGTCATTTTATTAAAATTCTGCACAAATTCTGGACTCCAGGGATATTCTCACATCTGTCTCAACCATATCCATTTTCCTCTGCTTTTTCTGTCTTGTTTTTTGTCTGAAGAAAAGAGAAGAATTAAAGCAGCAGCAGCAGCCCAGCATCGCTGCTCCAGCCGAGCCCCAGCCCATCTAGCACAGCCCACCAGCACCCACTCCCCGCAGCCTCCTTTCCCTCTCTCCCTTGCCGGTAATTCTTACGTGGATCACCACGATGACCCCACCTGGCGGTCTCTCTCTTCCTCACCATTCTCCGTCCTCTCGTTTCGTCATCCCCCTCACAGTAAAAACATAGGAGGAGCACAAATGGCCACGAGGGCAAGCCCCGACAACGCGCCTCCTCCTATAAAGCCGCCCCGGGCCTCACCCTAGGGTTTCTCTCCTTCCCTCTCTTCCCTCTGCCCTGCCGCCTCTCCACAATTCCCCACTCGTGCCCTGCTCAGCTGCTTCCAGGAGCCATGGCCGGCGGGGCCACGAGCTTCCCTCCGACATAGGAGCTCCGTCAGCCTCCCTCCTCGCGCCTCTGAGGACTGCCATGCCGTCACGGTTCCATTCAGACGCCAAGGCATGCCCAAGGATCACCAAGTCCCTCGACGTCCTCTTCCTCCGCTTCGTCTTCTTCACGGTTTAGAGGAACGCCAAGTTCAGTTAGCTCCCTCGTCGTCCCGCCGTCGCCATTCATCGTCGAGTTCGACTGACTCCAGCAGCACGCCCATGATGAATCTCTGCTCCTCCTCTTCTCCCTCCGGCCTCTGGTGTCATTTGTCCGCGTATTCGCATATCCGCATGGCTTTGAGTCATCCTTCCTTGTTCATGTTGTTGCTCTGCTCGTTGATCCACACATATCCATTCATGCACATGCTCTTGCACACCCCCACCATCTTGATTCCTCAACTTGCTACCTCGCACACGCCACCATCGTTTCCCTCTCGTGTATCCTCATTGAGGGCCCAACTGCTCTGACGAGCTCTTGCAAGCATGGTCGTCTCCTTTCTGGCGTGGTCAGAATCATCAGTTTATTTTTATTTGCAGAAGTTTAGCTTGTCTACTAAATGCTAGAGCAATGCCCTGCAGCCCACGCTTGCCCCGGTGCATGCCTGCACGCCCCACCGTGGCCGTGGCCACCCATGCCACACACGTCCCGAGCATTCTCCACACCTATGCACTGCACCCTGAACCTTTCCGCACGCCCGCCGTAGCTCTGCATACACCGCACGCGCCATGCTTGCTCGCTGCCGTCGCCGCCGAAATGCCCATGCACACTTCAGTTTGGGTCTTGGCCGCATTGCCCATATGCTTATTAGTGGCTGATCTCCCTGGCATCACGAACACATAGGTAACCCAGTGGTTAGCGCAGCCACCATCCAACCAGGGGGTCTGAGATTTCAATCCCAGGCACCCCCTATTTCTTTTTTGCCTTGTTTCCTTTCTGTCACACAGCCGCATTGGGCCAGATCTGCTACCAGGCTTGCACAGTGCGTTGAATCCGGTCCGTGCATATTTTTTCCCCAGTTTGTGTATTTTAGCTTTTTCCAATGCATTCTTATTTACAAAAAATGCCCCTGTTTTGTATTGTTAATAACTAATCATGCATGCATCCAAATTAAACAAACTATATATGTAAAATGCTTAGGATTTTATGTAGTTTTAGAATGTCCAACATTCATTCATGTTTAAGAAGATTAAAATTGTTGTTTCCTTTAATTTTGCATATATGACATGCTAAAATGTTTTATTTCATAACTAAATAACCGTAGCTCGGTTTTAAATGTTCTTTATATGTAAATGGGCTAGAAAAATTCATAGATTAACATGGTAGAATTATTTGGCGTGTTTAACAACTCTAAAATTGTGTATAGGGTAGAACAGTAGCAAGTTCAAAATATGACATCAGAATTTTCCGGAATTGTTGTTTGTTGTTTCCGGCCACATTTAAACTTGCTTAGATAGGTAGATTAATTTTGCTTCACCTCTTGCCATGTTAAGAACATTGAAACTTGTTGGGTTCATAACAAGAGCGAACTAAATAATTGTTGTGAAGTTTCGTCAATATGCAACTCGTTGCATATTGTGCTTCTCTTAATTTGTAGTATTGTTTGTTGCACTTTGCCATGCCATGTATATTTAAGCCGAACATGCATCATACTTGATTGTGCGTCATGCCATGTTTATGTGATGGTTGTTTACCATGTTGTTTGCTTCTTTCCAGTGTTTCTTCTTCTTGATTGTTCCGGTAACATTGCAATTGTGAGGACTCATTCGACCACCCTTTTTTCGTCTGCGCCCGTTCATCTTCTTCATGGACTTGATATTCTTCCTAGCGGGATTTCAGGCAAGATGACCGTCACCCTGGATCTCACTACTATCATTGCTATGCTAGTTGTCTCGATGCTATCGCTATGTCGCGCTTCCTACCACCTGTTTATCAAGCCTCCCAAATTGTCATGTCAGCCTCTAACCTTTTTTCACTCTTCCTAGCAAACCGTTGTTTGGCTATGTTACCACTTTGCTCAGCCCTTCTTATAGCGTTGTTAGTTGCAGGTGAAGTTGAAGATTGCTCCATGTTGGAACAGGATTATGTTGGGATATCACAATATCACTTATTTAATTAATGCATCTATATACTTGGTAAAGGGTGGAAGGTTTGTCCTTAAGCCTGGTGTTTTGTTCCACTCTTGCCGCCCTAGTTTCCGTCATACCGGTGTTATGTTCCTTGATTTTGCGTCCCTAACACGGTGAGGGGTATGGGACCCTCTTGATAGTTCGCTTTGAATAAAACTCTTCTAGCAAAGCCCAACATTGGTTTTACCATTTTCCTAATAACAACTAAAACTTGCATAGGGACCGGCTAGCACCCGAGGACTCTTAATCAACCCCCGGGCCAGTGCTCCTCATGAGTGTTGGTCCAAACCTGTCAACTGCTGGTAACCGCCAGGGGCAACTCTGGATTGGCCTACTGGAAGTTTGGACAATCCGATCGTGGTCTGAGACGAGATACGCGCGGCTACTATCAGGGTGTCGGTACGTTGGGAGGTCTTTCCGGACTTGTTTTACCATTGTTGAAATGTATTGTGCACCGGGATCCCGAGTATGATCGGATGTCCCGCGATGGAGGATTGTCTCCACGAATCGTGAGCTTATAATGGGCTAAGTTGGGACACCCCTGCAGGGTTGAAACTTTTGAGAGCCGTGCCCGCGGTTATGTGGCAGATGGGAACTTGTTAATATCCGGTTGTAGAAAACTTGACACTAGACTCGAATTAAATTACCCAACCGCGTGTGTAACCGTGATGGTCTCTTTTCGAGTGGGTCGAGAAGAGAACACGGTGGTGTTATGTTTGAACATAAGTATTTCAGGATCACTTCTTGATCATTACTAGTTTGTGACCGCTTGCGTAGCTTCTCATCTCATTCTGATATTCGTAAGTTAGCCACCATACATGCTTAGTCGTTGCTGCAACCTCACCACTTATCCATTCCATACCCATTAAGCTTTGCTAGTCTTGATACCCATGGTAATGGGATTGCCGAGTCCTCGTGGCTCACTGATTACTACAATAATAGTTGCAGGTATAGGTAATGCGATGATCATGATGTGTGCTTGCTTTTTTTGAGTTCTTCTTCTGCTTCGTCGTTCAAGGGATAGGTTCCCGGTCGGCAGCCTGGGCAAGCAGGGTGGATGTCGTTTGAGTTTCCGTTTGTGTTTCATCCGTAGTCGGATGTTGCTCTTATGTATGATGTTGTTGTATTCATGTGGCATTGTATGCCTCTTGTTTGTATCCCCAACTATTATGTAATGGTACGAAGTAATGATATCCACCTTGCAAAAGCCTCTCCAATATGCGCTTCTATCCTTGGTGGGTCCTTCGAGTTCCTTTATGATAGAGTCGCATATTGGGCATGACAAGTTGGTATCAGAGCCTCGACCGACCATAGGAGCCCCCTTGATTGTTCGTAGTTGGCCGTTGTTGAGTCTAGAAGAAAACTATTTCGGAGCCTAGTTATATCAAAGAGTACGAATTCTTTTTACTCCTCAGCCCTTTGTCGCTCTAGTGAGGAATCTTGACGTAGGTGTTTTGACTTACTCCTATTCCCCTTCAATTTTTTCTTTAGGTTCACGCGGTTAGATTTCCGATTGTTGTGTGTCAGCTCTTTTCATCCGGTGCATTTCTCGTCAAGTTGATTTGACCTCTTTGTTTTCGCAAGATCAATCCTCAGTTCTTTCTCAGCGACGAGGTTTCCCCCGTCCTTAGTTGTCTTTATTTTTCCCACACGCCCACCCTTTTTCTTCTTGGAGCAGGAGCCCATAATCAAGTATCCATCCTACTCGTGCGAAGCCTTTGCATTCTTTCCTCAATTATTTCAACCGGTGTTTTTTCTTCAAGTTATTCATCGATTTCTTGTTCCAAGTTGCCTTTGTTTTTCCCACCCCCACCCCTTTTTCTTCCTGGAGTCCGAGTCTCTTTCGACCATCAATTTCATTCGTGCGGAGCCTCTTCAGTCTTTCCTCACATGTTTCTTCTACTGAATCCTCATTTAGTTCACCATCGTTCGTCTCGTTTTCTTTTCCGGTGGATTCAATTCCAATTTTGGTGTTGATCGTATTATTTTCCTTGGCTCAAATGTTTTCCCCTTGCTCGTTCACCTCTTGCCATTTAATCATTCCGAAGTGCAGAACACATCTCAGGCGATTCGTCTGTGTTCCAATTAATTCGAGGTTGTCACCTCATTCAAGTCCTTCAGTCGTTCCGGTGCATCATCTACTCCGTAATTCTTTTTCAACGGTGTTTTCTTTTTAGTGGGCCCTAACCAATAGGTCTTTCCGAGGATCATACCTGACTCTTCTAACTATTCTGAAGCTATTCCCAATTCTTTTCAAGTGTGACGTAAGAATGGATTTCATCAGTCACATGCCTTCTTCAAGATCGCTGTCTAATTCTTTTCATTGCTGGTTCAACCTTTCCTCTTTTCATTCTTCCGGAGTGTCTCAACAATTTTGGTGGTGTTTCTCATCGTCATTCTCTACAATCAAAGACCGAAGAAGAGTTTCTCCTAAATCTTGTCCGTTCTCTCGAAGATTCGTGGTTCTAGCTTCTTCTTATCCTCTCGAATTATTCTGTTTGTCGGATATTCTATTCTTACCCATCTGGAGTATGTTAGGAGTTGTTTTTCCATTTCTTTTCATCTGGAGGCCATCATTCCAGAAGAATTCTTTGTTCTCACATTCTGGCTATCGTTATACAATTATCCCGGCGCATCTGTCAAGTATTATTTAACCAGCTCGTTATCTCTTTGTTCTTTTGCACTAAATCCCCTCAAGCATATTTGTTCTTCTAATTCTTCCTGGTGATTCATTCTCTTTCATCAGTCATTTTCGAATTCTTACGGTGGTTCCTTCAAAATTCCTTTTCCTTTGTCATCATATCAATTCATTCATTCGTTCAAATCCTACCAGTGGTTCGTTGAAGATGTTCCTCAAGGTTGCGCCATATACCCCTCAATCCTTTTCCAACAAGAATAAGTAGTATGCAAAATCCATTGCTTGTCATCAATTTAATTTGATGAAGGATAAGCATACAATAAATCTTATTCTTATTTCCTCCAAGTAGTTAATCCCTTCCTTCAGAGTTTGTTCTTGATGAATAAATTCTAGTTCCATGTGTTTTCATCTTTTCTTTTCTGGAGTTCAAATTTCCTCGGCCATTTCATTGGGACCTCCATCTAAATCATCGCAAGGCTTTATCTTATTCTTTTCAACCTTTGTTTCTTTAATCCTTCTCTTTACCGGAGTTCTTCATGGTGGTTCTTCATGATTTAATTCATTCTTCAAGTGTTCATAAAGATTCTTGTTGGAGGAGCTCAATTATTATTCTTCATGCATCTCGAAGTGCAATTTATTCTCCATATTCTTTTAAAGTGGAGTTTTGCATTTCTTCGTTCTTCTCAGATATTCAACTCTGTTCAATCCTTCCCCTAAGGATGATATCGAATTCATTTGCGGTGAAAGTTGTTCTTCTCTTATCCCTTCTTTTCATTCCATTCTTTCAATTCTTCCGGAGGCATTGTGTCGTTCATCTTGTCAAGTGTCATCCCATCTTGTGAAGTTCATGCCTCAATTCCTTTCATTTTCAGCCGGAGTGCTGCCGGAATTCTTTCATTCTTATTCCTTTTCTACCTTGTTCTAACCGGAGTGGTTTCGGAGTCTATCTTGTTTCTTGACCTTTTGATTCTCGTCATATCCGCCGTTCCTCTTTTTTGCCCGAGTGTCGACTTTGTTCTTCTTCTCTCTTGTGTTCTTACTTCACCTCATCCTCTTCTCTTCCGTGTCGTTCCTAAGATCTCAGGACGAGATCTTTTGTTAGTGGAGGAGAGTTGTAACACACCGAAACCAGTGCTCTAGGTGCCTTCTATTTATTTTAGTTGTTGTCGTGTGTTTATTATGTTTGTTGCATTATCATAATTGTTTTGCATATTTCATTCCTATATGTTTATGCCATGATCATGTTGAGTGCCCTGTGATATATTTGCTTCTTGCACCATGCTCATCTCACTTGTTATGTTGCATTGTGCCCATGTCATTTTGCATTTCATCATGCTCATCATGGGGGTTGCATTCTTCATGGTGTGTGCGCATCAGCCCTTGCTATCTCTCTCTCAAGCCATATACCCATGTATCATCACCTCTCCCTTCCTTCTTCCTTCATGTTTTTGTAAGTGACATTGTTTTTGCCCCAATTAATGTTGACTTGTTTCTTGATGATCATACTCCATGCCTTATACCTCTCAGTCAAATTACATCCATTTTGAAGTTGTTTTGGTTGGGTCCAAAAAAATTCAAACTTGGATTATTTTTCTACCTCGAAAAAATTTCCATGTCAATACATTAAAATTCTGCACAAATCCTGGACTCCAGGGATATTCTCATATCTGTCTCAACCCTCTCCATTATTCCTGTGCTTTTTCTGTCTTGTTTTCTGTCTGAAGAAAAGAGAAGAAGAAAAGCAGCAGCAGCAGCCCAGCATCGCTTCTCCAGTCGAGCCCCGACCCATCTAGCGCAGCCCACCAGCACCCACTCCCCGCAACCTCCTTTCCCTCTCTCCCTTGCCGGTAATTCTTACGTGGATCAGCATGATGACCCCACTTGGCTGTCTCTCTCTTCCTGACCTTTCTCCTTCCTCTCGTTTCCTTATCCCCCTCACAGTAAAAACAGAGGATCGAAGGAGCACACATGGCCACGAGAGCAAGCCCCGACGCCGCGCCCCCTCCTATAAAGCCGCCCTGGGCCTCACCCTAGGGTTTCTCTCCTACGCCCTCTTCCCTCTACGCTGCCGCCTCTCCACAAATCCCCACTCGCGCCCTGCCCCGCTGCTTCCAGGAGCCATGGTCGGCGAGGCCACGAGGTTCCCTCCGACATAGGAGCTCCGCCGGCCTCCCTCCTCGCGCCTCCAAGCACCGCCACGCCGTCATGGCTCCATTCAGATGCCAAGGCGCGCCCAGGGATCACCAAGTCCCTCGACGTCCTATTCTTTCGCTTCATCTTCTTCACGGTTCACAGGAACGCCAAGTTCAGTTAGCTCCCTCATCGTCCAGCCGTCGTCGTTCACCGTCGAGTTCGATTGACTCCATCAGCACCCCCACGGCGAATCTCTGCTCCTCCTCATCTTCCTCCCGCCTCCAGTGTCGTTTGTCCGCGTATTCGCTGATCCGCATGGCCTCGAGTTCGTCCTTCCTTGTTCATGTAGTTGCTCTATTCGTTGATCCACACATATCCATTCATGCACATGCTCCTGCACACCCCCACCATCTTGATTCCTGACCTTGCTGCCTCGCACATGCCACCATCGTTTCCCTTTCGCGTCTCTTCATCGAGCGCCCAACTGCTCTGATGAGCTCTTGCGAGCAAGGTTGTTTCCCTTTTGGTGTGGTCAGAGTCATCAGTTTATTTTGATTTTCAGAAGTTTAGCTTGTCTACTGGATGCCATAGGAGCGCCCCGCAGCCCACACTTGCCCTGCTACACGCCTGCGTCGTGGCCATGGACGACCATGCCACACACGCCCCGAGCATTCTCCACACCTATGCGCTCCACCCTGAACCTTTTTGCACACCCGCCGTAGCTCTACGTCCACCGCACACGCCATGCTTGCTCGCTGCTGTCGCCGCTAAAATCCCCGTGCGTGCTTCACTTTGGGTCCTGGTCGTGTTGCCCATATCCTTATTAGTGGCTGATCTCCCCTGGCATCACGAACACATATGTAGCCTAGTGGCTAGCGTAGCCACCATCCAACCAGGGGGTATGAGGTTTGAATCCCAGGCGCCCCCTATTTCTTTTTTGCCCTGTTTCCTTTCTCTCTCACAGCCGCATTGGGCCAGATCTGCTACCAGGCTTGCACAGTGCGTTGAATCCGGCCCGTGCATATTTTCTTCCCCAGTCTGTGTATTTTAACCTTTTCCAATTCATTCTTATTTACAGAAACTGCCCCCGTTTTGTATTGTTAATAAATAATCATGCATGCATCCAAATTAAACAAACTATATATGTAAAATGCTTGGAATTTTATGTAGTTTTACAATGTCCAACTTTCATTCATGTTTAAGATGATTAAAATTGTTGTTTCCTTTATTTTGCATATATGACATGCTAAATGGTTTATTTCATAACTAAATAACTATAGCTCGGTTTTAAAGGGTTTATTTCATAACTAAATAGCCATAACTAAATAACATGATTATGCTGGGATATCACAATATCTCTTATTTAATTAATGCATATATATACTTGGTAAAGGGTGGAAGGATTGGCCTTAAGCCTGGTGTTTTGTTCCACTCTTGCTGCCCTAGTTTCCGTCATATTGGTGTTATGTTCCTTGATTTTGCGCCCCAAACACGGTGAGGGGTATGGACCCTCTTGACAGTTCGCTTTCAGTAAAACTCTTCCAGCAAGGCCCAACATTGGTTTTACCATTTTCCTAATAACAACTAAAACTTATAGGGACCGGCTAGCACCCGAGGACTCTTAATCAACCCCCGGGTCAGTGCTCCTCATGAGTGTTGGTCCAAACCTGTCAACTGCCAGTGACCGCCAGGGGCAACTCTGGATTGGCCTACTGGAAGTTTGGACAATCCGATCGTGGCCTGAGATGATATACGCGCGGCTACTATCAGGGTGTCGGCAGGTCGGGAGGTCTTGCTGGACTTGTTTTACCATTTTCAAAATGTCTTGTGCAACGGGATCCCGAGTCTGATCGGATGTCCCATGATGGAGGATTGTCTCCGCGGATCATGAGCTTATAACAGGCTAAGTTGGGACACCCCTGCATGGTTTAAACTTTCGAGAGTTGTGCCCGTGGTTATGTGGTAGATGAGAATTTGTTAATATCTGGTTGTAGAAAACTTGACACCAGACAAGAATTAAAATACCAAACCGCATGTGTAACCGTGATGGTCTCTTTTCAAGTGGGTCGAGAAGAGAACACAGTGGTGTTATGTTTGAACGTAAGTAGTTCAGGATCACTTCTTGATAATTACTAGTTTGCGACCACTTGCATAGCTTCTCATCTCATTTTGGTATTTGTAAGTTAGCCACCATACATGCTTAGTCGCTGCTGCAACCTCACCACTTATCCATTCCATACCCATTAAGATTTGCTAGTCTTGATACCCATGGTAATGGGATTGCTGAGTCCTCGTCGCTCACAGATTACTACAACAACAGTTGTAGGTACAGTTAATGCGATGATCATGACGTGAGAGCGATGCTTGCTTGTTTTGAGTTCTTCTTCTGCTTCGTCGTTCAAGGGATAGGTTCCCGGTCGGCAGCCTGGGCTAGCAGGGTGGATGTCGTTTGAGTTTCCGTTTGTGTTTCATCCGTAGTCGGATGTTGCTCTTATGTATGATGTTGTTGTATTCATGTGGCATTTTATGCCTCTTATTTGTATCCCCAACTATTATGTAATGGTATGAAGTAATGATATTCAACTTGCAAAAGCGTCTCCAATATGCGTGCTTCTATCCTTGGTGGGACCTTCGAGTTCCTTTAGGATAGAGTCGCATATTAGGCGTGACAGTCTGCCTTTCTCTTTATACCGTAGACTTGAATTGAATAAGTTGAAACATACTGAAATTTCTTTGCAAATGGTTGATAAATCAACTGCTATACCCATTGGTATTTGTCAGAATGTGCCTGTTGTGGTTGCAAATGTTATTATCTTAACAAACTTTGTTATTCTGGATATTCCCGAGGACAACCGTATGTTGATCATCCTGGGTAGACCCTTTTGGAATACTGCAGGGGCTGTTATTGATTGCAGCAAAGGCAATGCCACTTTTCATGTTTATGGTAATGAGCATACGGTACACTTCCCAAAGAAAGAACCTCAAGTTCATAATATCAATTCTATTGGAAAAATTTCAACTATAACTATTGGAGGTTTTGAATTCCCTCTTCCTACTATCAAAAAGAAATATGATATTCTTATTGTTGGGGACATGCATATCCCCATTGAGGTAACCTAGTGTCATTCGAAAATTCTCTGGTTTCATGTCATTCGGAAGAAGTTTGTTAAGAAGACTTGATCAACCTTGTTAATGGATTCCTTTTCATGAGCATGAGATGGATGAATTTAGAAGGCACAACTTTCCTTACCCACCTTTTACTTTCTATTATTTAGATTAAATAAAGAAAAAAATAGTATTATCTGTCTGTTTTTTTGAATTATCCATGCAATAAAGAATACCCTGAAAATAAAGGTTCTCCAAATGCCCTGAAAAATTAGCATGATTTTTGATAGAATATTTGAGAATTTCTGGCACTCAGAACACACCATGGGGATGCACCAGTCAGCCACAAGGACGGAGGGCACACCCTACCCCCTGGGCGCGCCTCCCTGTTGTGTGGGCCCCACGTGGGTCCCCTCCACTTATTCCAGCACCCATCCAGTTCATCTTCCACTAGAAAAATCATCCCATAGCTCAAATCCATTTTCTTTCTCATTTTGCTACCATTTTCGATCTCCTTGCTCAAAGCTCCATTCACAAAACTGCTTTGGGGGATTATTATTTAGTAGGTGACTCCTCCAGCGGTCCAATTAGTTTTTGTTCTAGTGTTTATTTATTGCAAATTTTTGCTGCTGTGGTGACCCTGTTCTTGATCTTGCACGTCAAATTTATATGGTCCAAAGTAGTTGTGATGCATGATATAGCCTCTAGGCCCTTGTGGGAGTAGTTGCTATCAATTTTTATTGAGTTTGGTTCACTTTCATTTCGAGTCACTAAAAATTTCAGAATTTTTTCAGAGGAAGGAAAATGTATCAAGGTGTTTCTTTGAGGAAGAAAGCACTAAGGCTCGCGATACATGAGCCGGACCTTGAACCACCAAGGGAAGCTCAAGTGTGGCCTTATGAATGGCCATCGGATGAATTTATGGTCCATGCAGGCTTCAAGGATGAATATGATACGTATGTGCGTAATGCTGATCTTGAGGACTTAGTATCAGATAAGTGCCGACAATTCTATTAGCTCACCAATTCCTTTGTCCGGAGGTTTGACCTTTCATCTAGGAGCAACACCCATACTGTTTTATTTGATCTTTATGATGAATCATATACCATGGACCTTGAAGATTTTAACACTGCTTGCAAAATCCCACGGTGGGGCATTCTTAGTGAGCCTCACAAATCTGAATATAATAATTTCCTTGCTAGCATCACTTTCCTGCCATATAGTACTTTTCTCTCTCTATATGAAGACGCATTAACGCTATGCATGAGCATAGCCACCTTTGCGTCCCGGATCTTAGTGTCCTCAAGAGTGCGGTGTTGGGTGAAAAGCGATATAACTTGGGGGCCATTGTTGCGAGGAGGTTACATCTTAATGCTAAAGATGGAGATTTATTTGGTGGGATTTACGCAACTTGTTTAGCTAATTATCTTGGTGTATCTATAAGAGAGAATGCCATTGAGTTGCCACCCGCTTTTCTAGATTATAATGCTATGGTATGCTAGCAGTTTATTGAGAGGAATGAATAGTCCCTCCAGTACCGACTAATCTTTGACAGACGGCGTGCTATCCATATTACCCTTCTTGTTCCTACCTGCTTTAACTTCAGGTAACTGGGAGATATTTAATAACCAGAGAGGAGGCAAATGATTATGAGAGAACAACGGAGGCAGCTCGCCTCGAGGAAGCTGCTTGTCAGTCGGTTGCTGCCGTAGCACAGTATGACCCCAGCTATGATTTCGGATATCATCCGGGCCAGTGGTGGCCCTAGACCGACTTAGGCCAAAATCCTAAGCTTGGGGGAGTACGTATTTCTCACCGACATTACATTCATGTTCACACACTCATTCTAGTTGTCGATGTTCATACGTTTTCATCGTATTATCCATACTAGTTTATTTTCTTTTTCTGCTTTCTTCTTGTGTGTTTGAAGAACTTTGAGAAAAAACCAAAATAAATTACTTGTAGATTCTAGCTGGTTTACTTTCCATGTTTACTTAGTATTAGTATTCAAAGGAAAACCCAAAAAGATTTCTCGTTCTTCTTTTGCTTGTTGGGAGCTTTCCCATGTATATAATTTTTCTCATTCTTGTTTTACTTCCTTCAGAAAAAAAAACTCCAAAAACATTTCAGTTTGTTTCTTCGAAGTTCTTTTCTTTTCTTTGGGGGTCGAGAGGAGAAGACCACGATCAAAATGGTGAGTGGCTCTCATATGCATTATTGTTGATCTAACAAAGAGGCCATATTACCTTGTCTTCTCCTTTGAATAAATGTTTGCAGATTCCAGCATAGTCCAATGCACGTGCACTATTATTATTATCCACCGTTCGGTCGTCTAAGTGAAAGGTAATAATGACGATATATGATGAAATGATTGAGATGAGGAAAAGCTGGTATGAACTCGACATATCTTGTTTTTGTAAATATGATTAGTTCATCGTTCCTGATTCAGTCTATTATGAATGAAACCTATTTGCAATGACAATTAGAGACTATAGTTAATCATGCCATGCTTAATTAGCTAAGAGTTATAATGGTTTACCTTGCGTGCCAACATGCTATTGAAATGGTTGTGATGCAGTATGATAGGATGGTATCCTCCTTTGAATGATTCGAGTGACTTGACTTGGCACATGTTCACGCATGTAGTTGAAACAAAATCAGCATAGCCTCCATGATATTTATGTTCATAGTGATTTATATCCTACTCATGCTTGCACTCATTGTTGGTTATTCTCAATGCATGTTCATGACTGTTGTCGCTCTCTAGTTGGTCGCTTCCTAGTCTCTTTCTAGCCTTCACTTGTACTAAGCGGGAATACTGCTTGTGCATCCACTTCCATAAACCCCAAATTTGTTCCATATGAGTCCACCATACTTACCTATATGCGGTATTTACCTGCAGTTCCAAGCAAATTTGCATGTGCCAAACTCTAAACCTTCAAATGAGATCTTGTTTTATATGCTCGAATCGCACATGTAGCAACTAGGGCTATCTATACCTTCCATGCTAGGTGGGTTATTCTCACGATGAGTGGACTCCACTTATCATTCACGAGAAAATGGCTGGTAACCGGGATGCAGTCCCGTGCTCAAATCAAATCATAATAATTGCAAACAAAACTCCCCTAGGATTGTTGTTAGTTGGACAGTACCCGTTGTTTCGGACCAGCTGTGGAATGTGCTTGTTGGTGGTGGGGGAGTATAAACTTTACCAGTCTGTTTGGTAACCTCCTATAATGTGTGTAGCATGGAAGATGCCGAGATCTCTTGGTTGTTATGTTGACAATGAAAGCATACCACTCAAAATATTATCTTTGTTTCAAAAACTCAAGCTCTGGCACCTCTGCAAATCCCTGCTTCCCTCTGCGAAGGGCCTATCTATTTACTTTTATGTTGAGTCGTCATCTTCTTATAAAAAACACCAATTAGAGAGCACCACTATCATTTGTATGCATTATTATTAATTGATATTGAGTAGGACTGTGACTGGATCTCTTTTACATGAATTACAATGTCTAGTTAGTCCTTGATCTTGAGGGGTTCCTCTGCATTTATGTTTGGTGGTCTCAAAAAGGGCTATCGTGATACCATCTTGTTATATTATATCATGATTGTTTTGATAAAGTGTTGTCATCCGAGATTTATTATTATTACTCGCTAGTTGAATATGCCATTGATATGAGCAAACGTGAGACCTAAATGTTATTGTGAATATGGTTAGTTCATAATCTTTCTTGAAGACTTTAATGCTCCCTTTACATATTTGCAACAACAAGATCAAATCGAGTTTGTAGAAGTTTTTTCTTTATCACTTTCAGTTTGCCAATTGAATTGCTTGAGGACAAGCAATGGGTTAAGATTGGGGGAGTTTATATGTCTCCATTGTATCTACTTTTCGAAACTCTTTTGCCCTTGTTTAGGACTCTAATTTGCATGATTTGAATGGAACTAACCCAGACTGAAGATGTTTTGAGCAGAATTGCCATGTTGTTATTTTGGTATAGAAATAAAAGTTCTCGAAATGACCTGAAACTTCACGGAGATAACTTTTGGAATAAATTAAAAATATTGGCAAAAGAATCAACCAGAGGGGGCCCACACCCTATCGACAAGGGTGGGGGCGCGCCCTACTCCCCTGGGCGCGCCCCCTATCTTGTAGGCCCCCTGGACGTCCACCGACATCAACTCCATCTCCATATATTCACGTTCGGGGAGAGAAAAATCAGAGAGAGGATTCATCACGTTTTACGATGCAGAGCCGCCGCCAAGCCCTATTCTTCCTCGGGAGGGCAGATCTGGAGTCCGTTCGGGGCTCCGGAGAGGGGAATCCGTCGCCATCGTCATCATCAATCACCCTCCATCACGAATTTCATGATGCTCACCACCGTGCGTGAGTAATCCCATCATAGGCTTGCTGGACGATGATGGGTTGGATGTGATTTACCATGTAATCGAGTTAGTTTTGTTAGGGTAAGATCCCTAGTATCCACTATGTTCCAAAATTGATGTTGCTATGACTTTGCTATGCTTAATGCTTGTCACTAGGGCCCGAGTGCCATGATTTTAGATCTAAACCAATTAAGTTTTCATGAATATGTCAGGACCCCGACTCGATGCCACATCGATCTAGCATGTCACACCTCATATCACTTTGCAGCCTCACGCACGGTATTCCCACGGGTGTCGTCTTACCTTTGCCCGGGACCGTTTGCGCCTTTTGGCACACGTATATGATAGTGTCGCTAGCATCCATATGGTAAGGAGCCCGGGCTGACATGGCTAGTCGTAAACCCAAAGTGGCACAGACTTACAGGGACAGGCATCCATGACCCAGCATCGAATGTGTCGGTCATCAGCAAGTGAATCCGGGCTATAGAACTGGGCTAGCAGGACTCCGGTAAACCAGGCTATAGCGGGCTAACAGGACTCCGGTATTCATCGCGTGACATTTCCCCGAAGGGACAGACACAGGAACGAAGAAGGACACATGCCGGCCAGCCTAAGTGTTCCGGAGCAGTAGCAAGCTACCATGGCTCAATGGAAGCACTAGGAGACATTTCCCGGTAAGAGATGCTACTAAGAATAAACAACTAGATAGTCAGATCCCACACATACCAAGCATTTCAATCATACACACAATATGCTCGATATGTGCAATTACAACAAGGCATCACAACATGACCCTACAACACAAGTACTTTTATTTAAAGGCTCAGAGAGCCATACATAGCGTACACACAAGTACAGGTCACACGACCCACATTCAAGTCATACAAGCATACAAGCCAATAGCGGAAGTAACTTGTCTAAGTACAGACATCTAGTAAAATAAAAGAGGCTTGGAAAAGCCTGGCTATACTACATGGTCCTTCATAAGCTCAGGATCACCACCTGGGCCTCAGTCTACTCATCGATGTCAACGTCTACGAAGAAACCGTTAGAAGGGGTTGCAGCGTCTTCTGTAAAATGTTAATTAAAGCAACATGAGTACAAAGGTACTCAGCAAGACTTACATCAGATCCTACATACATGCACATTATCAAGAAGGGTTGGTGGGGTTATTGCAGCAAGCCAGCTTTGACTCTTGGCTAAGCTATCCTACGAGACACCAACTTGAAATGGTTTTACACACTCGTGTCCACTACTCACCACTTCAATACACCACCTTGATCCACCTCCATCTTCCTACGGAAGAGCCATCCTCGGCACTCACGCTTATCTTGAGATTTTTAGTAGTATCCATTTACTTGTCTATGAACTGTATAGGCAACCAAGTAGTCCTTTACCGTGGACGCGACTATTCGAATAGTTAATGATAACCCTGTAGGGGTGTACTTCTTCATACATGTTTTCACCACTTAGCGTCTGCACACGACATGTGCTCGGCAGACTTCAAGCGAAAGCTGACATGGGTGTAGACCACGACCTACCTAAACACCTAAGTCTCTAGTCCAGGTTTATCGCCTATTCAGGTTCCATCCGCAGGGAGTCCGGCTGAGGTTTCCACATACGGCCCCGAACGATGTGTACACGGTTCTGAGACACCTAACGGGTGCCCGGTGTACCCGGCCACGTACCTACCGCATCAAAGCCCACCCCGCGCTGTCCACGGCCTCCAGTAAGCTACAAACACCAGAAACTACTTGTAACTCCTGGACAGAGGACTAGGGTGGATAAGAAGTCGAGCGGGGTCATATTTCAGGGTCCAATGCATGGTACTAGCTGAATCTTAAATCACACATACAGATCTCAGTGCTTAAGGTCGGCTTCAATGAAACAACCCACCATGTACTCCTACATGGCCTCTCATCGATACCTTTACCAAATCGTGTTCAACACATCACTCTCATTACCGGCATAATCATTTCACTCTAGCCCATCACCCAGATGAACCAGACCTGACACGACTCTAAGCATAGCAGGCATAGCAAGGTAGGAACAACACATACATATGGCTCAATCAACTCCTACACATGCTAGTGGGTTTCATCTAGTTACTGTGGCAACGACAGGTCATGCAGAGGAAATGGGTTCAACTACCGTAGCACACAGCAGTTTGAAACGCGTTGTCTTAATGCAGTAAAAGAGAGCAGAAGCGAGAACATGGGATTGTATCGATATGATCAAATGGTTGGTTGCTTGCCATATGGGTCGATGCACTAATATTGTTCTTCGTTAGGGTAATCGTGGTACCCCTCGGGGGCAGATCCTGCCGCAAAGAGCACCGATACACAACATCACCAAACAATATGCAACAATATGATGCATGCATGAGACATGGCAAAATGAGTGTATTGAGCTAATGCAACTAAGACCAGATGGGTTTGAACCATTTTGGATCAAAGATTCAAGTTTCAAACTCATAAATGGCCCTTATAAGTGCTTTATATTGTTCTGTACTAAACCGCAGGTTAAATTGTTTAAACATGCATGAAACCAGTATAGATGGATAGATTGGATTTTTCTGATCATTTTTCATATATAATACTTTGCATTTGGAGCTACAGATTAATTTCTATGATTTTTTGAAGTTTGTGGTATTTCCTGGAATTTCCTGTATAAAAATAATTCCAGTAAATAAATTATTACGTCAGCATTACGTCAGGATGACGTCAGTGGTCAACGAAACAGTCCAGGTCAAACCTGACTAGTGGGTCCCATGTGTCAGTGTAATTAGTTTAACTAATTATTAGTTAATACTAATCCTAATTTGTTAACAGGGTTGGGCCCCACCTGTCATTGACCCAGGGGGTCAAACTGGGCCCACCCGTGGTCAAACGAGGGTCAGCGGGGTCAACTCACTGGCGTTTAGCTGCCGGCGAGGCCGAACGCGGCGGCGAGTGCATTTGTGCATTTCGGCGACCAAATGAGCGGCGGAGGGCATCTACGCGTAGCTGGGAGCAAGCCGCAGCTCTTGGTGGTGGTGGTTGAGCTCGGGGTGGCCGGAAACGTCGCCTGCGACGACTTTGGCATTCGCCGGAGTTCGGGTGAGGATAACCCGAGGCTACGGGACACGGTGGGGCTCGTGGTGAGGTTCGTTGGGCTCCTGGGGATGCCGTGAGTGTGTTGGACAGGGTGGTGTGGCCAGTGGGTGGCCGGAGACACATCGGCGACGAGCTCGGCGGCGGCGTGTGCGGTGAAGCTTCGTGTGCTCGTTGTGATGCACGAGAGCGAGAAAGGAAAGGGGGAGGGGGTAGCTAGGCTCACGGCGGTCTCGAGGAAGCAGACGGCGCGGTCGGGGACGAGCTGGTGCGGTGGTGACGGCGAAGGGGATCTCCGGCGATGGCGGAGTCGGGTGAGGTCGGTGGAGATGCCTCGGGGCAAGCGAGCGCTCGGGGCTCGGCTAGCTCGAAGAAGAGGAAGGCGGCGGAGCTCCTGGACACGTCGGCACGGCGCAGGGACGACGGAGAGCGCGACTACGGCGATGGTGCGGCTGCGGTGGCATCGGCCATGGAGCGGGAGAGCGAGGGAGAGAGGCAGGGGGAGAATGGATGTGTCCACGGGGTTCGGAGCGCGACGTGGAGGTCGTACCGGCCAGCAGAGAGGCGAGGGGAGGAAGCAGGGCGACGGGTAGCTGCGTGGCGCGCGCTGGTGCCTCCGTCGAACACCTGCCTACCTGCCTGGCGAAGGCAAGCAGCTCGCTGGAGCGGCTGCTGGGCTGGGCCGGCTAGGTGGGCTGGCTAGCAGGCTACCAGGTTAGTTCCCTCTCTCTCTTTTTATTTCTCTTTTCTATTTATTCTGTAACTTTGTGGACTTACTAAAAATACCTAAACAACTCCAAAAATCCCCAAACTGCTCATGCCCACTGTTTAGAATATAAACAACATGAAACATTTTAGTTTAGGATTATTTGAACATTTAAAATATTTTATATAATTTAAATGCCCAAACTCAAATACTTATGATTTAATTCAAAGACCTTAGGATGACCTAGAAAATTGTGCACCACTTTTGGCAGAGGTTTTGAACCAGAACAAAAATGATGGACATCTTAGAACGGCATTTCAGGTTCATTGAAAATATTTTTAGTAAACCCTAGTTGGTTTCAGAGGGGGCTGGGGGTTCTGTCATCCCCATTTCAAGTTTCTGTAGAAAGAAATAGACATGATGCCACACTCTAATGCATGAACTAGCTAGGGTGTGACAACTCACCCCCACTCAAAAGAATCTCGTCCTGAGATTTAGGTTCCTCCGAGAAAAAGGCGGGGTACTCGAGTCGAAGACGATCCTCCCTTTCCCAAGTTGCTTCCTTCTCAGAATGGTGCGACCATTGAATCTTGAGAAACTTGATATTATGACGTCGAGTGGTACGCTCGGCTTGATCGAGGATACGAACGGGTTATTCTCGATACATGAAGTTATCTTGAAGATCAAGCGTTTCGTGGTCCACTCCATGGATAGTATCTGAGAAGCAACGCCTGAGTTGAGAAACGTGGAAGACATCGTGGACTCTGGAGAGATGCGGAGGTAGTTCCAATTGGTAGGCAACTTCTCCTCGCTTGGCAAGAATGCGAAAGGGTCCAATGTAGCGAGGAGCCAATTTTCCTTTGATACCGAAACGATGGGTTCCCTTCAGAGGAGTAACCCGAAGGTAAGCCTTCTCGTCAACCTCAAAAGTCATAGCCTTATGTTTTCGGTCATATTGACTCTTTTGACGAGATTGGGCTGTTTTCAACTTTTCACGAACGATGCGAACTAGCTCTTCCGCTTCCTGGATCATATCCGGGCCAAAGAATTGTCTTTCCCCGGTTTCTGACCAGTTAAGAGGCGTTCGACACCTTCGTCCATAGAGAACTTCAAAAGGGGCTTTACCCAAGCTAGATTGATAGCTGTTGTTATAAGCAAATTCGGCAAATGGAAGGCATTTCTCCCAATCCATTCCGAATGAGATAATAGAAGCTCGAAGCATGTCTTCTAGAATCTGCTTGACACGTTCTACTTGACCACTTGATTGAGGGTGAAAGGCAATGCTAAAGGAAAGGTGGGTTCCCATAGCATTTCAGAAACTTTCCCAAAATTGAGAGGTGAAGAGACTTCCTCGATCCGAGTCAATTTCCAATGGAACACCATGGAGGGACACTATTCGGGAGATGTACAAGTCTGCTAGCTGACTAGCGGTTATGCTCTCGCAAACAGGTAGGAAATGGGCCACTTTGGAAAGACAATCGACAACAACGAAGATGGCGTTATTCCCTCTCTTGGTCCTGGGAAAACCGGTGATGAAATCCATACCAATTTTATCCCATTTCCATTCAGGAATAGCTAAGGGTTGAAGGGTGCCAGCAGGCCGTTGATGCTCTGCCTTTACACGACGACAGACGTTGCAATTAGCAACAAACTGAGCAATGTCTCTCTTCATCGTAGTCCACCAGAACCTCTGGCGTAGGTCCTGATACATCTTTGTGCTACCGGGATGAATGGTGAGAGGAGATTCATGAGCTTCCTTAAGGATCAACTGCCGTAAATGTTGGTTTTCGGGAACCACTAGACGGTTCTCAAAGTACACAACACCATGATCATTTGTAGAGAAACATTTAGCATCTCCGCTGGCAATGTTCTCCTTGATCCTAGATATTCCTTTATCTCGTTTTTGGGCAGCGATGATTTGATCCGTAAGAGTAGGTTTCACCACCAAGGTGGAAAGGAATCCTTGAGGGATGATGTGAAGGTTAAGCTTCCAACATTCCTCATGGAGAAGCGGTTGACTTTGTTGTAACATCAGATTGTTACGATAAGATTTATGACTTAGTGCATCAGCCATGACATTGGCTTTTCCTGGGGTGTAAGTTATCCCTAAGTCGAAATCTGTGATCAACTCGACCCAACGTCTTTGCCTGAGATTCCAATCCGGTTGGGTGAATATGTACTTCAGACTTTGGTGATCAGTGAAGATTTCACAATGATTACCGAGGAGGTAATGTCGCTAGGTTTTGAGTGCATGGACTACAGCTGCAAGCTCTAGATCATGAGTAGGGTAGTTTTCCTCATGTGGGTGTAATTGCCGTGAAGCATAAGCAATTACGTGACGATCTTGCATGAGAATGCAACCTAGTCCTTGTCGCGATGCGTCACAATAGATAACAAAGTCCTTAGAGAAGTCTGGTGGTACCAATACGGGAGCAGATGTCAGGCGTCTTTTCAGTTCCTGAAAACTGTGCTCACATTGTGGAGTCCACTCGAACTTTTTATCTTTCTTGAGGAGTTCAGTTAGAGGTGTAGCAACTTTGGAGAAGTTCTCGACAAAGCAGCGACAATAGCTCGCTAAGCCAAGGAAACTCCGAACTTGCTTGACCGATTCAGGTGGAGTCCAATTAAGGACGGCTTGAACTCGCTCGGGATTGACAGCAATACCTTTACCAGAAATTACATGTCCTAGATAGGTCACTTCTGGCAACCAAAATTCGCATTTAGAAAATTTTGCATAAATGCGATGCTCTCGAAGTTTCATCAACACTAACCTTAGATGCTCGGCATGTTCTTCCTCTCTTGGAGTATATGAGTATATCATTGAGGTAAACCACGACGAATTTATCCAAATACTCCATGAAGATTGAGTTCATTAACCGAGAGAAGGTGGCTGGAGCGTTGGTTAAACCGAAGGACATGACGGTGTACTCGTATTGGCCATAACGAGTAACAAAGGCCGTTTTAGGAATGTCCCTGTTCCTGATTTTGAATTGATGGTAGCCCAACCTCAAATCCATCTTAGAGAAGACTGAGGATCCAGCGAGCTGATCATATAGATCGTTGATCCTGGGGAGCGGATACTTGTTCTTTATTGTGACCAAATTGACTGGTCGATAATCTACAACCATCCGATCCGTGCCATCCTTTTTCTTGACGAAGAGGACTGGACAAGCCCATGGAGATGAACTAGGACGGATGAAACCCTTTTTCAAGGACTCATCGAGTTGTTTCTTAAGCTCGGCTAGTTCTAGTGGTGCCATCTTATAGGGTCTTCTAGAAATCGGGACAGTTCCTGGAATGAGATCTATCACGAACTCAGCATCTCTATCAGGTGGAACACCTGGCAATTCCTCTGGAAAGACATCCGGAAAGTCATGGACTACCGGAACGTCTTTGAGGTCTGGCAAAGGACTGGCGTTAAGAGAATATAGCTGTCGCTTGGCTACTCGGGTCAAGGCATTGACTATCTTTCCCGAAGGATGTGTGAGTTGAACGGTCCTAGAGAAACAATCAATCTTGGCATGATGGGCTGACATCCATTCCATACCCAAGATGATATTGATATCCGAAGATTTGAGAGCTATCAATGATGCAAGGAAAACAAGTCAGCCGACTTGAATTTCATTCCCATGGCTTACTCTAGAGGTTTGCCATCTAGAACCAGGAGTAGAAATTTCCATAGTGGAAGGCATGTCACAGAATGCGGTACTATGCAGACGAGCATAGTTTTCGGATATGAATGAATGGGATGCTCCAGTATCGAAAAGAACAGATGCCGGGTGGCAATTAACAAGGAGCGTACCGAGTACGACGTTGGGATCCTCTTGAGCTTCTTCAGTAGAGACACAGTTGACATGGCCACGTGCAGCGGTGGCCGGCTTGGCGTAGAACACTTTCCCTGTCGGCTTGCCACGGCCAACAACTTTTCCAAACTGGTTGGGGTTGGTCTGGGGACACTCGCGCATGTAGTGGCCCGATTCCCCACACTTGAAGCATGTCACGGAGCTGGTGCGTGGAGGAGCATTCTTGGTTGGCCCACCATAGGGCTTAGCTAGTGCATATTGTTGAGCTGGACGAGGCGCCTGATAGGATGGCCTCGGTGTGAACCTGGCTGGCAGGGCAGTGTTAGGCACCCACACCCGGCGCTTCTGTGGACCAGCACCGGATGAGGAACCCATGTCGTGGCCATGCTTGCGTGTTGCATCATAATCAGACTGACCAGACTCAGCACTGATGGCCTTGTTAACAAGCTTCTGAAAAGATGTGCACTCATGCAGACGGAGGTCACGGCGAAGCTCAGGGCTAAGTCCCTTGCGGAACCTTGCCTGCTTCTTGGCATCGGTGGAAACTTCCTCAGTTGCATATCGTGCTAGGTAACCGAACTCCCTGATGTATGCATCCACAGAGAGTCTACCTTGAGTGAAACTATAGAAGTCCTCACATTTACGGTCCATAAGACCCTCCAGAATGTGATGTTCACGGAAAGCCTCGCTGAATTCTGCCCAAGTAGTGACCTGGCCCACTAGGCGCATGGCTCCATAGTTCTCCCACCAGAGACTGACGGGGCCTTCAAGATGATATGCAGCAAATGTGACCTTATCAGCCTCAGCTACGAGTGCAGAGCGTAGCTTGTGAGTAATACTGCGAAGCTAGTCATCGGTGTCGAGAGGCTCGACAGAGTGGTGGAAGGTGGGTGGATGTAACTTGATGAAGTCGCTGAGCGACACCAAGTTATTCCTCTGATGGTGTGCTGTGTTCTGCTCGATGCGCTCCAACAAACGGTTGGTCTCCCACTTGTTTCTCTCGGCTTCCAGCATAACCTCGGCCAGAGAAGGAGGGTGAGGCAGGTTTGTTTCCCCAACTCTGCTGCCTTCGGCCTGCTCTGGGGGAGCAGGGTTGGTGCGGGTGTTAACCATCCTAGGTAGTCCAGGATGATAAGATTCTGACATAGAAATGTAGAATGTAATGGATAACTTGGAATGTAAGATGATCATCCGTATGACATGGTAGATACAGAAACTGCTTCTTTTATTCCATCGTCATACACACCATACAAGGTTTAGTACAAACCCAAACAAAGTACTACTACGGTGAAAGGAAGATTACATCTCATCGGAGGCATTCCAAGCTCATATACATTATTTTGCTACACCTCCGGAAAGTGGTACACACTAAGTCATGTTCCACAGGTCACGCAGGACGGTGGAAATACAACTATTACAATACTAGAGATACTACTACTAACTCAGACAGCTCCATAATAGTCCTCATAGAAGTCACCACCATAGCCTGGAAGCTCAACGTGACCATCCGGAAAAGAACGGTCCTGAGGAGCTTGTGGGCCATAGGGGCTAGGATGAGGTCTTGGACCAACAAACGGTGGCCTACGGGGACCACGGGGTGGGGTGATGCCGCCCACATCACGCCAATCCATCATGTCTGGTAGAGCAGACCTAACAGGATACAGATCTCTCATATCCATATATCCAGCTTGCACAGCCGGTGCAAACCAAGTCAAGGTGGTCCAATGATCAGCACGGGTGTTGAATAGCTCCAATCTTAAGGCCCGATTCTCTCGGTCCTTATCCTCGAGCATCTCGGCAGTGGTGCGAGTTAGTGAGTCCTCCTGAGTGGAGTCAGCATAGATAGCATGGAGATACCCTTGTGCTCCCGGGAGTGAAGCTGGCATATATCGGAAATCGGTGTTCCGAAGCAGGCCAGTCCTGACTCGCATGATGGTCATCATAGAGTAGGCAGCATCTTGCACAGCCATCTCAATAGTAACCCCGAGTCCATAGGAACAGTGGACTGGCTCAGTAGATCCAGGATAAGAGGGAAATATCCTGACAGTGCAGAGATATTGGGTTTGATTAAAGTCTCGGAACTGCTCTTCGACGATGTATTCGGGATACCAACGGTAACCCATCTCGATCATTACCCGGACTAACATAGCCGTATGACCAGGCAGATCGATACATCGAGTCAGGCGAACCACTTGATTCTGAGGGCGGGAAGCCATCTGAAATATGATATAATGCAAAGGCATTAGAATTTCTAGCAGAATTTGGACAGCATAACGGCTGTAAATGCTCAAAAAGGATTTTGACACATTTTGCAAAGAATTGCATAGACGCTCAACAACATCATATCAAGGTTCTGGGTCCATCTTAGCACATAATGGGGTAGTAGAACTGAACTAGGCTTGTATCCCTCAAACCTATAAGGTACTACTGATTAGTAACACGTGAACCTGATAGAGAAAAGAGATCCTAATTCCTTAACCCCCGGTGGAAGAATAGACTGACTTAGATCAGAATTCCATGAGGTAAAGGAGTAAAAAGAGCCTTACGTTCCCTCCCATAATAAATTCCCCTACATATAACTAAAGCATTTCTAGACTCAACATCGACTAGTTTGGCTTGGAGAACCTACAAGCAGTCCAGCTCTGATGCCAACGCTGTCAGGACCCCGACTCGATGCCACATCAATCTAGCATGTAACACCTCATATCACTTTGCGGCCTCACACATAGTATTCCCACGGGTGTCGTATTACCTTTACCCGGGACCGTTTGCGCCTTTTGGCACACGTATATGATAGTGTCGCTAGCATCCATATGGTAAGGAGGCCGGGCTGACATGGCTAGTCGTAAACCCAAAGTGGCACAGACGTACAGGGACAGGCATCCATGACCCGGCATCGAACGTGTCGGTCATCAGTAAGTGAATCCGGGCTGTAGCACTGGGTTAGCAACACTCCTGTAAACCGGGCTGTAGCGGGCTAACAGGACTCCGGTATTCATCGCGTGACATTTCCCCGAAGGGACAGACACAGGAACGAAGAAGGACACATGCCGGCCAGCCTAAGTGTTCCGGAGCAGTAGCAAGCTACCATGGCTCAATGGAAGCACTAGGATACATTTCCCGGTAAGAGAGGCTACTAAAAATAAACAACTAGATAGTCAGATCCCACACAAACCAAGCATTTCAATCATACACACAATATGCTCGATATGTGCAATTACAACAAGGCATCACAACATGACTCTACAACACAAGTACTTTTATTTAAAGGCTCAGAGAGCCACACATAGCATACACACAAGTACGGGTCACACGACCCACATTCAAGTCATACAAGCATACAAGCCAACAGCGGAAGTAACTTGTCTGAGTACAGACATCTAGTAAAATAAAAGAGGCTTGGAAAAGCCTGGCTATAATACATGGTCCTTCATAAGCTCAGGATCACCACCTGGGCCTCAGTCTACTCATCGATGTCAACGTCTACGAAGAACCCGTCAGAAGGGGTTGCAGCGTCTTCTGTAAAATGTTAATTAAAGCAACATGAGTACAAAGGTACTCAGCAAGACTTACATCAGATCCTACATACATGCACATTATCAAGAAGGGTTGGTGGGGTTATTGCAGCAAGCCAGCTTTGACTCTTGGCTAAGCTATCGTACGAGACACCAACTTGAAATGGTTTTGCACACTCGAGTCCACTACTCACCACTTCAATACACCACCGAGGATCCACCTACGTCTTCCTACGGAAGAGCCATCCTCGGCACTCACGCTTATCTTGAGATTTTTAGTAGTATCCATTTACTTGTCTATGAACTGTATAGGCAACCAACTAGTCCTTTACTGCGGACGCGGCTATTCGAATAGATAATGATAACCCTGCAGGGGTGTACTTCTTCATACATGTTTTCACCACTTAGCGTCTGCACACGACATGTGCTCGGCAGACTTCAAGTGAAAGCCGACGTGGGTGTAGACAATGACCTACCTAAACACCTAAGTCTCTAGTCCAGGTTTATCGCCTATTCAGGTTCCATCCACAGGGAGTCCGGCCGAGGTTTCCACATACGGCCCCGAACGATGTGTACAGGGTTCCGAGACACCTAACGGGTGCCCGTTGTACCCGGCCACATACCTACCGCATCACAGCCCACCCCGCGGGTCAGCACTGTCCACGGCCTCCAGTAAGCTACAAATACCAAAAACTACTTGCAACTCCTGGACAGAGGACTACGGTGGATAAGAAGTCGAGCGGGGTCATATTTCAGGGCCCAATGCATGGTAGTAGCTGAATCTTAAATCACACATACAGATCTCAGTGCTTAAGGCCGGCTTCAATGAAACAACCCACCATGTACTCCTACATGGCCTCTCATCGATACCTTTACCAAATCGTGTTCAACACATCACTCTCATTACCGGCATAATCATTTCACTCTAGCCCATCACCCAGATGAACCAGACCTGACACGACTCTAAGCATAGCAGGCATAGCAAGGTAGGAACAACACATACATACGGCTCAATCAACTCCTACACATGCTAGTGGGTTTCATCTAGTTACTGTGGCAATGACAGGTCATGCAGAGGAAATGGGTTCAACTACCGTAGCACACAGCAGTTTGAAACGCGTTGTCTTAATGCATTAAAAGAGAGCAGAAGCGAGAACATGGGATTGTATCGATATGATCAAATGGTTGGTTGCTTGCCTGATGGGTCGATGCACTGATATTGTTCTTCGTTAGGGTAATCGTGGTACTCCTTGGGGGCAGATCCTGCCGCAAAGAGCACCGATACACAACATCACCAAACAATATGCAACAATATGATGCATGCATGAGACATGGCAAAATGATTGTATTGGGCTAATGCAACTAAGACCAGATGGGTTTGAACCATTTTGAATCAAAGATTCAAGTTTCAAACACATAAATGGCCCTTATAAGTGCTTTATCTTGTTCTGTACTAAACAGCAGGTTAAATTGTTTAAACATGCATGAAACCAGTACAGATGGATAGATTGGATTTTTCTGATCATTTTTCATATATAACACTTTGCATTTGGAGCTACAGATTAATTTCTATGATTTTTTGAAGTTTGTGGTATTTCCTGGAATTTCCTGTATAAAAATAATTCCGGTAAATAAATTATTACGTCAGCATTACGTCAGGATGACGTCAGTGGTCAACGGAACAGTCCAGGTCAAACCTGACTAGTGGGTCCCGTGTGTCAGTGTAATTAGTTTAACTAATTATTAGTTAATACTAATCCTAATTTGTTAACAGGGTTGGGCCCCACCTGTCATTAACCCAGGGGGGTCAAACTAGGCCCACCCATGGTCAAACGAGGGTCAGCAGGGTCAACTCACTGGCGTTTACCATCGGCGAGGCCGAACGTGGCGGCGAGAATGTATTTGTGCGTTCCGGCGACCAAATGAGCGGCGGAGGGCATCTATGCGTAGCTGGGAGCAAGCCGCAGCTCTTGGTGGTGGTGGTTGAGCTCAGGGTGGCCGGAAATGTCGCCGGCGATGACTTTGGCGGTCGTCAGAGTTCGGGTGAGGATGAACCCGAGGCTGCGGGACACGGCAGGGCTCGTGGTTAGGTGCGTTGGGCTCCTAGGGATGCCGTGAGTGTGTTGGACAGGGTGGTGTGGCCAGTGGGTGGCTGGAGACACGTCGGCGACGAGCTCGGCGGCGGCACGTGCGCTGAAGCTTCGTGTGCTCGCTCTGATGCACGAGAGCGAGAAAGGAAAGCGGGAGGAGGTAGCTAGGCTCACGGCGGTCTCGAGGAAGCAGACGGCGCGGTCGGGGACGAGCTGGTGCGGTGGTGACGGCGAAGGGGATCTCCGGCGATGGCGGAGTCGGGTGAGGTCGGTGGAGACGCCTCGGGGCAAGCGAGCGCTCGGGGCTCGGCTAGCTCGAAGAAGAGGAGGGCGGCGGAGCTCCTGGACACGTCGGCACCGCGCAGGGACGACGGAGAGCGTGACTACGGCGACGGTGCGGCTGCGGTGGCATCGGCCATGGAGCGGGAGAGCGAGGGAGAGAGGCAGGGGGAGAATGGATGTGTCCACGGGGTTCGGAGCGCGGCGTGGAGGTCGTACCGGCCAGCAGAGAGGCGAGGGGAGGAAGCAAGGCGATGGGCAGCTGCGTGGCGCGTGCTGGTGCCGCCGTCGAACACCTGCCTGCCTGCCTAGCGAAGGCAAGCAGCTCGCTGGAGGGGCTGCTGGGCTGGGCCGGCTAGGTGGGCTGGCTAGCGGGCTACCAGGTTAGTTCCCTCTCTCTCTTTTTATTTCTCTTTTCTATTTATTCTGTAACTTTGTGGACTTACTAAAAATACCTAAACAACTCCAAAAATCCACAAACTGCACATGCCCACTTTTTAGAATATAAACAACATGGAACATTTTAGTTTAGGATTATTTGAACATTTAAAATATTTTATATAATTTAAATGCCCAAACTCAAATACTTATGATTTAATTCAAAGACCTTAGGATGACCTAGAAAATTGTGCACCACTTGTGGCAGAGGTTCTGAACCAGAACAAAAATGATGGACATCTTAGAAGGGCATTTCAGGTTCATTGAAAATATTTTTAGTAAACCCTAGTTGGTTTCAGAGGGGGCTGGGGGTTCTGTCATCCCCATTTCAAGTTTTTGTAGAAAGAAATAGACATGATGCGACACTCTAATGCATGAACTAGCTAGGGTGTGACAGAATATATATGAGTTCTTGATCCTATCTTGCAAGTTATAGTCACCTACTACATGTTATGATCCGGCAACCCAGGGTGACAATAGTTGGGACAATTCCTGGTGATGACCGTAGTTTGGGCTCACTAAGTGTCAATGCTTTGGTCTGGTACTATATTAAAAGGAGGCCTTAATATCCCTTAGTTCCCAATAGGACCCTTTCGGCGTTCTGGGAACCAGGGTACCCAGACTTGCCTGCCTGCGGCCCACGGCGTGACTCCAGCGACGGCCTAGTATGACCCATATTGAGCCACGACAAGACAAGACCCTCGCGAGGGGCCAAGCCTCGCGAGGTGGACAACGTTAAGACCTCCTGAAGGACCGGCCTTCCCAGGTGGCCTCCTAAGGAGCGGGGATTTCTATGAAAGCACTCACCTCATGAAGGTGAGGTGTCGGTGTCAAAACCGGCGGATCTCGGGTAGGGGGTCCCGAACTTTGCGTCTAGGCGGATGGTAACATGAGACAAGGGACACGATGTTTTTACCCAGGTTCGGGCCCTCTAGATGGAGGTAAAACCCTACTCCTGCTTGATTAATATTGATGATATGGGTAGTACAAGAGTAGATCTACCACGAGATCGGAGTGGCTAAACCCTAGAAGCTAGCCTTTGGTATGATTGTTGTTCGTCCTATGGACTAAAACTCTCCGGTTTATATAGACACCGGAGAGGGCTAGGGTTACACAGAGTCGGTTACAATGGGAGGAGATCTTCATATCGTATCGCCAAGCTTGCCTTCCACGCCAAGGAAAGTCCCATCCGGACACGGGACGGAGTCTTCAATCTTGTATCGTCATAGTCCAGGAGTCCGACCAAAGGTCTTAGTCCGGCCATCTGGACACCCCCTAATCTAGGACTCCCTCAGTAGCCCCTGAACCAGGCTTCAATGACGACGAGTCTGGCGCGCAGGTTGTCTTCGGCATTGCAAGGCGGGTTCCTCCTCCGAATATTCCATAGAATATGTTGAACACGAGGGTAGTGTCCGGCTCTACAAAATAAGTTCCACATTCCACCATAGAGAGAATAATATTTGCATCAACCGGATCTGCTGACGTATTCTGCGGTGTGACATCATGCCACGGCCAAGCTTTTATTCATTTTACTGTTCCACCTCAACGCGTTTAGCGAGGTGGTTTCCTTCGCACGTCTTGTCAAAGCAGAGATCGTGTCCCCTTATTCTGGGATTCTCATCAATACGGGCGTGGGTAACCCAACCGCGCCATTAACCGTGGCGCTTGGGAGATAAGCGAGTTTTATTAGGCCGGTGGGGGGCTCGTAGTTTTGGCCGTCCATATAAGGGGATAAGAATCCGCCCTTTCCATTCACGCCTTCTTCCTCTTCTGCTTATCCGTCCCTGCGCGCTCGAGCTCCAGCGCCCAAGCCTGCACTTCCCACCTCAACCTTCTCCAACCATGTCCGGAGCGGGAGTTAGATGGATGGCCTCCTCCGTCACGGAGGGGCAAATCAAAAAGCTGAGGTAGGACGGATACTTGTCTGACGACATCGCGCACCGGCTTACAGATGTGGGGCAACTCATCCCCACCCCCAGGCCCCATGAGAGGGTTGTTTTTCTTCCCCATTTCCTCCGCGGACTGGGTTTTCCACTTCACCCGTTCGTCCGGGGGCTCAGGTTCTACTACGGCCTGGACTTCCATGATCTGGCCCTGAACTTCATCCTCAATATCTCGGCGTTTATCGTCGTGTGTGAGGCCTTCTTCCGCATCCAGCCTCACTTTGGCCTATGGCTGAAGATCTTCAGCGTCAAGCCGAAGGTTGTGAAAGGCCGACAAGCAGAATGCGGAGGTGCTATGGTGGGAAAGATGGCCAACGTCACTTGGCTCGAGGGTGCCTTCATGGAAACCATGAAAGGGTGGCAATCGGGGTGGTTCTATATCACCGAGCCGCGTGACCCTAAGTGGGCAGCAGCCCCCAAATTTCGATCCGGCATCCCCACCCGGCTCACATCTTGGAAAGAGACAGGCCTATCATGGGGCAATCAGGAAGAGGTGACCGGACTCCAAACTTGCGACCGAGACCTGGTGACCAAGAAGGTCAAGCTTGTCAACGTAGTCCAGGTCATGCTCTTCCGCCGGATCCTCCCGTGTCAACGATGGGACTTCAATTTGTGGGAGTTCGACCCGGCCCAGCACCAGACTCTATCCTGGCTCTTCGAAACGAAGCACGAGGATGCCTGGAAGGTGCTTTTCAAGAGTTCTGAGGTCTCCCCTCCCGTCACCGAGGATCGCGGATTCTGCGCCAAACGTCAAGCCTCCAAAGTAAGTTTACATTTAGTCCCTTACGGGATACCCGAATTTCATAGTGTGACTTTATGTGGGATCTAAACTCCCGTTCCTTTGACAGGACTGGAAGAGGACAGCTGGACAGTTTGACTGTCCGGTTCCTTTGCCCAAAGGCCCAGCAGACGCACGCCTAGCGAAGCTACTGGTTCCGGCACCTCCCGTGGTGCCGGAGAAGAAGGCCAAGGAGAAGGCCACAGGGACCCGAAAGAGTTCCCGGCGCCCGGTGGTGTCGGATTCATCGCCCGACAACCCCGACGCGCCCTCCGCTTCAGAAGACGAGGAGGAGGAAGGAGAAGAAGAAGCCTCTCCCCCTCCAACGGGGGGAGGAAAGAAAAGGAAGGCCGCCCCAACTGGGGAGGCCGGAGCGTCCAAGAAGGGGAAGACCCATCTGCTGGACTACGCCTCCGATGCCGAAGACGGCAGGGAGGAATGGCCATCCAGGGTCAAGCCCCTGGCAAAGTCGTAAGTGTCCGGTTACCCGAATGACTCATGGCTCTCTTCTATTATTTGGTAATGTCTAACGCCGAATTTTAATCATGCAGTCCGCCCAGAGCTCAGCTCGGTGATTCGTCGAGCGGCTCCCTGAATTCGTCAGATGTGAACAGCGCTTTGCTTCCGACGGCCTCCTCCCCGCTCCCTGCGGACGACGCCGAGGTGGGGTCCCGAAAGGGACTAAACCAGGAGGAGGTGATCCTGGAGGCGCAGAAAGGTGATCTCCCGGACTCCAGGCCCGAAGGGGGTAAAGCACCAGAGGGATCTAAGACCGGCCCCGGGCCGGACACTGCTCCGGAACCATCAGTGGTTCCAGGGTCCGACAGGCGGCGCCTTCATAAGAAGGGCAAGCCTGCGACGCCGGCGACTTCCGTCCATCCGGAGGCGCCGGGCAATTTGCTGGAGGCGCTTAACGGCGCCTCCATCAACGAGGAACACCGCACTGTTATGAGTGCGGTGATTCAAAAGGTTCAGTCCGCCAAGAGCGGGCTGACGGAAGCCTGTACAAGCCTGTTAACGGGCTTTGAGGTATGTGTTCAAAAACATATAAAAAATATTACCACATAGATAGTAGCCCCTGATGCTCAGTTTGGTGTTCGGAAAGAAAAGCCGAGCTGAGGATCTAAAAAGATATACGCAAGAGTCTAATAGAAATATGTCAATATGGGAATGCAGGCTGCGCCGCTGACCTCTGCCGCACTGACTGCGGAGGTCAATGCATTGAAGGAAAGCCTCGAGTGGTCCGAGAGCAAGCTCGGCCGTGCCAAGAAGCAGCTCGAGGATAAAGAGGGTACATAGTACCTCCTATAAATGTATATAGAAATACTTGGTTGCAAAATAATAACAGGACCAACGTTAATGTTGTAGGAGCCATAACCGAGGTGGCGACCCTGAAGGAGGCGGTCTCCAAGGCCGAAAAGAGTGCGGCCTTGGAGCGCACCGAGCGAGAGAAGCAGGAGGCGCGGGTGGCGGAGGTGCGGCAAGAGCTCCAGGCTCTCGTGGAAAAACACGAGAGTTTGGAGCGTGACTCGAAGACTCGAGAGTCCGAGCTTGCCTTGGCTCTTGAGATTGCCAAGACCGCTAAGGCTGAAGCCCAGAAGTCCCTTCAAGATATCGAGGCAATGAAGAAGATAGCGGCGGGTAAGGCATTCTTTATGCAAAGCAAAAATATAAAAGTTA